>NC_134477.1:46148836-46646336 GCF_964194025.1 Convolutriloba macropyga
AGAGATCGGCTAGACGAAAGAACGCAAGATTCAATACTCTGTTAAACTGAGAACGGAAAGCTTCATCATCCGCTTGTTCAACTTTGGTCAGTTCACAAATTTCCGTCATTTCGTAAACCTATAGAATTTGAGGTTCTCCTAATTTTGGGTTAACAAAAGTGATTCTCCAAAAGGAGCAACTTACAACTTTTTCTTACTGACTAGCAAAGTGCGCAAGGTAACTTTATTTGTGAAGGATGTGAAGGAAAGCTAATCATAACTATCGTTGGCAACATTTGTTAATAATGGTGCTTCTTTCCGCTGTCCAAATGTTGGAGTCTATGACTTTCGCTGATTACAGTTTTTTTCATGCATCTACGTACTAACTTCACCATTATTTACTGCACTTCTACGGAAAACCAAACTTAAAGACAACCAAGTTTATTCTCAATTGAAATTGATACTGAATATTAAAAAAAAACTAATGCATCACTTTTTTCAGCTTAAGGTTTCTTTTTAGGAATAAAATGATAATGAGTGTCGAGAGCGTTTCATCGACACTTTCAAAGCGCATTATAATTGTAGCGTTTTGAAAAATTCTACCGAAACTCTCAGAAACAAACGGATTTTTTTTTCAAATTTCAATTCTGATAAGCACGATTCCAAAAGTTATTAGCAGCTGATTGAAACATGCACCTCTTCAGTTCAATTTGAATTCAATTACCAGATACAACTGTATTTGTAAAAATATCAGTTGCCTGGAGAGGACAATCCTCACGAGTAGTTCAATTTGTAAAAGGGTCCCAGAGAACAATGCTTAACGAATGCCAAAACTGAGAGAACTGGTTTGGATCGAAAAAAAATTCAATTTAATTTGTGTTATTGAATACCTAATTAGTTTTAAAATAAGTCAAAAAAGATTTCAATTAAAAGCTTGACATTGAATTGAAGTTTATTGAAATTAATTGAATCAACTTTGCAAAGTTAAAGGCTATATTATTTCCTGTTATTGTAGGAAACTTCAATAAGTTTGTCCAGCAACACCCGACCCGAATGTTGTTCACAATCCTTCTAGTTTTTGTTTTGCGCACTAATTTTTTATTTAAAAAAATAAAAGGTGATGAACTTCTGATATTTTCAATAACATTCTTTGAACAATTTAACAATGAACATTCCAAAATTGAGAGCAGAACGTTCTGAATTAAAAAATTTTCAATAAATCTTTATTTCAATGAAAAAATAAACGACGAAATTTTTTCTGTCACATATGAATTTTTCAAGTTCTGTTTTACTAGCATTACTGAACAAATATATTCAACGCTGAATCAATTTTTTTTTTCATAAGAATTGGATAACAATAGCGGTTGTATATGTGCTGAGTGTATATTGTATTTTGTTAAACATACAACAAATTTCACCACATGTCTTAGATTAGAGTACAATAAGTTCCCTGAAGTTCCCAGATTGTATGTTGAAAATCAAATCTGGAAATTTTTATTATTGTTGTTTTTTATTGAAAAAATATATTAGCTTGCATTTTTGTGTATATAAATTACAAACATTTTACGAGAATCGGTTTCTTGATGACCTTACATTTGATTTGAAGTCTTGAATACTTTTGATTGGATGTGTACAGATTATTGTCTCATCAAAAAAAAAATTTTCAATTTTTTTTTACCAAACTGGCGGAAAGCCATCGATATAAATTAAACCAAAAGTGGACCCAACTCTGATGTTTAGGGACGATGCAGTCAACTTTTTTTCATATTGAATCAAGCAGATTTGACATAAACATTTCTGTCTGTTCTCAGAAAAAATTTCAGTTGATGTCAAAAATGTTTCAAAAAAGGGCACAACTCGTGCTTTAGCAGCAATTGGGCACAATTTATTATTTAATATGCTTTTTCAAAATACTGAAATGGCTGGCGCTGAAATTTTCTCATCTAGGTTCTCTTGGGCGTTTTTAAAAAAGTTCAGAAGAGCATAAATACCTGATCTGTTTGCACTTAATTAAATATTTCCATTGCCAAAATTTTTGTATTTTCTCAGAAATAATAACATTATCCAAATACATATGATTGCTGCAAAAATTTGCTGGAGGAAATCAGATTACGCATGCGCGTGTAACTATTTATTTCATTTAAATGCCCGATTTGCAAACTGGTCTAACATTGATTCTTTTCAATTAATTCGGACAAAGCCGTTCAAATTGGCTTTTTCCAAAAAATATAAGCAGTGAGAGAGTTACAATTAAGGACTTCCTGACTTCCAGACTTTGTTACTTATGCTGCCATACCAACTGAATCTGATTTTTTAAACCAATTTTTGAGTGGTGCTTTACAAAAGAGTTTTTCCGGAAAAATACTCTTTCAGCCTGTTTCTGTTGTTTGTTTTTCTAATTAAATAAAAATTTTTGCCGGAGTTGTATCAAAACTTGTTAAAAAAGTTATCTGACAAAATAAATTTATGTTGCATTGATTTGCACAACATGAGATCTTCGGATTTTCTACTCAAAATTCGCAATTTTTAGGAATAGTTTTGATCGCTTTGTTTCTAGTCAGAACGTAGCTGGATCTTTTGACATAGGTTGGATTGTTTACCCATTTTTGCAACGCTTTGTTTTATGTTTTTTTGCCGGACGGCTCTTTGACATTTTGTATTAACTCAACATTTATTTTTGGGATTGAACTTTTCGTTCTTTTAATTAAGTGTACCTAGAGTTAATTTTGTGATGTTTTTGTGTTCATTGTGTTGATATTCAGATCAGCACAGATTACGTTTGTTTTGTTTTTTATCAGTGTTGTTATTTACTGTTGTTTTTATCAATGAAAAGCTGACGAAACATAGCTGGATCTTTAGACATATGTTGGATTGTACCCAAAATAAACCACATATTTTAAATAATTGTTATTTTTAAGAGACCCAACATAATATCTATGTGAGACAAGTTATGATGAGACAAAATTTTACATTGTTCCTTCAGGGGACCATGAGACCTGATAAAATTGTTACTTGTGTCAAAAAGATTCGCTTAGCTTTTATAAGCATGCTTCTAAAACTGACTGTTAAAGTGATCTCTGATATGTAGAGTATTCAAAAACATAAGATTTTACAAGAACAAAAAAAACAAGATTATGAGCCAGCGACTTTGAAATTTTGTTGCGTTATCGATCACATAATTAACATTATTGATTTTTTCAAATTGAAATGTTGATCAGAGTTGCAGTGAAAACTAAAAATCCACCTTAATTACAGTTTTGGTTACTGAGAATGAGAACAAAAATTTGTTTTTGCAATTTTTACATTAAAGTTGACAGCAATTGGTCCGCTTTGTCGTGTGAGCCAAAACCAAGATGTTTGATCAATTCAATAATAACAGTAATATTCCGATACACTTTTTTTTGCAAGCTTTTTTTAATTCAAGAACAGATGCGAAAATTAAATTCGAGCCCTTCATGACTTCTGCTAAAAATGTTAACTGCAAAATGACGAATCGATGTGAACTGATTTATTTTCAGAAATTAAACTTTGTGCAGAAAAACTGATTGGGTTAAAATTTTGAGAGCGATCAGTTTTACAACAATAGCATACCCAATATATATTTTTCAACTAGATTTTCTAAGACAAGTCACATGTGGATGCTTCAAAAAATTTGCATAGGGAACTCAGATTACGTATGCGCTTGTAAATATTTACTTCACTTTGTTGCTCAATTTGCACAATGATCTGACTTTGTTTTCCTTCAAATACCTCGAATAAAAACTTTCAAGTATGATTTACAAAAAAAATTAAAAAAATTATAAAGCGAACACTTCTTCAAGACTTTATTACACATACCTATCCGACTGGTTTTGAATTTTATTTGTACTAATTTTTAATTGGTGACTTCTTCTGGAGTTTTTCGGAATAAAAAAATTGCGACTGTTTCTGTTGCATGTTTTCCCTACTCAGTAGTTTTCCACAGTTTTACCAATACTTAGTAAAAAGTAAAAGTTGAGTAAAGTAAATTGAGAGCAGAACGTTCTGAATTAAAAGATTTTCAATAAATCTTTATTTCAATGAAAAAATAAACGACGAAATTTTTTCTGTCACATATGAATTTTTCATGTTCTGTTTTACTAGCATTACTGAACAAATATATTCAACGCTGAATCAATTTTTTTTTCATAAGAATTGGATAACAATAGCGGTTGTATATGTGCTGAGTGTATATTGTATTTTGTTAAACATACAACAAATTTCACCACATGTCTTAGATTAGAGTACAATAAGTTCCCTGAAGTTCCCAGATTGTATGTTGAAAATCAAATCTGGAAATTTTTATTATTGTTGTTTTTTATTGAAAAAATATATTAGCTTGCATTTTTGTGTATATAAAGTACAAACATTTTACGAGCATCGGTTTCTTGATGACCTTACATTTGATTTGAAGTCTTGAATACTTTTGATTGGATGTGTACAGATTATTGTCTCATCAAAAAAATTTTTTCAATTTTTTTTACCAAACTGGCGGAAAGCCATCGATATAAATTAAACCAAAAGTGGACCCAACTCTGGATTGGGTTAAAATTTTGAGAGCGATCAGTTTTACAACAATAGCATACCCAATATATATTTTTCAACTAGATTTTCTAAGACAAGTCACATGTGGATGCTTCAAAAAATTTGCATAGGGAACTCAGATTACGTATGCGCTTGTAAAAATTTACTTCACTTTGTTGCTCAATTTGCAAAATGATCTGACTTTGTTTTCCTTCAAATACCTCGAATAAAAACTTTCAAGTATGATTTACAAAAAAAATTAAAAAAATTATAAAGCGAACACTTCTTCAAGACTTTATTACACATACCTATCCGACTGGTTTTGAATTTTATTTGTACTAATTTTTAATTGGTGACTTCTTCTGGAGTTTTTCGGAATAAAAAAATTGCGACTGTTTCTGTTGCATGTTTTCCCTACTCAGTAGTTTTCCACAGTTTTACCAATACTTAGTAAAAAGTAAAAGTTATCCGACAAAAACCTATGTTGCTTTTATTTGCAGAATATGAGATCATTTAACATAAAACAAGCAGTTTTGTATGAGGATGAGTTCTGACTGCTTGTTTCTAGCCAGAACGTTGCTGTATCTAATGACATATGTTGGATTGTTAATTAATTTTTGAAAAGATTTGTTTTTATGCTGGGTGGTTTCTTGACATTTTGTATCAACTAAACTCTTCTTTTTGAAATTGAACTTTTTTATTGTGACAAATTTGGCTAAAGAACAATTCTTTCGTTCTGTTAAATAAATGTTCTTGGTGTTATATTTGTGCAATTTATGCTTTAGTGTCTTGATACTAATATCAGCACATATTAAAATCAGCAACAATATTTTTTTATCAATGTTGTTTTTTAATGTTATTTTCTCAATGAAAAAGATGACAAAGCAGCCAAAATAGACCATATTTTTTTAACTAATTGTTAGTTTTACCAGAACCATCATCTAACAATACCTCAAAGTGAGACGATTGTTGGTTTGACAAAATAGTTGCAATTTTTTTTCAGTTGCATCACCAATTTAATTTGTATTGCTTTGGGGACCAGGGTCATGCTTCATGGGATCCTGGGAGTCGATATAAAAACAAGCAATTTTTTAGGAACAGGTTTTTCCCCTCTGTTACTGGCCAGAACGTAGCTAAATGCTTTGACAAATATTTGATTGTTTGTCTTGTCTTTGAAATTTTGTATTTTTTCTACACTTATTTTTGGAAAGGCAGTTTTTAGTGGAGCAAATCTGGCTATAGAGCCATTCTTTCGTTCGACAAATTTTGCACCAATAGGACACTAGTATAGTATTTTTATATTTTTGTTTCCTAAAACTGTCATATAATAATGATTAAAAAAAATTGCTTATGGAATTCAGATTACGTATCCGCTTTTTATTATTTGCTTAATTTTGGTGCCCGATTTGCAAAGTAGCCTTACTCTGCTTTCTTTCAATTACCTCTTACAAAAACCTTTAATTGAGCAATTATTGAAAAATATTTATGTGGGGGAGGTCCATAAAAATTTTTGCCACTTTTATATCATTACTTATAAAATAAGTAAGAAATATCTGAAAAAAGCTATGTTGCTTTGATTTGCAGATAACGAGATAATTGGACTTTTATTTAATACAGGTTAATTTTCGTTGAGAATAAATCTGACTAAAGAACCATTCCTTCGTTTTGTTAATTAAGTGTTCTTGGAGTTGTAATTGTGCAATATTTGTTTTTAGTGATTTGATCCTGAAATCAGCACCTAGTAAAATTAGCAACATTGTTTTTTACCAATGTTTTCTCCTTAAATGTTAATTTGATCAATGAAAAAGCTGACAAAGTAGTCAAAGCATATCATATATCTTATAAATAGTTAATTTTACCAGAACCATCATGCTTCATAATATCTAAGTGAGACAAACATTGAATTTGGCAAAATAGTTACAATTTTTCAATCGTATCATCAGATTTATTTGCCGTGCTTTGGGGACCAGTGTCGTGCTTTGAATGATCGTGGGAGGCGATTTAAAAATTAGTTGATAAGAAAAAAATTTGTTTTCGAAGTTTAAAAACTTAGGAAAACAAATTTGGTTATCGTTTTGATTTACAGCAACGCAACGACAAATTCTGCACCAATAGCACACGAATGTAAAATTTTGAAAATTAATTATAATAAAAGCGTCACTTATGAGTGCTTCAAAAACTTTGCTGAGGGAAATCAGATTACGAACGCGCTTGTATTTATTTGCTTCATTTGAATGCCCGATTTGTTGAAAAGTCTAACTTTGCTTGCCACCAGTTAACTCGGAAAATAGCTCTTGAATTTGCATTTATTAAAAATTATTAGTGGGTTGGACGATCTCAACAAAAAGCAAGCGCATCTTCAAGAATTTATTACCTATGTCATCATACCAACTCAATTTGTATTTTTGCACTAATTTTTGATTGGAGATTTCCTTTAAAATTTATACGGAAAAGAATCTTTGAGCATGGTTCTGTTGTTTGTTTTCCTAGCTCATTAAAACGTTTTTCACAGTTATAACAATGCTCAGTAAAAAACAACAGTTATCTGACAAAAAAATCTAGGCCGCTTTGATTTGCAAAACAAGAGATCTCCGTATTTTTAATTAAAACAAGCAGTTTTTTATAAGGAACAGTTTTTTCTGCTTTGTTTTAGGCCAGAACGTAGCTGAATGTATCGACAAATATTTGATGGTTTATCTTGTTTATGGAAATATTTGTCATTTTCGTTGGTTAGCTCATTGACATTTTATATTAACTCAACGTTTTTTTTTAGAATTGATCTTTTTAGTGGGGCAAATGTGGCAATTGAATAATTCTTTCGTTCGGTTAATTAAGTGCTCTTGGAATTATATTTGCGCAATATTCAATTTTAGTGTTTTGAAACTAAAGTCAGCACCTATTAAAATAAGCAACATTGTTTTTTCCCTTATTTTTCTCTTTAAATTTTGTTTTTGTCAATGAAAAAGCTGAAAAAGAAACCAAAGCATATCATATATCCTAACTAACAGCTAATTTTACCAGAACGATCATGCTACATAATATCTATGTGAGACAAACATTGGTTTTGCCAAAATAGTTACAATTTTTCAATGGTATCATCAGATTTATTTGCCGTGCTTAGGGGACCAGTGTCATGCTTCATGGGATCGTGGGAGTTGATATAAAAATGCGTTGATAAGCAATAAATTTGTTTTGGAAATTTGAAATTTTTTAGGAAAATAAAATCGGTCTATCATTTTGATTTAAAGCAACGCATTCTGCACCAATATCACACAAAGATATAGTTTTTAAAAATGATATTTCTTAAAGCGTCACTTATGATTGCTTCAAAAACTTTGCTGAGGGATTTCAGATTACGTAGGCGCTTGTACTTATATACTTCATTTGAATGCCCGGTTTGTTAAAAAGTTTAACTTTGCTTCCCTTCAGTTAACTCGCAAAATAGCTCTTGAGTTAGCATTTATTAAAAAATATTAGTGGGGCAGACGATTTAGACAAAAAGCAAGCGCATATTCAGGACTTCAGTACATTTGCCATCATACCAACTGAGTTTGAGTTTTTTAATACATTTTGATAGGTGATTTCCTGTAGAATTTTCCAGGAAAAAAGCTCTTTGAGCATGGTTCTGTTGTTTGTTTTCCTAACTCATTAAAATTTTTGTCACAGTTATAACAATACTCAGTAAAAAACAACAGTTATCTGACAAAAAAATCTATATTGCTCTGATTTGCAAAACATAAGCTCTCCTCATTTTTAATTAAAACAAGCAAATTTTTTGTTAGGAATGGTTTTTCCCATTGTTATTGGCCAGAACGTAGCTGAATGTTTTGAAAAATAATTGATTGTTTATCTTGTTTTTGGAAAGCTTTGTCATTATCGCTGGTTTCTTTGATGTTTTGTATTAGTTCAACACGTTTTTTGGAATTGCACTTTTTTTAGTGGAGCAAATCTGGCTATAGAATCATTCTTTCAATCAACGAATTTTGCACCAATAGCACACCAGTATAGTAATTTTTAAATATTTTTTTTCTAAAACTGTCATATATAATTGCTTCGAAAATTTTGCTTATAGAATTTAGATTACGTATGCGCTTTTTATTATTTGCTTTATTTTTTTTGCCCGAATGCAAAGTAGTCTAACTCTGCTTTCTTTCAATTAACTCTTACAAAAACCTTTAAATAAGCAATTATCAAAAAATATAAAAGCGGGGGAGGTCTAAAAACAAAGGCAGACACTTCTTCAAGGCCTTATTTTCTATGCCATCATACCAACTGAATTTGATTTTTCTTTGTTACTTAGTTTTGGTGGGTGATTTCCTATTGAGTTTTTCCGGGTGAAAACACATTTCGAGACCGTTTCCGTTGTTTGGTTTCCCTACTCAGTAAAAATTTTTGCCATAGTTGTACCAACGCTTAATTAAAAAAGTGAAAGCTATCTGATAAAGAATCTATGTGGCTTTGACTTTGATTTGCAGAACAGGAGATCAATTATTTCAAAACACGCGTTTTTTTATTAGGAAGAGTTTTGATTGCTTTGTTTCAGTTCTGTTTTTTGCTGGATGACTCTTTGACGTTTTTTATTAACTCAACACTAATTTTTAGAATTGAAGCTTTTTAGTTAGTTCTGTTGTTCTGTTAATTAAGTGCTCTTGAAATTATAATTGCGCAATATTTGTTTTTAGTGTGTTGATCCTAAGTGAGCTCCTATTAAAATCAGCGATATTGTTTTTCCTCAATTTTTTGATGTTGTTTTTATCAATGAAAAACTGACAAGAAAACAAAAAATATATAGTACATTTTAACTAATAGTTAATTTTATCCGAAAAATCATCTAGCATAATATCTATGTGAGACAAAATTTGATTTAGCAAAGTAGTTACATTTTTCAATTGCATCACCAGTTTTTTTGCCACGCTCTGGGGACCAGGCTCAAGCTTCATGGGATTGTGAGATTTGATTTAAGAATGCGTTGATAAGAAATAAGTTTTTTTTCGAAATTTAGAAAATTTTTAGGTAAATCAAATTGGGTTATCATTTTGATTTACAGAAATGCTACCGACGAATTCTGAACCAATAGCACACAAATATACAATTTCAAAAATTCATTTTTCTAAAAGCGTCACCTATGATTGCTTCAAAAACTTTGCTGAGGGAATTCAGATTACGTACGAGCTTGTACCTCTTTGCTTCATTTGAATTCCCGATTTGTTATAAGGTCTAACTTTGCTTCCCTTCAGTTAACTCGGAAAAAAGCTCTTGAATTAGCATTTATTTTTAAAAAATATTAGTGGGGCAGACGAATAAAGCAAAGACCAAACGCAGGTTCAAGACTAGTACCTATGCCATCATACCAACTGATTTTGAATTTCCTTTATTACTATTTTTTGATTGGTGAGTTTGCTAAAGAGTTTTTCGGAAAAAAACTTTGATCAATGTTCTGTTGTTTGTTTTCCTAACTCAATAACGAAATTTTCCACCGTTACAACAATTCTCAGTAAAATGTAAAAGTTAGCTCACAAAAAAATATGTTGCTTTGATTATCTAAACATTAGATATCTGTATTTTTATTTAAAACCGGCAATTTTTTCATTAGGAACAGATTTCACCGCTTTGTTGGAACTATTGACATATATTTGATTGTTTATCCTTTTTTGGAAAGCTTTGTCGTTTTGATTGATGATTCTTTGATATTTTGTAATAATTCCACATTTGTTTTTGGAATTGAATTTTAATTTAACAGCGAACAAATCACTGTCAGACATCCGGCGGTATATGACTTCACTGTGGAGCAAATCTGGCTGATGAACCATACTTTCGTTCTGTTAATTAAGCACTCTTGGAGTTATAGTTATGCAAATTTGTTTTCAATGTGTTGATACTCAAGTCAGCACTTATTAAGATCAACAACAATGTTTTTTATCAAAGTTTTGATGTTGTTTTTATCGATAAAAATCAGACAAAGAACCCGAAATATACAATTTTTTTAAACAATTGTTACGTTTACCAGAACTATCATCTATCATAAAATCTATGTGAGACAAATTAGGGTGTGACAAAAAGTTACATAATTTCAAATGTAACACCAGTTTTATTTGTCGTGCTTTGGGACCATGTTCTTGCTTCACGGGACCGTGGGAGCTGATATGAAAATGTTACGTTTAACTCATTCATTCGCCTAAACTTGATAAGCGTGCTTCTAAAATTGACTGCTAAGGTGAGCTCTGATATTCGCGGTATTCAAAAACATGAGATTTTACGAGAACAGAAAACAACACTATGAGTCATCGCGATTGAAATTTTTGTTTCGATATTGATTGCATAGGGAACCAATTAACATTATTATTTTTCATACAATCTGTATTTAGTTATTTGAACTGCAGTAATTACAAAAATTCACATTATTTTCAGGTTTGGTTATAATAAGAACAAAAAATTGACTTTGTAGTTGTATCAATAAAGTTGATAATAATTTCGCCGCTTTGTCGAGGGAGTCAATATCATGATGTTTGATCAAATTAATAACAACAGATTAATGCCGATAGATTTCTCTCCAAGTTATTTGTTTTTTTTAGAACAAAACTGAAAATTAAACTTGTGCCCTTCGTGTCTTCAACTAAAAATGTTAGTTGCAAAATACGTTGATATGAAGTAAGTTTGCTTTCAGAATTTAAAATTTTTGTAGAAAAAATTGGGTTATCATTTTAATTTACAGCGTCGCTAGCGATCAATTTTACACCAATAGCGTACCACATGAAGTTCACTTTAAATTAATTTTTATAAAAAAGTCACAAAGCTAGTTCTCTAGAACACGGTTCAGATATATCTCTAGAAAATTGCTAAAATGGTGGAATAAAATTGTTTTTGAGCCGCCAAACAGGACTTTTCGGGTAGCAATAACCTGAATTTGAATTTAATGTGAAGTATTATTTTTTTGTGAAAAAACCACCACTGCAGTATCCACGCAATGAAGAGATTTTTCGAGTGCTCTAACAATAGTATTTACCTGAAAAGTGTTGGTAGTAACATTATCATTCGGTCGATCACCCAAATGGTGCCATGTTGCAATGTATCCAAAAGTAGCATCAAAATCGGGGTCTTGCAGCTTAAATTTAACAGCGAACAAATCACTGTCCGACATCCGGCGGTATATGACTTCACTGTCATCGACATCTCGTTTCTGCCGATTAGTGGAACCAAATTTGTACTGAATAAGTGCAGGCGCAATTATGTACTCGGTCAAATTATAGAAGTCTGATGGAGTGATTGAAATTGCAGATGCATTTTTGCAATCAAGCACAACATAGCCATCATTACATATACAAACTTTGTTGAACTCAAGGTCAAATATTTTGAAGACATTGTTCCCAAGCTGAACAGGATCCGAGCAAGCACCATCCGTGCGTGGGTTAAAAAAATCGCCCAACACAGTTGGGAAACTCTTGCAGAAACTGTCTTCATTTAGCGGAAGGACTGGGTTATGTGAGCCACTCTGATCCAGTTCGAACAACCATGACTCAGTGTCAACATTGTTATGCGTAGTCTCCAGAAGTGACACATCTGCAGTTCCTGATCTTTCCAACTCCCACAATGTTACTATAAAATTTTACGCTCTTAATTTTACCCCTAACTAAGTAAGAATAAGCTCAATTTTCAATGCCTCTTGGTTCAACTAGAAGTTTTTCTTCAGTATCAATAAACTACTCAAACTAAAAAGTGAGTTATTTTTCTCTGGTCACACGGAAAAACAAAAAACAACGAAGTAACTGAAAAAACACATGCATTATGAATTATTGTTCCAGCAAATCTTTATCTAATGAAAACGTAAGAGAGTGTTTTAAACCATCTTTATTATCACTTATATCGGAAATGTTTTGCATTAAAAATCAGCATGTCCAATGGAACAACCAGAACTGCTAATGAACTGCTAAAAATACTTTTTGTAACTGCTGCAGAACAAACATAATTTTTTTGATAGAAAAGCTCTCCAAATGTACTCTCCTCGGGAAAAAAATTAATTGTTTATTGCGTTCATTTTACAGGCAAAACAGTACAAATTTGTACGGCTTTTGTAAAAAATGGCCTGTTTGTTGGCATTCCTTTCAAAATATGAAACGAATTTCCAGTCAACTTTGACAAATTATTCTTCTAATTATTTTTGATTTTGAATAAAAAGTCATTGTTTCCAAAGTTTCATTATTATGTATCAAAGCTTAGTAATTTGTAATTGTAAATTCGTAATGTTTACTGTTAAATCGTAAAGTTTTCTTGTAAAGTTGCTAGTCAAAGACTTCTAGTTGTTTTTTCCTGCAAAATCTGGTCTGATAATAGCTCAGCTACTACCAAAATTGTTGAACATTGACAGTCCATTTTTCAAATACGGCAAAACACAGTGTGTACATGTGTTTTTTTTTTCGTATAACAAAATGTCAGAAATTGTTAGCAAGAGCATTATCAAAAAACAGAATGTAAGCAGTAATAGATGTTTTTATTTTAAATTAGACCTTCTCCAGAAGCACGTTCCCAAACTATGTAGCTACTAAGGTATTGTCACCAGACGGTCTTTTTGACTAATAATAACAAAGCAATCGTTTCTTTATTAAACGTAAGAAAATAAATATGTGTAAATCTATCCAGCGAAAATGCTTTATTGTGCCATTTCTTAACTATAGAAGCATCTAAAATTTGCGAAAAACACCGAATTGCTTCAAATAACATAATATTTGTAGAGCCTACTTTTAAACTATATCAATTGCGCTCTTTCTAGGCTAAACATCTTCAGGTTATAGAAATATATCGGTCACCGGTTTGAGTCGAAAACCGGGTCATATTAGGTGTATTATCGCTGGGAAAAACTATTATTCATTAAAAAATATTGCCGAAAAACAATGTCGCAGAACTACTTGATCTTTGTTTTTTTTTGCTTGTTGCTGCTTTGTGATGTTCAGAACTATAACACAAAATGCGTATCAACATTGCACATGAAAACATCTTGGTTCAACTAGAAGTTTTTCTTCAGTATCAATAAACTACTCAAACTAAAAAGTGAGTTATTTTTCTCTGGTCACACGGAAAAACAAAAAACAACGAAGTAACTGAAAAAACACATGCATTATGAATTATTGTTCCAGCAAATCTTTATCTAATGAAAACGTAAGAGAGTGTTTTAAACCATCTTTATTATCACTTATATCGGAAATGCTTTGCATTAAAAATCAGCATGTCCAATGGAACAACCAGCACTGCTAATGAACTGCTAAAAATACTTTTTGTAACTGCTGCAGAACAAACATAATTTTTTTGATAGAAAAGCTCTCCAAATGTACTCTCCTCGGGAAAAAAATTAATTGGTTATTGCGTTCATTTTACAGGCAAAACAGTACAAATTTTTACGGCTTTTGTAACAAATGGCCTGTTTGTTGGCATTCCTTTCAAAATATGAAACGAATTTCCAGTCAACTTTGACAAATTATTCTTCTAATTATTTTTGATTTTGAATAAAAAGTCATTGTTTCCAAAGTTTCATTATTATGTATCAAAGCTTAGTAATTTGTAATTGTAAATTCGTAATGTTTACTGTTAAATCGTAAAGTTTTCTTGTAAAGTTGCTAGTCAAAGACTTCTAGTTGTTTTTTCCTGCAAAATCTTGTCTGATAATAGCTCAGCTACTATCAAAATTGTTGAACATTGACAGTCCATTTTTCAAATACGGCAAAACACTGTGTGTACATTTGTTTTTTTTTCGTATAACAAAATGTCAGAAATTGTTAGCAAGAGCATTATCAAAAGACAGAATGTAAGCAGTAATAGATGTTTTTATTTTAAATTAGACCTTCTCCAGAAGCCCGTTCCCAATCTATGTAGCTACTAAGGTATTGTCACCAGACGGTCTTTTTGACTAATAATAACAAAGCAATCGTTTCTTTATTAAACGTAAGAAAATAAATATGTGTAAATCTATCCAGCGAAAATGCTTTATTGTGCCATTTCTTAACTATAGAAGCATCTAAAGTTTGCGAAAAACACCGAATTGCTTCAAATAACATATTATTTGTAGAGCCTACTTTTAAACTATATCAATTGCGCTCTTTCTAGGCTAAACATTTTCAGGTTTTAGAATTATATCGGTCACCGATTTGAGTCGAAAACCGGGTCATATTAGGTGTATTATCGCTGGGAAAAATCTTATTGATTATAAAATATTGCCGAAAAACAATGTCGCAGAACTACTTGATCTTTGTTTTTTTTTTGCTTGTTGCTGCTTTGTGATGTTCAGAACTATAACACAAAATGCGTATCAACATTGGACATGAAAACAAACGCGCTACCCGACGGTATTATTCCTCCAACCGCCCTCCCCCCCCCCCCCCCAAGCGGCTACTAAAGTTAACTATCAGATTAAAAGATTGTTTATTTAATTTCGATCTGTTTCGTTCTGACGGCAGTCCAAAAACATGCGAATTTATTTGCTGAAAAGTTTCTATTCTAGTGATGAAAGGTTCAGCTCACAAAAAAGCAGGAAAAACTCTAGAATATGGTCAAAATAATTACTGTCGGGTCCATTAATTCCAAAACGCATGTACTGTCCGTTTTGAGTAATTTGCGTGTAGTTGTAGATTTCAAAATCAATCAGGCACCGTTTCCCGCCCATCTCATCAGTTCCACAAGCAATGACAACCTCTCGTTGGTTTTCACTGTCCAGATTCCAGACGGCCCCTATGCCCAAACCAAAGCTCATACAAGGTGCTGCACTTTCAGAAATGTCTGTAGCGTTTAAATGAACGAGAAGAGCTGCTGTATTGTCATTACCGTCAATCAGACCACCCGCAATAATCGTTGTTGGAGGGTCCAGCAAATCGTCTGGGTTCTTCAAATCAGCTGAATCGCCAGCGACTGTTATATAGCCATTGTGACACAAGTAGATTGAAGTTACAGTCGTGGTTCCCACTTTGAACGATTCCTGCAGCTCGTAGGGTTCCGAAGCACATCCTTCAGCGTTCGTTACCGTTACAACTATATCGGTTGCAAATGCAGAAACAACAAATACCGAAAATAGTGCCAACTTGAAAAGCTCCATCATTTCTATTTCCTTTGACCTAACTCGCAAACAATGCCTTATTACTCTACGCTTTTTAAAAAGAAAATTATGATCGATATAAGTATGTTAGAAAAATCAAAACAAATATACGGCTTTTTTTCAATTCATTAGTTGAATTGGCCGATTAATTGTCGAATAGATTGTCCTTCAGTTAATATGCTTTACACTTCTGCATATCAAAGTTTTGATGCATTTTACCACCAATGGACAAATTTTGCTTTAATGACCAAATTTGACCAAACAGATGGTAAAATTTATCAATATAATTAACTTTTCGACAAGGTTATTAAAGTGTGTACAGAATGCAACAATTATTTATCAATTAATTTTCAAACAAAGGGCTCCTTGAGGAAATCACTTCCAAACTCTCGAAAATTAATTTTATGAAAGAAATGTTAAAACTTCTGCGGTTTCAATTTGTGAGAGATCTTTCTTTAAGCTTCATTCAACTTCTGCTAAAACTACAATTTCTCTCGTCATTCTATTTTAATTGAAACTAAGAGTAGCAAGGAGGCTCGGTATTGTGCGTTTGAGCAAAATGTTCCCACCATGCTCAACACAATTCTTGACTCAAATTTCTACCAAACAAGGAAGAGACAGAAAACTTTCAAAAATTCATATAGTGTCCATAATAATTGGTGTATCCATTTGAAAAATCACTTTAAACAAACTGAGTTTCATTTTAACCAAAGATATAGGAGACCTGTTTTTATTGAGTGTAAATATAATGTAGACAAAAACAAAAAGACAAGGTTAAAAATACCTTCGTACTTTCTGAAAAATAATAAGTTTCAGTCATTAAACCGCTAACTATCAACTGAATTCATTAAATGACTTAATTTATGCCTCCATAGGAAGTCACTGAGCCTTGTCCTTACCCAGAATGCAACAAAAAACAAATAGACAAAATACAAAAAAAAACAAATACAAACTAGAGTCATTAAATATAATGAATTTTTCCTTCTTCCAACGCAAGGTTTGTTTTGGTTGCCACATAATGTGTTAATTGGACAAGACAAGAAAATGTCCAAAATAAAGAAAGGATCTGAAAAATCGTGGTAACAAAACCAAAAATTGTTATTTATGTGTTAAAACAGCAGTGAAGACCATTTTGTAATTCAGTTGAACTATAAAGCACGCAATTTCACTTTTACCAGAGATTAAGTTACAGGATGACAAAAAACAAGATGAGAAGTCACAAATGTCAAAAAACAGATATTGTTTTTGAAAACGTCTTTTAATACTGTAAGTCAAAACAACCCAAAAATTTTAAATTAAATTGGAATATAGGTTGGCTGTTTAATGACTAGGCAGGCAGCCAATTGAACAGCTCATTGCTGAGACTTAGTCAACATACTGCAACGTAACAACGAAAACAAGGCAGAAATCAAATTTTTGTAAATAATCTTACGCCATAAAAACCACGAGTTTTAGCCACAAAAAACAATATTTCCTTGTTGGCACTCATATCAACAAAAAACTTAAGACTTTTTGCTAATTGAAACTCTCAATGAAAACAGATTTGTTTCTAATTAAGACAAAAAAAAGGAAAAACTACTTCAAAAAGGACTGAGCCCAAAAAACAACCAAAAATTCTTCCTTATAGCAATCGTCAACAATGAGACCAAAAATGTCCTAGCTATTGCTGAGCGGCTGACAAATAATGTGGATTTTTCAAATAAATCCATAGAGGTTCTTTGTTAAACAAAAATCTTATTATGTCAAAAATACTTTATGCATTTTTACTAAATATCGATTTAAATTAGCCAATGGCCGACAAATTATTATTCCAAGACATTTTCTTGGAAACCGGAGTTAAAAAAAGCTATATTCTGAGTAAACTAAGATACGTGTCAGCAGTTTTCATGTGTCAAGTACCAGTCAATTTGGGCAAGTGAAAAAAGAGCTGAAAAAACATATTTGGTGCCATTTTTTCATTAAAAAAGAAAATACATGAAACAAAATTGAGCAAAATATCGTAAAAAGAATTGGCTCAAACAATTCATTAACTCTCGATTATCTTTAAAAGTTAAATCATTAAGGTTATTGTTAAAAATTTTTTCGTTTTTTGGCAATTTTGGTCAAAATTTTACCAAAAAATGTCAACAAAACAACGGAAGTGAGCTTAACGTTTACAAAAATTTCAAGTTGTAAAGGAACCAAGTTTTTTTATACTTTTCTGATTTTCCGTCTCCCAAACGCTTTTATTTTTGTAATTCAGAACTTTTTTCCTGGTTAATGTTGATTTTATTAAAGAAGTCAAAAGTGGTTGCCCTTCACTTCCAATATTAATTATAGTAAGGGATTTGCCGTTTTCGACCAAAACTTGTAAGCCCATGTTGTGAATTGTAATGGATTTATATAGAGCTTGATTTGCTACCACAAAAACGACTCTCAGAAACTAAAGTTTTGTTGAAAAGTTGTCTCGGTATTCACAAATTAGGCCGGAGAGCTTAAAAAATTGTGGTGCTTAAAAATTAGTATTGAGTCTACCGACACTGATTTTGGTAACTATGCAAATTCTTAATGAAAATAAATGAAAAAATTGGTCAAAGTGTTGTCAAAAGTAATTGGTTCTAACAATTCATTAATCCTCGTTTATCTTTAACGGATGAATCAATGAGGTTATTGGTTCTAACAATTAATTAATCCTCGTTTATCTTTAAAGGATAAATCAACGAGGTTATTGTTAACAATTTCTTTTCCTTTTTTGGCATTTTTGATCAAAAAAATAGCAAAAAAACAAAAAACGTCAGAAAAAGAACGGAAGTGAGTCTAACGTATACAAAAATTTTAAGCACCGTAACTTGAAAAAAAAAACGAAAATCAAAAAAAAATTAAATTGATATTCTATGCTTCACGAGCTTTCTAATGTTACAACCACAACTCTCTACGTTGAATATATTGATCGGCGAAAATTGACTGAGCAAAAAAGCTCATTTGATTGTATAGTTCCTCCCCCACTAATCTGGGTAGACACAAAATTAACGAATACATAATTAAAGCAATCTAATCAAACTGAGGATTTTTGAGAAAATGCTTCAGTTTTATTGGATTGGTTTAATTAGGTGACAAAAAAACTGGCTTGTCAGAAAATGAGGTTAGTTCTCCACAAAGATTTAACACCGACTATATTTCTGCCAACTCTATGATTGATCATTAACGCTATCAAAAGAGTCCTGTTCAAGCTGCACTTCGTCACATCTTTAATAATCAATATTTTCTATGCTGTCGAAGATTCAACAGCTGCAGTGTGTACCCATAAACTTTTCTATGTGTAAAATAATAAAATGAGCAAACTCATTGCTTATTAAAATTGAAATTTTAGGTTAGCGGTGCCAAATATGATGTGTCACTGGATCAATCACATTTGATTTGAACATTCAAAAATTAGGCCCAACAGACCATCAACAGTTCCAGCAAGCCTAATACAGAGTGACTTTCTGTGAAGGAAATTTTATGCTTTTCTGCTTTTCCTTCCCCCAAATCTTTTTATTTTTATAATTCAGAACTTTTTTCCTGATTCATGTTGATTTTATTGAAGAAGACAGAAGTAGTTGCACTTCACTTCCAATGTTATATTTATAGAAAGAGATTTCCCGTTTTTGACCAGAGTTTGTGCGCCCATGTTGCGAATTGTAATGTATATAGGGAGCTTGATTTTCTACCACAAAACTAAAGTGTTGTTGAAAAGTCGTCTCGGTATGCACAACTTAGGCCCAAATACTTATAAAAATGTGGCGCTTAAACATTAATCTATGAGTCTACTGACACTGGTTCTGGTAACTATGCAAATTTTTAACATAACAAAAACATAAAATCAGACATAAAGATCCAACTGATTTCGATCTGTCCACAGATATGAGGCTGCGATGAGAGTTTTCCGAGAATAAAAATTTATTCTGGAAGAATATGTGCGTGGCCTACCCGGTCAAAGAAAGATGGGCTAGTCTTACTCATAGATTTCATTGTCTATTTTCGGAAACCTGGATTTTAATAGGCGTCTAAGTATCGTTGGATCAATGTAGTTACCACTTATTTCCTCATTACTTCTGAACGGAGTAGATCTTCCTCTGGGCTCAAATTCAAAGCACCACCGACACACTCATTGATTTAGGATTCGTTGCAAGGGCTGGTATGCCATTGCTACACTATTGTTTTGCAGGAAAGTGAAGTTATTCCCTACCAATGTTGGTAGACACACATGTTAATCGAAAATTTGCCATCACATTGTAGATTTTTCTTTTCGCGCTCGAAAAAAAAGTGATAGTCCGAGAACTTCTGATTAGTGAAGCATCACATCTTTATCGAGCATCACATCTTTATCGAGCATCACTGATTAGTCATATCAACAAGCACAAACATAGCGGTCTTCCGTACAAGTTCAAATTGCTTCACCAACAGCAAAGTACAACCTCAAGCAACATTTTCAGCTCAAGGCGATAGAGTGGAACGCAGTAAAACATAGTGCAAACAACAAAGAAGTTCAAATGAACGTCAACGGGGTTCTCCGCAAAAATTTAGAACTCTTTCTGGTGACAGAAAAAATGCTCAGACAAAATTTTCATGGATCTCGTGAGAAAATTTTCATGGATCTGAACATCGAAGAGAGAAAAAGAACAAAAATGTTTCTCTCAGCCAACAAGTGAAGAAAAAACAGAACTTGCTAATAAATCTTCTGAAAAAAACATTACCATGCTGATTTTTAAACATAGATCAAAAGCTCTCAGAATGGACGCAAGTGACGCTGAATCTGTTCCTAAAGCATCAACAGTGCCTTTTTGTAATCTAGATTGGAGACAGAAAGAACCGCATGCGCAAAATAGCAATGAAATCTTAGTTTGCAAGCAGCAATAAGGCTGCTGTCTTGGCCCTCTCAGAAGTTTCTGACATCTCTCAACCCATTCTGAACATCAAAGAGAGAAAAAAGAACAAAAACATTTCTCTCAGTGACACTGAGAACAGATAATGTCTGGTAAAATTCAAGTCAACCGAGAGAAGAGGGCCATGTTCGAGGACAGATCGACTTGAGAGTGAAGACAACAAAGCAGAGCATTCCCAACAAACAGATTCTTTTAACAAAAAGTATAGCACTGCTGGTCCAATCATGGGCTATGAAAACACAAATCAAAGCAATCAACAACCACCGGACAATTGCTACAAACCTGGTGGACACTAAAACAACAGCTTTAACAACAACACATTCAGTAGATTCTGAGCATTATTGAGCTTCCGACCCTCAGAATAAATGGAATTCACCTATGATTGAGAATTTCACAGGCAATCTTCTGAAATGGCATTAGACGTTCAGTTTCAAGGCAACAATTCACAACAATATTGACCTCTCAAATGCACAAAAATTAACGAACCTCCAAAACACTGTATTACATAAAACAAGAGGTTCCGTAAGTGGATAATCCTACAATGGGAACTAATACCAAAAACAATCGCTGATCTGACCAAAAAAGTTGGTCAACCAGACCATATTGTTTCTGCGTAACTGTATCAATTGTAGAAGTGACCTAAACCCAGATTAGACGAACCGAACGAAACATATTTGTGAGCTTCTCATCTTTCTTGAGGAGACTGGTAAAAACCTGCGGGCTTCATTTACACTTTAAAAGCTTATCTCAATTCTTCGGCAGTTTTGAGAATGGCCCGAGACAAACTGAACGCTACCATGCTAATAATATTCAATAAACACACACGAAGCAAAGATTGGTTGCAACATAACCTTACCCATGTTTGCTAATTGGACTGATTCCTACGAGAAATTGCGCAAGGAAATCTCCCCACAACAGAACCAGAGAACCAGAGCAAACAATTTTTTAAAACGCGCCTACATATGTGTCCTGACAACTCTTCTCACAAAACCACAACACTGGTTTTTGTCACAAAAACTTGCACAAGTCAGTGTATAACCAACATGTCTGTGTACGAAGGTTCAACTTCTTCCCTATCCGCCTCATAGTTCTCGAAAAGTGCTTCTGCCAATCAAAAACAAGGTGCACTGTGGACAGGTGCGATGGCTTTTATCTCTACAGGCGAATTCGAAAGCAACACACTACGATGGCAACAGGCAAATTCGAACTGCAACCATTAGAAAGGAAACGAGAACAGAGACGGTGGATCAAGATGCAGCATCATAGATCAGGAGCCACTCAGACCTCATCACTTCTTTCTTGGCAGATTTGCTTGAAACGTCTTGTGAACAACAACCAGCGGTTCTCTACAAAGGACGTCAAGTTGACGCAGACTGTATTTGATCAGTACTTCAGCAGGCTGCTAAAGGATTATGTTAATGAGTTCATTAATGAGTTCATAATGTTAAAGAGAACGAAGTGGCGAAACTCAAAAGATGAGCCGGATGAGTGTTACATTGTGTGGGTGCTCAAGGAATTCACATCCGGAGGAATCTGGCGTCATTGGAAGGGTTTTTAAAGCACTCAGAAGTGCAGAAGGAATAGCGAAGAGTTTCGACATCCAGACGGCTACAAGAATTATCCAAGGACCAGCAGTAAACCCCAGACTTGTATTCCCACAATTTTCAAGTGTTCCAAGGGGTCACTGAATCAAGTTCATTGAAAGAAACAAACTCTAAAACGCAAAAAAAACTTTTGTGCTGTATTCTATTTATGTTTAATTTTTCATCTCATTTGTTAATTTTTTGTTGCCGGGAATTTAAAGAAACCAAGTTCCTTTATATTTTTCCGTCCTCCATACCCGTTTGTTGTACATCAGAACATTGTTTTTTAATTGTTGTTGATTTTTTTGAAGAAATCAGAAGTGGTTGACTTCCACTTCAATATTATTTACTTTAAGAGATTTCCCTATATATATTGGTACGATTTGTATTGTTTATATAGAGCTTTATTTGCGACTCTCAGAAATTAGAATATCGTTGAAAAGTTGCATCGGTATTCAAATCTTAGACCGAAACACTTAAACACCTTCATTGATCGAAAAAAGCATAACAAGCAAAGTTTACTCTATGTGCATGGTTTCATTTCCCAATTTACTATTTTTCGTTGTTTGGTAATTAGTTTTGACTCAGGTTTAGAAATATTTGTATCTTAGTCTTAAAAAAAACCTCAAACGGAAAACAAGAGTTGTTAAAACTTTTCTAGGCCCAGAGTCAAGGACTATGACAATCAAAAACGACTATTGTTAAAACTTCGCACAACATATGAAAAAAGTTCTGACAAAAATGAATTTCTATTAAAAAACGCCGGGTTCCCTGGACACCGCCAAAGTACAGATGCCAAAGAAAAAAATATAATCAAACAAAAACGCAAAAAAATTATTGACGGTTACTATCTTCGGATGCTCAATTTGCTGGAAGACAAGGCTAGCACCTGCATCTTTACCATGATATTGGGATGTTAAAGACTGCATCTCGTAGATTATCAGATGCAAATGTACTATTTCGGCAATATGCTGGCATTTTCCAGAACGCAAACTGGCTGAGCCATAATCTGAAAACTTCAGCATTGCTGGACCGGTGCTCTAATAGCTACCAAGGCACCGAAGTTCAACAATACTCACAAGAATATAACAAATGTTGAACAAACTAAAAACAATCCGGTTCAGGGGATCCAAAAAACGCTTTTTATTGTTGAAGAAAAAGGCCCACTGGTTAATAAATTAATAAAAAAGGTTTATTATTATCACAATGAGATAACAATCAAAAAATTGTCCGAAATCTGAGACATAATTGAAAAAATCCGACCATTCCTCAGCTCTGTGCATTACATCTAAAGTTTATATCGAGTTTAAGCAGAGACAACAGAAGAAAAAATTGACAAACATGAACTTGTACAGAGGGAGAATCGAAAATTCTCAAAATTTTTAAAACCTAAGCTATAAGACCATTTAGCTAAGTACAACGTAAGCAGAAAAATAACTAGAGTCGAAAGCCAGCGGTAAGCTCAATTTAGGCGCACAAAAGAAATATACCGCGAACCAAAAACTTGTTTCTTATTTTCCGGTTCTGTCATCAATTCTCTGGCTGCCCCTATTACGATTCTATTGCTTTTCATTGAATCTGATTGTATCAGTTCAAACAATACAACTCTTCGACGATTATAATAATTTATTCATTAATGTTGAAAACGTAGTTTGGTTTCATCCCCCAGTGAGATTTCTGGTGTCAGTCTATCTATACGTTGGGGGCGTTGAACCAATTGGTTATGACGACTTTGACTTCCTTTATTTTGAAAAACATTAGCAACTGTTAGAATTTTGCTACTTCTGTCTATTCTTTGATTTACTTCACACTTTACGGCGTTTTTACCAAAAAATGTTATCAAATTTTTTTTCCATAAGAATAATCTAAGTTTGTGCCTCATAGACTATTAGCTGTTAATAAAACAGAAATTGCGTTTTTATTGACTTTAGCCATCTTACCATGTTATACTGTACTTTAGTTTTACTGTTGAGAGGTAATATGTGTGCGTTTTATAAACCTTAGCGTAAGTGTCGTGGTTTATAACACGGGTCAAAACAATTCAATGAGTTGAGTATTAAATCAAAATAGCAACTGCAAAAAAATCTAGCCCCAATTGAAATTACTATTATATGCAAAAGCAGAAAGAAAATATTTATAGACAAAATTAGATTAAGTGAAAGCATTTTACTTGTTGGCATGTGAATTGAGAAAATTGTTGATGTTTATTATATTATTGTGTTTGAATGATTTGAAATCTTTTTTGTTTCAGGTATATTTAACCGTATGGTTATAATTTTAATTTACTTGTTGCAAAAAAAATTGATTTCAAATCCGGGTCCTAGAGACGATTTTATACTTTTGTTAACTTTCCCGCGAACAATAGATGGTCGATGTGCAACCTATTCAGCAGTATAAGTTCAGTTGATGTTAAATCTGGTTTCTATGGATTCTATCAGGATAAATCAGATTTCTATGGAAAATTTAACCTCTGAGACACGTTTAGAGATAATAGCGTCGAAACAAAAACAAGTTGTTTTGCGGCCATCACTTTCTGCCACAATACTTGAATTGGCCAATTAAGTGCTAATTTTTCATTGTAAGCAATTAAGAAATAAACTTCTAAGTTTGTTGATTTTTATTGAAAACGATCACATCCTCCCTCCTTTTTTAAGTGAATTAAAGAATATATGGAATATTTGTTCTCCAAACCCGTACTGAGCCTCCAGAGACCATCAGGCCTGATTCAGAAAAAAATCAGGCAAGGTCCCAGGCCTGATTCAGAGTCTGATCATGTCAAATACAAGGCTGCTAAGAGAACACTCCAGAGTCGATCTCTGAGGTTTCTATTGATAGAGAAAAATCAAGACTTGGGGGTCTCTGCCCAGAGAAATCCCAGGTCTTGGGTCTTTCTGCCAAGAGAAGGTCCAAGTCTTGGGTCACTCTGTGCAGAGTACAACCAAGACTTGGTGGCCTCTTGGCAGGCAAGACACAAGACTTGGGATTTCTCTTGGCAGAAAGGATCCAAGACTTGATTATTTCTGGACAGAGGGTTAGATTGGTGCATTTTCTATGTTCATGGGCACTTTAAACATAAGTTTGAGTACCCTAAAGTACAAATAAAGCACCAGTTATGATTATGAATGCTATTTAAACTATGTTCTTGGCTCTTAGTAAGGTATGGTCACCTTTTCAAGGCCAAAGAAGTCCTTAAAAAACAAATTCAATACTCACTGTTGAAGAGAAATGAAGAACTATAGCTAAGAAAAACCTTTACAATACCAAACATTACAAATATACATAAAACAACATCCTAAAGCAAAAAAAATGAATTGGATTTTAAGGATATAGGGGAACTTCGATTTGTAGTAACGCTCGATTTGAACAACTCCTTGACTAGCTTGAAAAAATATATTTTAAAAATACATTTTAAAAAACAACGAAAAAACCGTTTGAAAATCTAACTTTTTTCCTAAGCAAGCTAGGTCAAAAATTCTTTTTGACTTGGATCCCAGTGAGATAGGGGAACTTGATTCAGTTTTCAGCTAATTTTTTTTTGAGACGTAAAATGTAAGCATTGATCCAATCTGACCATGAATTTTTCAGTGGTGATTTTCTTATTGGTTTTTCAGAACTCAACGTTTTTCTTCTTCATTTATAACAATAACCACAAACATTATAAATATTGAGAGATTGAGTTACTTGAGGCCCACAGTCTTGGGATGAAGTTCACAAATTTCACCTGCAAATGATTT
Source organism: Convolutriloba macropyga (assembly GCF_964194025.1). NCBI lineage: Eukaryota > Metazoa > Xenacoelomorpha > Acoela > Convolutidae > Convolutriloba > Convolutriloba macropyga. The sequence continues at coordinate 46,174,653 of NC_134477.1, forward strand.
TTTTTGAAAGAAAACGTATAATTGGGCGCCAAATTTATAAAAAAAAGTTGCCCTCATTAAATGAAATCATCGGATCCTCATGATGTCAACCTCAACTCTGCTCAGAGAAACCCAAGACTTGGGTTCTGCGCTGCCCAGAAAAACCCAAGTCTTGGCCTCTCTCTGCCCAGAGATGTCTCAAGTCTTGGCTCCGCTACCCAAGTCTTGGCATCTCTCTGCCAAGACTTGGCCTCTGGAAAATCTCTGAATCAGGCTTGATGGGCTCTGGGGGCTCGGTACGGGAATGAAGTTCTCTTCCTTTTCTTGTTATTGTTTTTTCTAGCTTCAATGACTAAAAAGGTGGTTGCGCTGCAGTTGATGATGCTGCAGAAACTTTTTTTCATTCGGAGATCCGATATCTCCGTTCACAACATGTGGGTCTTCTGGTGATATGATTCGCTCTACTATTGGTAAACTTTTAGTTTCCTCTTCCTCTAGTCTTGAAATTTCTTTGCTGCTTACCATAGCGGTCCGTTTTCTATTTTTGGGATGTATGAAAATGTCTTCAAGCCATTCTTGATGATAAAAACTGCTAGAATATTATATCGTTTCCTCATTGGCCTTGAGTAAAATAGGTTCGCCTTAGTTAAAAACTGCAGCCGCTATTGACATCGTTGTGCGTCCCAGCAGTAAAGGAACAGGACTTTTGCCCCAGGTGTTGGATGCAGAGTGTACTCAGAGACCTCTGCAAGAACGCTTGAAATATTACCATATGTTGTAAATCCTCGCCTGTATTGCCCTGTTCACAGTCTGAGCTACTCTGCTGGACAGTCTTTTAGCTCGGGGATGGTTTATTGCCAATTTTGTTTTCATAACTTCTTATTATTGCCACTAGTCTGTTAGATGACCATTTATAGACTAGGCATTGTTGTGCGGTACTGACGAGCTAGGAACTCCAAATCTTGCTAATTCTAACTGAATGTTACTATTTTAACTTTGTTTTTTTCCTTAGAAATTGCAAAATCGTTGAAAGAATTTGATTATTCTGCAAATTTGTACATTACCACTAAATTTCATCTCGGCTGTAAGAAGACGCAAGGAAAGAAAAATTGACGCGAATGAAATTTTTCAGGTGGCATGTGAGCTCTTTCATTTTCAGAGGAAGTTGATAAGTCGTGAGCAGATAAAAATAAATTCCAGCGCCAACAGTGATTTACATTAGGCGCAAAAACATCTACCGGTCTATCAAAATCCGCTGCCTTTCTTCCGATATTGTCTTTGAAGTGTGCCTATCAGAATTCTAATGAATTTTCAAGGTCTTAATATATCAGTTTTAACAAAAGAGGTCTACAGTGGTAATGATAAATTACCAATTGATGTTGAAAGTCTAGATTTTTTTCATCCCCCATGAGAATTCTGAAGTGCTCAATAATTATGTATACTTCAACAGGAATTTCGCCCCCCGTTTTCAATGTATTGCCAAGTGTCATCCGAGAACGTTACAAATATCACCTTGAGGCTGGAATCCAAATGTTTGAACTGGCGTCTTCTTGGTCTGAAATTTTTCGTTTGCCTATTTCCCTATATCTATGATGGCACAATAGTTATCTCATTTTTTAAATTTTCATTATTGGACACTACTGCGTTATGAGCACTTAAAAATTAAGCTCTCTTTGAGGTTCTAACGTTATAGAATTCAAACAATTGCAAAAACTTGACTACGATATTTTTGAAGGTTTCCGATTTTCTAATTCTAGCTAGAAAAACTTCTGTTCAGCCTGAGCCCACATCAACAGTTACCAAGATCTTACTTTGCCCTCAATGTAATCCAAGTTCATGTTGGACCGTTACCAAACAGAAGCTTCTAGCCTCATTGAGACCGTTTTCTCCGTGTTAGAACTGACAATTCCACAAACTCCACAGACAATTTTCACTTTTATTCATGAATTGAAAAACAACTTAACTGATACCGAACTACCAAATTATCATTCTGATTGATGCTTGCATTTGTCTGGCGTTTGTCTCAGGTAATTTTTTCAGAACCAATTATTCCAATTCTGGTTCGAGGAAAAGATTGACGCCTCTGAAGATGATTCAATTGTCCGAACTTGTCCCTATGAGAAATTGTAATTCAGTGCAATATTTAAGTTGCAAAATAGGGCATCGTAAAAGTTCTCAGCATCAATGAACGATTTGGTTTGTTTGTCTTTAGCCGGTGGTTGTGCACTATTAATTGTCTAAACATGTTGGGGATTTGTTGATATTCTATCCCTCGAAATTGATCATCGCAAGAACTAAGGTTATTCATTGGCATTGAGTTATATTTTCTCTCCTTGATAGTAAAACTTTCCTCAAGTGGTTAACACCTGGCCGCTAGCAATTTTTTGTGGAAATTCTCTCTAGCACTTTGAGATCGACACAGCGTCTCACTTATTCTGAAAAATTTTTTCTTTTACACATCATCAGTGGTGCATTATTCACTTTTCCTGGCTGCACATGTAAGATGCTCTTTCTGGCCATCTGTTCCAGCTTGTCTGTGAGTAAAAACTTTTGAATCTGTTGACAGCTAGTAGGTGTTGAGTTTTGATGAGTTCACATCTGGGCTGGAGAACTTTTCTAACTGGCCCAAATTCTTTGACCGATTGCACAACTGCTTGTTTTTTGTGTGTCTGCCTGCTTCCTGTCCACTCAAGCTCACAGTTAAAAATCGCTTGTTGATGTCCGTCATATATTATTAGATGTCCTACCCTGCCATCACTTATAAGTTTACCAAGCTCAATCCCTGTTCGGGATGATACTATTGAGCTGCTTGCACATGTTTCAACCTGCATTTCTATTTTGCGGTTGTTTTATGTTCGTTATCACAGACATGCTTTAAATTTGTTCATAAGTACAAAACATCCACCTAGCAGTCAAGGAGAGTCTTCATCGAAAGATTGTCTTAATCCTTGCAACAGTTTTTTTATTCTGCTTACCTGAGTTTGATTGGGGTTTCAATGTACTCGTTTTTGAGAAGTGTCTAACCTTTTTTACTCACATTTCATTATTTCATTTAGCGCAGGACATGGTCTGCTAGAACACGGCGCACCTCCACATCTAGTGCTGAATATGCAAGTTGGTCAGGAAGGTTCTTCTTTTGCTTTGTGAAACCTTAGCAAAGTAAAAAAAAATCACCTATATTTTCAATGATCATTTAAAATTATCAGATCGACCTAGTCATTTTTCTATTTGCGAGAAAGTTAGCTAATCTTTCAGTCACACTTTTTGTGGCTCTGTATACAATTGGTGATTGTTACGGAAATTCTATGAAAAATCTGGTAAGCTTTGTAAAATATTTAGTAAAATTTTTAGGTGTCTTTTATTTTCAAAATACACCACTGTTTTCGTTAAAATAAAGCAATTAGTTTTCTTTTCCTTTTCGAACACAAACTGCGACTCAGTTGCCTTACTGCAGTATGCTGAGAAATTGGAATGACAACTTTATGTTATTGCCACAGAAATGCAGTCAGGAAGGTTCAAAAATTCAGATTTTTGGTTTTGAGTTTCAGAAAATCGAGTTTGACATTGCAAACAACTGAAGTTGCCTTGTTGCACTTTCAGACCAAAAATAAGATTATTTAATCAACATATGTTTTTGCCAATTTTCCGATTCAAGCTGATTTGAAAAGGCAGCGAGGAGGACTTTTCTAGTTAATGCAAAGAACAATTTCTGACCAATCGTAGGGTTCGTTTAATTAATCTGAAGCTGTTTCTCAGGTTGAAAAACTGTGTTTCAACATTTTGAACTATGATTAGGTTGTTAATACATATAGCAGGTTAATCTTTTTGAGCGGTTGAATGATATAAAAAATAGTAGAATTTGTATCAAACAAGGAAAAAAGAATATACAATATTTACAATTGGCGAATTCACGTCCAATTTAATTCATTCTATCATATTAGTAAAACGCACAGCAGTTATGAGAAAAAAGCAATTGATGATTTGTGATTGCATTTTGTCAGAACCAGATGTGAACTTGCTACGGTCGAATCTGGCCACAGCTTCTACGTCATCACTCAAATGTTCTCTCAAATCCAACAGGAACATTCCATTGTTCGCAGTCAAGTAATTTCCTCTGTTTCCAGGTGCTATATTTGCAGGGATCAAAGTGTAATCAATTTCTGAAACAGTTCGATTTTGAAAAGATTGGAGGTTGAAAATATTATGCCCCCACCCACTAATCTGAGGAACATAAACGGAAACAACGCTCTCCTCGACGGTTCTGGAATATTTATATTTTAAGATATGATTTTTTTTCATTTTATAATATCTGATAACATCTGTTGATAAAATCTTACGTGATTAAAAAATTTTGTGATCGGAAATTTTATCTTTTCATGCCTCCTAAGGCAGCATGTAAAATATACATTTAGTCTTCATAGAATTTAAGTAAAATTGTCTGCGCTTAATCAAGGCGGATGCTTAGAAAAAGAAAACATGGAGAATGTTAATAAAAGAACAAACAATCGCATAACCATATCATTCTTTCTCAATCTCAATTACATTATGACGCGCATCTTCAATCTGGCAATTGCTCACAATACCTGCGCAAACATACATTGTCCCTTCAAGAAGCCAGTCTTAGATTATCCATGCAGGAACAAGCTTCATTTATAAATCGTTTTTACACTCCTACGTGAGTTTGTTAACAGCTGTGCTGTGATATTTGTAGTATTGCTGCAATGTTAGCTCGTTGGCGACGACAATTGTTTGCACAGTTTTCAAATAAAAAAATTGGATACGAAGAACTTCGCCTTGTAATATCTGAAGAGACAGAATGTTTAACGTGTAAGATGAGACAAGACCAAGTTTTATAGCTCAAAATCTGTCAGATCTGATACAAAGATGCTTCCCGATACAGGTATCCTACGTAAAAAAACTGCAAGATCTTAGATGATAAAAGTTTGTAGACCATTTGGGTCCTGATTGCAACAAAATTTTTTTTAAGGATAGTGAAATTGGTACCCAAAACATCAAATACCTTATATGCTACAGATACAAAAATTAATGTTGAGATTCTCAGACTTAGGTGCCTTCCAAGGAAACTGGAGTACACACATGAAGTTTCGTTTCTCGATTTCCCACCTTTTGCGAAACTGGATCAAAAAAACTCATTTGAGACGGACGTTTTCATTTCTAATCGATATGTTGTCTTCTGATTTTCGAACTAGTCTAAAAGTGAGGGGAATTTGTTGCCCAGAAGATCGATCAACCTTAATTAGAACCAACACCGAAGGTTTAAAAGAAAATGATGAAGCAAACGCTACCTTGTCTCTTTTCTGAGTTTTTCCCCTCGTCCACTCTTGCAGGATGTTAAAAGTGCTTTGTCCCAAAAAACGTTAAATTGAATAGAGATCACAAGCACAAAAGTAGAATTCACAGTGAATAAATGCAACTCGCAATCAACTAACAAATTGAGACAAATTTGACTTCAAAAATTTTAAATAAGTTCAAAATGTTATCGTGATTCACTCGCAATCTACTGAAACAAGTTGCTAACAGTTTCCTAACTAGTCTTGCAACTTTGATAACTGTTGAGAGTTTAGTCCCACTAAACCAACTGCTCTCTAGCTCAGTCGTTTCTCTCTCTCCTGTGTCGAAACTTCTCAAGTTCTCCCAAAATCTACAAAGTCAGCCAAGTTTGCCAAAGTTTATCTGTGTCACTTCAATTTATACTCAACCAACACGCTCTTATCTTAAGCAAACAAGCCTTAATCTCTTAAGTAAACATTGCAACTTACACTTGAAGTCAGTCAGATTCTGTAGGAGGGTTTTTTTAACATGCAAACAAACCAATATCGAATTATGATCTGTCATTCAACTGCTACCAACCATTGTTCAACTTTCTCCTTATCTTAGGTAAACGATCTTTGGACTCTTATGTAAACAAATCCACTCCGATTTATCTCATATATGCTCTTGACATGTCAATCAGTGTTTGCTTAGTAAATACTGAACGTGCTCTGAAAAGTTCTTATTCCTCTATTTCCGCTATCAAATTAACTAGCTGCAATCAATCCCTGTCAAAAATTATGTGTTGACTAAATAACTAAACTCAACCCCCGAAGCTAAGAGCAATTGTTATTCTGAATTGTCACAACATTTCATGCAGTTCCCCCGTAGAAACTGCCGAAAAGTCTAATATTCCTAAAAGCCCCTAAATTTGACCTCTAGATGTCATCCAAAGGTCACCCTTCCAAAATGATGGGTCAAGCTGATAAAACTGATTCTTGTTATGGAAAATGCTCTCTTAGTTGCAATTACCTACAAAGTTTCATGGCCTAACACCCACTAGAACATGAGCATGGCCCGGCACAATTTTCATCGACCTCCATGATGAACCCAAACTTCAGAACTTAATAACTGGCAAAGTAGTGGTCAAAACGTCTTCAGATAAACATTTCTAGTAAAACTCGGGTGCCACCCACCTGACTGCCAAGTTTCTTGAACTACGGATTAGACTTCGAGTCGTTTGCAATTTGAATATTTTTAACGAGTCGTGGGTGCCGAAACCCAAAGAAATCTTATTTCGTCAAAACTGACCAGGGTGGGTATAAGTATACAAATATATTTGTCACAAAATGTCTCAGGTTATCAAATTATTACCATTTCAAAGTCATTCGGCCGCTCAAAAAGGCCAATTTTCGGTTTTCGGTACTCAGTTTTCCCTAAACACCGACTTCTGGTTGCACCCGGAAGTTTTAAAAAAGCACCAATAGAAAGCCCTTAAAAAGTTACACTAACACTCCAAAAATAATAAGGCTGCTACCATTTTTTTACGAGCGATTCAAATTTTACGTACCGAAGCACCGGCGAGCGGTTCAATGTTTCAATGCTTTCAAATATTTTTAGTGAAAACTGCCTTTTCTTATTTGAAAATGCTAAGTACTTTCTTTCACAAATTCCTAAACCCTTCCCATGATTATATGCAACATTACTCTAGACTTAACACCCATTTCAACCCTTAACTAGCTTTATATCATACTCAAACAGTCATATTTCTATCCAAAATATCGGCAACCTTCAAATCACATCACTTCCGGTGCAAGTAGCTCGGGGTTGGTTGGTCGCATTGGCCAAAAATGTATACCAGCCTGAAAGGACCATTAAGTGTACCTAAAATTAAAATTTGGTAAACGTTGGCTGAATATAACTCTTCATGGGGGTGCCGTTTTGATCTAATATGTGGTATTTTGAAAAACTGATAAGATGCCTTTTTATTTACTCTAAATCAAAAAAACGCTACTTAACTAACTCAGATCGAAAACGTGTAACCGGCCGCACATCCCTTCTATATATGTACAATCATTAGGGGAACATCCCCAAAAATTTTCAGAGTTCAAGGATGAAAATAACTTACAGAGATGAGGTGTACCAGGTTTTGGGTGCCCATTATTTTACAAATTCAAAATCGCACTTTTAGTTACTTCAAACTGAAATTCTAACTCTGTTCAAAGTATCTAGTTCACCTTAAATGTTCGCTCTCTTGTTTACATTTAAATCACTCAAATTTAAATCACTCATTTCGACTTTGACATGATGCACAAATACAACATTGCTAAGTTAACCAAAATATATCGACAGCTCAATATGCTTTTGTTCATCAATTTGTTTGTTTGAGATATATCACTCAATTCCCGTCTCTGGCGCCTTCGAAACATTAATCCATTAAGAGAGAATGCTTATTTCAAACACCTAATTAACTTGTCTAAGTTGACCTAAATTATCTAACTTACTCGCAGTATCCACTCATGACACTTTACTGCATTCTACACCATAATTTATTTCACCTGTTTTGACAATTTTTGAGCGCTCTTGACCGCTTCTAAGCAAACATTTTGTCAGCTTTTTTAGTACAGGCAGATTCTAATGTAAAACCCCACAGCCAGACCTGTTTAAAAATTGGCTGATTTACCTGTTTAAAAATTTGCTGATAACAATTTAATTATAGCTCTGCGTTTATTCGACTCCTAAATGAGTCCGTTCGATTCTGGTTACGTATCGTTATAAAAACATCAGTCAATGGCGACCTTTTTGTTTGCATCAAAATCCGGTTAAAAATTGTCCGTTTCTAACGGTTTCTAATGGTTATTTCGTTAAAATATCAGCCAATATTTGTCCTTTTCTTAACTACCGATCTAATGAATATAATTGGGAAGCCATCTTCAACCGCGCATGGTAGCCAAAAATCTACAAATAGCAAAGCGCCGATAAAAATTAATCCAACGAAATGAACGAATAACTTACTATTTCCTGGTCCGTTAATACCAGCAATGAGATGTTCACCAGCAGCAGTCTGAGTATAGCCCATTTCTTGGTAGTACATTATAGCCACACAGCGCTGTCTATTGGTGCCATCATAGCCATTGTCACAGACAACACTCAACTGAAACGACATCTGATAACAGTTTGAATATTAAACCATTAGTTCTGACAAGGATCAGATTTTAAATTCAAAGCATGGAAACACACCCTGCATTCAAATACCACCTGCGAAAATTTCTTTATTTAACGCATTGAGGGTTTATAAAGAACTTAGGTTAACATTGGTTGGAGTACCTAAGAAACAACAGAGCCAACAGCAAAATTTTGTCAATAAATAATAGTTGCTCCCAATCATTAGTGTGCAGCCAGGTTGCGAGCGAGTCGGCCTCTCCGTGGCAACATTCCACCTTCTGATTGGAGGAGGGTGCTGTGATACCTGATGTATCTTTATTTTATTAATTCCTTTGATGCAGCATATTTTATATGATGCCTTATATTTAGTTCATTTATTTAACCTTCATATTTTGTTCAGTTCGTGTCTTGTCATCTGCCGTTAACTTTCTGCTTAGTTTCCCGCCCCGTGATCAGACATGTCTGATCACGCATTCACGTTGTTTATGAGTGTTCATATTTCCATAATTTCATTCTCTGTAATTTTGCTATTCAAGTCAGTTCACTAAATTCTCTTATTGAATTCCGCTCCGCAGATAAGCGCAAGCAAACTGAATCAGGATTTCGCACCGCGAATCACCAAGTAATAATTTCTACGTATACTTGCACTGCAAATCACTACTCTGAATAAGTAGAGTACGACATGGCTCAGTCAGCAACTAAACGAACACCCCTTGGAATCGACCCTTTCGGGGACAAACCTACACCAGATCCCCCTCTTCGCTGGGCGAAATGGACAGTACAGTACAAATTGGCACTTCTGGCCAAAGAAAACATCATTTCGGACACGCTACTCGGGCCTAAACCTGAAATGGTAGAGCTCCTTCTGGAGCCTATCTACGAAGAGACAATAGTGGGTGCATCCGCACAATCAAAGAGGGAGAGGAACGCGCGCAACGCGCAACAAAAGATGAACTGGCAAAACAAATGCCAACGGCTCATTGAAGTGGGTATCATGTGTGGTGATAAACCGTGGTCGTTAGCAGACCGCAAAACAGTCTCCCTACTCAATCTAAGCATCGGGATAGAGGGCCGCCGCATTCTCAATTGTAAGAACCCGCACATCAAGATTGACACTTTAGCTACTGTTGACTTTTGGAAAATTGTGGAGGAAGCATTCATCCGTCCACGTAACATAACATTCGATCGCCATGTTTTCTTAATTACAAAACAACTCCGGGGAGAAACAGTAGAACACTTCTACGGCAAACTAAAGGAATTGGCTGAGAACTGCGATATTGAGAATAAAGAAGAGACCCTGATACGAGATGTCTTTATCACTAATCTGATGGACAGTGAAATTCAATAGGAGCTTTAAAAACAAACGGTCGAACCGCGGCAGGCGTTAGAACTAGCAATCAATATGGAACTCGGGATGCGGAATCAACATCAGATACAGTACCACAACAAGATCGTTGTTCCTACAAATGTTAACGCCGTTCAGTTCAACAATAACCCACGAAGACCGTATCGGCAGAACACGAATAATGTCCCAAAACAAAACAATCGATCAACACTCTATTGCTCAAATTGCGGCGGAACTTGGCTCCCAATTCATCGTGAAAAATGCATTGCGAAGGGGAACACATGTAATAATTGCGGGCTACCAAACCACTTTGCGAAGGTCTGCCGTAAACAAAAGAACACGAATACAAAGCCACAGGACCCCAAGAAAAAGATGGTACGTAGGGTAGAAGAAGAGCCACACCCGGAGGACTCTGTTAATTTCCTTCAACCAGCTAAACTCTACGAATCGGACTACAGTATTGGAGAGGAGGACACTACAGTCGCGATGATTGAAACTGCTGTAGCAAAAGTTGAACCTCTCAACATGTCTCTCAAGATCGGTAATGTCAATACCACACTACTCGTGGACTCCGGGAGTGCATGCAGTATACTCAACCGCTCACTCGCGTCGCAGGTGGTACAAAGCAGCTCTCGTGCATTCTGGATCCATGAAACGACGCCTCCTCAACTACGGACCTTCTCAAATGAACCTATACAAGTCGAGGGGAAGATTCAAGCCCCAATAACAAGCAAAGGTTGGGCATGTGACTCAGCCACTTTCACAGTCGTAGCTGACGGTTTAAAGTCCTTAATAGGTCGTGATCTGTTTGACCAACTTGGACTTGCTGTAACTCAATCTACATTTCTGAAAGGTAACCGTGTCATTAACATTGCATCTCCTGAATTTAAAGAACAGATAGCCAAAACTTTTCCTGGTTTGGTATCACGTATTGGAAAATTAAAAAATCATGTAGCAAAATCTAAATTTCACAAAGACTTTCAACCTAGATATCAAAAGGTAGACGTATCCCTATTAACCTTCAAGACAAAATTAATACTGAACTTAGGAAATTGCTAGCCGAAAAACTAATCTTAAAACTTTCAAGTTGTCCCGACAAATATTTCATATCGCCCATTGTAGTTACGGTTAAGAAAAACCAAACGATAAAGCTTGCACTGGATTCAAAAGTATTAAACAAAGCCATTCACAAGAATAAATATCAGATGCCGAACAATGATACGCTAATTGAATCTATATCTCAACAAATAAGTGCTCCAGCGCCGCAAAGCACAACATATTTTTCTACAATTGATTCGAAATACGCGTACAGTGAGTTAAATCTGGATGCTAATACAGCTAATCATTGTAATTTCAATATCATTAGTGGTGATATGACTGGAACTTATAGATTTCAAACATGATTTTACGGACTTACGGATATACCAGCTGAATTTCAATAAGCTATGGATTACACTCTAATTGGCGTACAAAATACATATTGTTTTTTGGATGATATTCTGATAGTTAGCAAAGGCTCTTTGACTGAACACAAAATTTATGTAATGAAATGCCTACAACGATTAGACGACAAAAATCTTAGGATAAACCTTCCCAAATGTCATTTTGGAAAATTAAAAATTGATTGGCTTGGATATCATAACTCACAATCGGGTATCTCGCCCCTCGAAACTAAAACAGCTGCGATTTTGGCTCTTGAGGCTCAAAAACTCTAAAAAAAACTCCGTTCCTTTTTGAGATCAGGTCATTATATTGGAAAGTTCATTCCTAATCTTGCTCAAATAAGTCAACTTTTTCGTCCATTAGTGAAAAAGTCTTCAAAATTCCTCTGGACAGCAGAAGATGAGAATTGCTTTATAGAAATTAAGAATCGCATCGCGAACGCAACCGCAAAAAGCCACTATAACCCGCAACTCGAAACACGCGTAAAATTTGATGCGTCCTGTTCCGGCCTGGGTGCAGCTCTTGAACAATTAACTGTAGATGGGCGGAAACCAATTGCATTCGAGTCTCGGTTTTTAAATTCTTGCGAAGAACGTTATAGTGTAAATGAACTTGAACTTTTGGGTGTAGTCTGGTCAACAGAATATTTTAAAAATTATGTGTATGGAAAGCATTTTAAAGTGATTACGGGTCACCATGCACTTCTCTCGATGATGAAAGAGAACAGATCTAATAAGTCGTATAATAGTAGATTGACCCGCTGTGTCGACCGTCTTCTTCCTTTCCAATTCGACATTGAACACCTCCCTGGGGCGAAAATGGGTTTGGTCGATTATATTTCCCGAAACCCGTCTCAAAAAGCTAAAAAGGTTTCTGCATACGACGAGGAATTTATTGTTGAAAAACTAAAGTTAGTTTCAAAATCCATTAACGCATTAGAATTAAATATCACACATTCCGCATCCCATTTACATTAGTTGTTAGCAAACCACACTCTCGCTTTGCAAAATACACCTAAAATTGAGGCACATGATTCCGTATCGCAAATTAAACCTAAAGTTGAGACCAGCACTAAATCAATAAAATCAATTAGCACACACGCCGCTCGAGTAAGCGAACATGTCTTTAGCAATTCACTCGCTCCGCGAAAACAAGCCTCAAATATTATTTGTGAATTAAGCAATTTAAGATATGCAATACCCGCGTCGCAAAATCCAATTCACACTTCTCTCGCTCTGCAAAATACCAACAAAAGTAAACAATTAATCCAAATTAGGAATAAAGTAGCATTCACGCAGCGCGAGCCTCAAATTATTCAATCACAAATCCCACCAATTAAATCACATTCCACAAATATCTCTAAAAGTCATCACCCAAAATTAAAATCAGTGCTTTTTGCCTCTTGCTACTCTACAATTCAGTCGCATACTCTGCAATCTAAAAATTCAAATTTAAATCACTCATTGCCGGTCTTAAAATACATCAATACAATAAATAAAATGCCTTCTAAGAAGCGAATAACTCGTGTCCGATTTAATGATGCCTCCCGCGTAGCGGAACAGCAATCCACAAGTGGAAATGCAACTCGCCCCGCAAGTCAGCGATCAATTTCGCCAAGCACCTCCCGCGCGGCGAATTAACAAGTCGAATTTTCAAGTAATCCTCGCGAAGCAAGTTCACCACTCAACGTAAACCCGACATCCCCGACCCATTCATCAAACGCTAGCACTCCACTAACCCCAAGTCCGCATGTTCCGACATTGGACTACATAGTGTCGAAAATCTTCAACAATTCGTTAATCGCTTTTTTAACGAGTAAAGATGCCGTATTAAAGGAGGTATTAAAGGAGACTGCATCCTGACAAATAATGAGAGCCGCTTAAAAGCTCTCAATCCTTATATTCATTCGTACTGGAAGAACCTCCACGTGCGCTCCGGGTGCGTTTGCATTGACGAGAAAGTGGCAATACCAAACGTATTTTGCGAGGCGCTAATCGACGATATCCACGCAAGTCACCTGGGCACTTTGGGAATGATTTGTATGGCCACACATTGCTAGTGGCCATATATACACCGCGAATTAATCGTCAAAGCCACTGAGTGTAAACCCTGCACGGTAATTGGTAAGAATCTTAAATCTATTATTCCCGCCAAGCAATTCAATCCTCCCATACCATGTGTAGAACCAAATCAAGAAATACAAATTGATTTCGGGGGTCCAATTTTTTGGGTTAATGAAGTGTACTTTCGGGCAGCAATTGATAGTTTCTCTAAATACCTTACTGCATATATCTATGATAAAGCTAATGGACCAAACGTTTTGAAGTTTTTGGACATATACATTGAAATTCATGGAATTCCAAGATCCATTCATTTAGATGAAGCAAAATGTTTAGTCGGAAATCAAGTAAAGACTTTTTGTGATAAGAAGAATATCGACATCATTGAAGCTTTGGTGGAAAGACTTATTCAAACAATTAAGAATAGACTCGCATGTATTAAAGAGGAGAAATTGCCTACACGCGACATTCATGTAAAGCATGCATTAAAGATAATAATACACCAATTGCGAATGTGTAAACAAATAACAACAAAGACCTCTCCTTTCGAAGCACATTTTTGAAGAAAGCCTAACACCCCGCTAAGCGTGATCGCAACCAGGCCTAATTTGTTAAACCTAACGTATAAGAATATTATAAATCATTATTTAGACGAGGACACAGTGATGCCGGAAGAAATTCTCCCTGACGACAAGTGGGTGAATGGATATTGTAGTGATATCGAGGTGGAGATCGGCATGTCCCGGGCATCCACAGAAGCGAGGAATAGAGAGAGGGCCAGTACGGACGGAGAATCCCGGTTCTTGAAGACAAAGGCGATCCGACCCATTCCCCTGAAGGAACGTGCGGTGGAGCTAAATCTTGCACGGAAAGTGCATGGCAAGAGACGCTCCAAAAAGAACCTTGAGGGACTATATGAGGTACTTGCGCCGGGATCTCATATTTTAAAAGTAAGCCCTACAACATCCACTATCATGGAGTCCAGTAAACCGGTTGTGACGGTACGCAATAGCGATATTGCAAAATTCGGCACACAGATGGAACGACAAACTCCCCTAAAGGCCTATGCAGACCGAAGAGGGCCTCGATCCGGCGAAAAGATACTGGAAGAACTGATACACAGCCACATCAAGGAATTTACCCGCAAACAAAAAGGGGACAAAAAGATGAAACACAGGAAACGACAACCGGGCAGCGGGGTCTCGTCGACCAAATCGAACATTTCGCGCGCGATGCGAGGACGAGTTCCAAAAGTGCCCAATTTTCTCGCCATGCGAAATCAGCAACCGACAACTGTAACAACCTCGCATAGCGAACATCACGCATCGTCTTCATCCACTACTCCGGCCGCGGCAGCTCAACACACGCGCACTTCCGATCGTACCCGACGCAGCCCTTCCTATTACGGATTCAAAAGTTCTCCACCTAACTCCACTATTCTGCCTCCACCAAAACTACCCCGCCGAGCGGGAGCTGCGGAAAGCTTTCAACCACTACCCGAATCAATCGTAGAGTCAGTGCAACATATAGCTGAAAATCAGCCCGAAGAGCAGAATATATCTCCTCTCATTGGTCAAGTGTCACCACCCGCCCCTCGGAATCCACCATTAATTGAGATTGATACTCCCACTCTCGTACAATCAATGACAGCACTCGAGGCGGAAAAACAGCATTCGGACAATGATGAGTGGGATATGTAAACTGTACTCAAACTGCAAAACATTTCATATTTTATTAATCATCTGTTTTTTAGTTATGATAACCAGTAAATATATCGCTATTATTTATTTAACCGGGCACCTCGTATTAATTTGTAAAAATTGTTATTATTTATGCTTCGAAAATTGTTTTTTACAATTTTCTTTCTCGATGTAAGGGGTATGTGATACCTGATGTATCTTTATTTTATTAATTCCTTTGATGCAGTATATTTTATATGATGCCTTAAATTTAGTTCATTTATTTAACCTTCATATTTTGTTCAGTTCGTGTCTTGTGATCTGCCGTTAACTTTCTGCTTAGTTTCCCGCCCCGTGATCAGACATGTCTGATCACGCATTCACGTTGTTTATGAGTGTTCATATTTCCATAATTTCATTCACTGTAATTTTGCAATTCAAATCAGTTCACTAAATTCTCTTATTGAATTCCGCTCCGCAAGTAAGTGCAAGCAAATTGAATCAGGATTTCGCATCGCAAATCACCAAGTATTAATTTCTACGTATACTTGCACTACGAATCACTACTCTGAATAAGTAGAGTACGACAGGTGTCATTACAAATAATCCTTCGTTACATTGGATTTTAAAAAGTGTAGATTTTCATAACACCTTTAAAATCAATCAGTTTGCTGGCTCAATTTATTTATATCGACTAACTCAATTTACCTATATTGTCCGCCATAAAAAACTTACTGCTGCAAAGGCAATAATAAATGTTGTCTCTTAAACTTCTGGCAGAAAAACGGCTATCTTGCAGGATTCCGATAAAATTAGGACTTCGTTCCGGATGAGCTGTATTTATCATTTTCATGGTGATAAAACTTGAATATTGTTGATATGTTTGTTTTGCGCACTGTATTTTGCGCACTTTTTTGTTCAAGTTTCGTTTTCTTTTTTTTGCAATAAAGGCAGACGAACTTATTCTGGCTCCGATAAGGGAAACCCTTGAGTATTTAATGTTTATTCTTCCTTATTGCAAAATTTCTTAAAATAGATTCTGTCTCAATATTGTTGCGGGAATACTCCAAGCTCATTTAGGGCCAAGTTAGAAGACACTGATTAACTGTGACGAAAGGATTATATAACAAGGTTCCCTCTGAAAGACACAATTTGGACACTTTAGCAGACAAACTAGGCATGTTACAGAAAATATTTATTTTGCAGGAATATGATAACGTTAGCTTGTAGGAATCTGATCAACGCATGATTCACATAAGAGGGAATATAAACCATTACATTTTTATTGTTAATATTTTTCTACTATTCGTTCAAAAGATTTGATAATAATTTAATGTTCATCATTTTATTATTCGATAATAGGGTGTTTTGGAATTATTTTTGGGCAGCCTGTTTTTGGGCAGCCATGGTAACACGAGTTCTTACTAGAGACACTAAAGGCTCCCGGGTCCAATTTCCATCAACAAAATTACTTGTAAGATTATCAATGTAATCCGGGCAGGCTTCATATAGCATATTCAAAAGTTATTAGTATTATTTGTGGTTGAATTTGATGTGCGAGCAAACTGGGGATAATAATTCCTATAGGTGATAGTTACTCAACTAACTTTGTGCGTAAGATATAAGAACTGATTGCATACGGACATTCATAAATCTTAATTCTGGATTGTATTTTACAGCCCTCACTCACAGTCCATTCACGCACTAAAAGGGGCTTTCTACAGCATAAAAATACGAACACGAAACAAAAAATTGAGGGAAGTGCTGCCACCAAAAAACGACAAATTTTTACCATTTGAACAGATTAAAATGAGAAACGACAAACCTGCAAAAACTGACCGTTAAATAACAATTTTGTCAATTTTATAAAATTTGTTAATGCAAAACTTTAAAACTTTTGATAGATAGCAGAAAAATTAATTAACTCAAATTGCAACTAGAACAGATATTTATGTGTTACTTCATTTTGTTATCAACGAAAGGAACTAGATAACTAGTTGACCAAAATTTTCATAGGATAGCAGTTGTTTTTCGGTGGTCAGATCAAACTGCAAAACATTTCATATTTTATTAATCATCTATTTTTTAGTTATGATAACCAGTAAATATATCGCTATTATTTATTTAACCGGGCACCTCGTATTAATTTGTAAATATTGTTATTATTTATGCTTCGAAAATTGTTTTTTACAATTTTCTTTCTCGATGTAAGGGGTATGTGATACCTGATGTATCTTTATTTTATTAATTCCTTTGATGCAGTATATTTTATATGATGCCTTAAATTTAGTTCATTTATTTAACCTTCATATTTTGTTCAGTTCGTGTCTTGTGATCTGCCGTTAACTTTCTGCTTAGTTTCCCGCCCCGTGATCAGACATGTCTGATCACGCATTCACGTTGTTTATGAGTGTTCATATTTCCATAATTTCATTCACTGTAATTTTGCAATTCAAATCAGTTCACTAAATTGTCTTATTGAATTCCGCTCCGCAAGTAAGTGCAAGCAAATTGAATCAGGATTTCGCATCGCAAATCACCAAGTATTAATTTCTACGTATACTTGCACTACGAATCACTACTCTGAATAAGTAGAGTACGACAGGTGCCATTACAAATAAACCTTCGTTACATTGGATTTAAAAAAGTGTAGATTTTCATAACACCTTTAAAATCACTCAGTTTGCTGGCTCAATTCATTTATATCGACTAACTCAATTTACCTATATTGTCCGCCATAAAAAACTTACTGCTGCAAAGGCAATAATTAATGTTGTCTCGTAAACTTCTGGCAGAAAAACGGCTATCTTGCAGGATTCCGATAAAATTAAGACTTCGTTCCGGATGAGCTGTATTTATCATTTTCATGGTGATAAAACTTGAATATTGTTGATATGTTTGTTTTGCGCACTGTATTTTGCGCACTTTTTTTGTTCAAGTTTCGTTTTCTTTTTTTTGCAATAAAGGCAGACGAACTTATTCTGGCTCCGATAAGGGAAACCCTTGAGTATTTAATGTTTATTCTTCCTTATTGCAAAATTTCTTAAAATAGATTCTGTCTCAATATTGTTGCGGGAATACTCCAAGCTCATTTAGGGCCAAGTTAGAAGACACTGATTAACTGTGACGAAAGGATTATATAACAAGGTTCCCTCTGAAAGACACAATTTGGACACTTTAGCAGACAAACTAGGCATGTTACAGAAAATATTTATTTTGCAGGAATATGATAACGTTAGCTTGTAGGAATCTGATCAACGCATGATTCACATAAGAGGGAATATAAACCATTACATTTTTATTGTTAATATTTTTCTACTATTCGTTCAAAAGATTTGATAATAATTTAATGTTCATCATTTTATTATTCGATAATAGGGTGTTTTGGAATTATTTTTGGGCAGCCTGTTTTTGGGCAGCCATGGTAACACGAGTTCTTACTAGAGACACTAAAGGCTCCCGGGTCCAATTTCCATCAACAAAATTACTTGTAAGATTATCAATGTAATCCGGGCAGGCTTCATATAGCATATTCAAAAGTTATTAGTATTATTTGTGGTTGAATTTGATGTGCGAGCAAACTGGGGATAATAATTCCTATAGGTGATAGTTACTCAACTAACTTTGTGCGTAAGATATAAGAACTGATTGCATACGGACATTCATAAATCTTAATTCTGGATTGTATTTTACAGCCCTCACTCACAGTCCATTCACGCACTAAAAGGGGCTTTCTACAGCATAAAAATACGAACACGAAACAAAAAATTGAGGGAAGTGCTGCCACCAAAAAACGACAAATTTTTACCATTTGAACAGATTAAAATGAGAAACGACAAACCTGCAAAAACTGACCGTTAAATAACCTTTTTGTCAATTTTATAAAATTTGTTAATGCAAAACTTTAAAACTTTTGATAGATAGCAGAAAAATTAATTAACTCAAATTGCAACTAGAACAGATATTTATGTGTTACTTCATTTTGTTATCAACGAAAGGAACTATGTAACTAGTTGACCAAAACTTTCATAGGATAGCTGTTGTTTTTCGGTGGTCAGATCTGGAAACTTTTTATATCTATTGGGACAAATTTTGGAGGTATAAAACTGTAATTCGTCAAAAATGCCCAGGCTTTGCTGGAAGCGCCAAATAAATGACAAAAACTATGCAGTAATATCAGTTAATGAGGTAAAAATTTTTCAACAAGAGGCTAAATGCGCTGAAAAGAAAAAAGTAGCTTTTAAGCGTTTATCTCGCATAACTAAACGCTCAATATAGCGTTGACTTAAGAGAAAATTTTTGCTAAAATTTTTGAGTAATTTGGCAATAGTTGTACATAGTTAAGCGCTTAATTTAGCGTTGAATTACTCCATTTGTCCGCCTTAGAAGTGCACTCAGTAGTATGATTCATAAAGAAAACAATTTCATTGAAAGCTAAGGTTGAGTGACAACGTATTGGGTTTCAACCATCAGGACAAAAATGTAAGTTGACAGTTTTTCTGACATAATTGTTGAATAATACTTAAGCTCTGTATTCTCTGGCAATTATATTATTAAACGATAGTTCCTTATCTTACATTTTTTTCATAATGCTACCTGGGTAACCATTTCTGTAGATGAAATTTTTGCGAAGGTAAGATGATGAAAGTTTTGCTCGAAAGTATTTTGGTCCATAAGAAGACTATTCACCTGGAAAGTGTTGGTATTAACAATATCAATCGGCCGATCACCCACATGATACCAAGTTGCAATGTATCCAAAGTTAGCATCAAATTTTGGATCTTGTAGCTTGAATATTACAGTTGACAAGTCATTATCCGACATCCGTCGATATGAGACCTCGGCACCATCAATATCTCGTTTCTGTCGCGTACCCGAGACAAATTTGTTCTGAATCAAAGCCGGCGCAATTATGTACTCTCTCAAGTCGAAAAAATCTGAGGGAGTGATTGAAATTGCAGACGCATTTTTGCAATCAAGCACAACATAGCCATCGTTGCATATACAAACTTTATTAAATTGAATGTCGAATAATTTAACGTTGTTGCTCAGCTGGACAGGATCCGAACATATGCCATCAGTGAGTGGATTCAAACTATTACCAGCGTCATCACCAATCGGAAAATCAGCGCAGAAACTGTCCGGGTTAAGAGGTATGATTGGGTCACGTGATCCCCTTTGGTCCAATTCAAACAACCAGGTTCTAGTGTAATCGTTATTATTTGTTGTCGGCAAATGTGTCACATTCTCTGTTCCAGATCCCTTCACTTCCCACAGTGTTACTAAAAAAATAAGATTTCAATCAAACAAACAGAAATAGAAGCTCTCTAAAACTCTCTCGTGTAAAATCACACGATTTCTTTCGTGTGATCAAAATTCATGCAATTTTTCGTGCGGAAAAAGCGTCTTGTGTAATTTCACATGAAAAAATCTTCCACGTATGATGAAAAATTACATGAACACTTACTCTGCTTTAAGTGTTGAAATATCATTCCATTTGAAATGTCATTCCAAGTGCAACAAAATCTAAATCTCACAAAATACAAAGCAATCAGTATGCCTGCCCATAACAATTCAAATATCACACTACAAAACGACATTCGACAAACAATCCAACCACCCCAATCTGCAACAGAACTATTCTTGAAATTTTTCAGGTGGACAGCGAATGATCAGACACCGGAAAACATTTTTAATTGATGGAACGGAGGCCCATCTCCTCTATAAAACCGACGATTTAGATGACATCAAGAAAGTAAATGTGAAAGATATAACAAAAAAATAAGCGCAATGGGAATTAAGGGACTAGATAATTGGTGCTGCAAACTACAAAACAAACAGTTCAAAGTAACAATCTAAAACTTATATGATTGCTCACAATTTTAAAGAAAAGAGCAGAAAGAAAACAACGCAACCGGGTTGTTGATAAACAGCTTCACATGACATAATTGCAATAATTATGACAACTTTTCAGCCCGTTAGACCGTAACACTGAGTGTTATTTGACTACTGCTCACCTGCAGAAGAACACTGACTGCAGCCTAACTAGTTTCAAAAAGACGTAAGTTGTAATTTATCAAACTTTTATTTTAAATAGCATTAATAATTGAGTAGAAATATTAAGAAACGGTATTTACTGCTCTTCCGAATCAGTCAAAAACTTAGCTTTGCTTTTTTTGTTTGAAAACGTCAGCGCAATAATAACAGCGTCAAATCCATTATGCAATCTAACTTTTAAGTAATGAATTTGTTTAGAAAAACTAAATATTCACAGACGCATCTTACTTGAGTCTGTAACACAAATTTTTAATCTGAATTTTATTAGACATCTTCAACTATCTTTAATCCTGTTATCTACCATTTTTCTCCAATTACTTCAATGAAATAAATCAGTTATATTATTGTTCAACCCTTCCGTTTTTTTTACCCTGGTGGCACTTTATATGTTGTTATATAGCACACCCAGGTTAAAGTCCAGACCAAAATGGCCTCTGATCAGACCTTCCCAGACGAAAGCGACCTCTGATCAGACCGAACCAGACCGAATTGTCCTCTGATCAGGCTAATGTGCGCTTGAAAGTCACTCCCTGATCAGACTAGTGTGCGCTCAAAACCACCTCTGATCAGACTGAAGTGCGCTCGAAATCTACTCTAATCCGACTGAATTGCGCTTGGAATTGCCTATATGATCAGACTAAAGTGCACTAGAAATCGCTTCTTACCAGACTAAAGCGCGCTCAAAGTGGCCCCTCATTACACTAAAATGCATTCAAAATAGTCCGACCAGAGGATGATTTTGAACATGAACAAATCTGGGGCACAAAAGTTATATGCCCAATAAGCTGAGGGGCATATATATCCACTAGTCAACTACTGCAGCGTTTTTCATCTCATGTTTTTCTGCGTTCTACAGAAACAGATTTCAAGTACAAAATTTTTTGAACTAAAATTAGAGCATTCGATTGCAATGTTGCAGAACGTAACTATGTAACAACTGTTGAAAAAACAATTCTCAGATTGCCAAATTTAATCACATTTTTGTAAACCGTGAAACTAAAGTTTGGTGAAACAAGACTTCATTGTCGAGGCCTTAATAATTTTGCTAGTCCTAAAACGATATAAGCTGAAACATTGTCAATAGCTTGTTGATGTTATTTTTTTCCTCTAGAGTTATGAAACTAGTAAAACACGTGTTTTGACAATGCCATAAGATAGTGAACCAAACTATGATTCCCACATCCTCTGAGCTCATTGCAACTTTCGGCCAAGTTGCACACAGTATGCTTTCTAACAAATGTCCGAAAATTCATTGGTCGTGAAACCAATTTTTTTGCTCAAAGCGAAAGTATTTCAAAACGTCACTTTTCGGCAGCAATGACGGTTTGAGCGGTCAATCTACTTTTTTTTCAGAAAACATTTTTGTTTTTTCTGTTTGCTGTATCAAATTGAAAAATGATAAGATCAACTTTTTTTTAAAAAAATTGAACTCACTGGATCATATTAACAACCAATTCGGAATAGTTTACGCCAAAAAATCGTAGTTTAAAGTTTTGAATGAATCGCAACACCACATTTTTTATCAAAATATAGGCAGCAGTGTAGAAATAAGAAACGGATGTAAAACTCAAGTAAAATATTGCAAATTTTTTTGTGAATCACCTGAGATAGTAAGTTCACCCCAAATCACTTTTCAAAATGGCTTTTCAAAATGGCAAAATTTTCCAAGCCAAACGGTCGAGAAACTATTGACAAAACAGTGGTTTATAAATAAAAAAAAAGGTTATTGCTGTTTATTTTCAACTACAAAAAATTCATTGCTCACAATTTCATAATTAAGTGCTGTCATGGCTTTCCAATTCATTTTCAGTCGAACTCTAGAAGCTCAAATCATTTTAATTTAAAAATATGTTTAAAGAATTGAAGGTTTGCTGGAGAATCAGAAATAAGGATAGCTAGGAAAATACAACTTAAAAAATTATCTTGCAGCTGTTTTTTAATCCTTGTGGAAAAATTGACAACACTTTTTTCAAATTTCAAAAAAAAATAAGAAATTGTGGGAAATTTCTACTGGCTTCTTTGGATTTTACACAGTGTTGTTTTTAAAATCTTTGAAAGAAAATCTTCGGTTTCTTCTGGCTAAAAAAAACTATAAGTATACGCAAAACTGAGGGTTGATGTCGTACATAGAAGCACTGTAGATTTTCAATGTGCAATCTATAAAATAATAGAAAAAGGGACAAAAACTATTGTCTAACTGTCTGGTCCGTTCATTCCAAAGCGCATGTATTGTCCATTATCAACTATTTGGGTAAGGCTGGCGATATCGAACTCAAACAAGCACCTCTTCACGCCCATACCATCAGTGCCACAAGATATGAAAATTTGCCTGTTCCCACTGGTAAAATCCCACACAGCTCCGATCTCGAACCCGTAATTGTAACAAGGTATCGCATCTCTAAAGTAATTTGGATTGTCAATTGTTTTCAGTACAGCTGATTTGCTGTCATCCGAATCAAACAGAGCAGCCGCAATAACTGTGGTTGGAGGGTCCAGCAAATCATTTGGGTTCTTCAAATTGGCAGATTGCCCGGCGACTGTTATGTAGCCATCGTGGCACAGGTAGATTGAAGTTACAGTCGTGGTTCCCACTTTGAACGATTCCGGTAACACGTAAGGTTCCGAAGCACATCCTTGAGCGTTTGTTACAGTCGCTACAATTGCGTCGTCCGCAAATGCAGTAGCGATGACCAATGCACTGAAGGCCAGCTTTAGAAAATTCATATCGTTTCAGTTTATCAGCAATAATTTTCTTCAATAACCAACTTTTGCGTGCTTTCAAAAGCGTTTCTACGATGATTCTACAACTATTTAAAAATGCTTTAACTGCAAAATAAGTAGACCTGCTGTCTCAAAGTATTGTAACAAACTGGTTTTTCTCGAATGGTTTTTGTCTTTTTTCACAATTCTTCGTTTATCAAACTGCCGGCCAATCACATTAGTTCCAATTTCTGTAGTAAACTGATAGCTAACAAAAACGTTCAAATTTTGCATTATTTTCATGTTGATCAGAAGTATAATTTTACATATGGTCGGTCTGGTTTATGAGCAGCTGCCGGCATTAAAAATTAATTTGCTGAAAGTTTTCTGTTGTTTACTTAATTTTCAACCAAACGGTGAACTAAAATTTTTGTGTTTGTCGGCTATATCACAAGCCATGACATGACCGTGCAAAGATAAGAACACTTCTTTTTAATGTAAGTTGTCTTCAAATCGATAGAACGATAGAAAGTTTTCTCCTGTTTTCCTTGTGTTTTTTAAATCGTTTATATTCAACTTCTGAATAATGAAAAAAAATTAAATTTGTGTTGTCTTTGTCTCGAAGTCAAATTAATATTGTGGCGGAATAGGGGAGGGGATGAATTTCTTCTCATTGCCCATATTTTTCCAGTCAGCAATTGCTGTATTTCCCATTGAAAAATATAAGCAATATAAACTGAAAAGCATATAGATCAGATAATAATTAATTATAAGGGTTTTTTAGAAGAAGCTATCCAGGTTTTTTGAAATATTTACTACTGATCTGTTACTGGATTATCTGCACCAATCAAAAACTATCCTACTTGCACGCTCAAAAATGATAGTGAGTGTTTTGGAGACAATAAGGGCTACAGTTTCAGGTTCACTTCGTATTTCCTCCGACTGTGTCAAGCTAATTTGCCCGTTTGTTTAAGATATACTTCCCATTTAACTTATTTCGCGCAAAGCAGGTAAAAAAAACCAGAATTGAGGTTGTTCTTCAAACGGAAGTTGATAGGTTTCTGCAACTTTTCACCTATTTTGGTTAAAACTCATGCTGGTAGCACACACCATTAATAAATGTGGCAGGCAGAACATCTGGAAGCTCTCACTCAAGTATTCAGACGTGAAGACCGTTTTCCATATTGAGCTACTTACAAAGTTCAATGACATTGCTTTAATATGAACGAAGTGACTGTTAACTTTAGACCTTTTAATCTTTGGTATGGATAAGACGGAAAAGAAAAAAAGTTCATTTTTCGTATTCCATTCTTTTTTAAAAATCTTCAAAAATAAAACTGACAATATTTTCAGGAGAAAATGCTTGTTTTAAAATGTTTTTTCGTCCCCTTATTGTAAAATAGACATTCTACGGGTTTGTATACTCTGATTGAAGCCAAATAGAGACATGCATTACTACTTTGTCAAAAAGGTTAAGCAGCGGACGTCAAAATGGCTTGTTTTGTGACTATGTCGAGTAAAAAGATCTCATGTTCAGCACATAAAGTTGTAGCCTACAAACTAAAAGGTATCACAAAAAAACGATACCCGCTTTGATTACCTTAAGAGTTAAAAAAGATAGACAAAAACCAAAATTAAAACCCAAATTTAAAAAACTGTTCCCTGTCGGTGTAGAACTAAAACTAAAGAACTTCCAAGTGATGATATGCATAGATTTTTCATTGAATTGTGGGGGAAATCTTTTGCGTTATTTTTGAGTCATAGAAAGATAAATTAGACTAAACTATTCTTTTTAATACATAATTTAATTAGTCTGATCATCCGTCGTTGTGACATTGGAAAACGACCAATGGAAGCAACCTTAGTGTTTGACAGTGGGCAGAAACTGAGAGATTTTAATTTGGAAAAATTTTAAATCTCTCAGACTCTAAATTAAAAATCGGCAGCCTTTTCTTTTTTAATGTCTAATCAATCATTGACACCAAAAAATCTCACAAGTAGAAGTACAGCAAATTTATTAAAACATTTTTCAGTGACAAAAGTAGACAAACAAATCAAAAGCTATTTATTGAAGAGTTTTCGAAATTTACTTTTTGAAATTGTCTCCAAGTTAATTATTAACGTTATTGTGAACGTACAAAAAAATTTAAACCACGAATGACTTAGATTACAAAACCTAGATTAGACGCAGTATTACAAATCTAGCCAATATATTTTTGATGAATCAATTCTATGAGCACCAATCAAAAACTATCATACATGCACACTCAAAATTGATAGTGAGTGTTTTGGAGACAATAATGGCAACAGTTTGAGTTTCAGTTCGTTTTTCCTCCGACTGTGTCGAGTTAAATTGCCCTCTTTTTTAAGATATACTTCCCATTAATAAACTTATTTTGCGCAAAGCAGGTAGAAAAAAAACAGAATTGAGGTTGTTCTTCATCACTCTGTAACGGAAGTTGATAGGTTTCTGCAACTCTTTACCTATTTTGGTTAAAACTCATGCTGGTAGCCAACACCATTTATAAATTTGTCAGGCAAAGCATCTGGAATCTCTCAATCAAGTATTCAGACGTTGAGAACTTTTTCCATATTGAGCTACTTACAAAGTTCAATGACTTTGCTTAAATATGAATGAATTGACTGTTAACTTAAGACCTTTCAATCTTTTGGTATGGATAAGACGGAAAAGAAAAATTCATTTTCCTTATTCCATTCTTTTTTAAAGTCTTCAAAAATAAAACCGACAATATTTTCAGGAGAAAATGCTTTTTAAAATGTTTTTTCGTCGTCTTAATGTGAAATAGACATTCTATGGGTTTGCAAACTCTGATTGAAGAGAGACATGCATTGATATTTTGTCAAAAAGGTTAGGCCGCGGACTTCAAAATGGCTTCTTTTGTGACTATGTGGAGAAAAGATCTCATGTTCAGCACATAAAGTTGTAGCCTACAAACTAAAAGGTATCACAAAAAAACGATACCCGCTTTGATTACCTTAAGAGTTAAAAAAGATAGACAAAAACCCAAATTAAAAACCAAATTTAAAAACTGTTCCGTGTTGGTGTAGAACTAAAACTAAAGAACTTCCAAGTGATGATATGCATAGATTTTTCATTGAATTGTGGGGGAAATCTTTTGCGTTATTTTTGAGTCATAGAAAGATAAATTAGACTTAACTATTCTTTTTAATACATAATTTAATTAGTCTAATCATCCATCGTTGTGACATTTGAAAACGACCAATGGAAGCAACCTTAGTGTTTGACAGTGGGCAGAAACTGAGAGATTTTAATTTGGAAAATTTTTAAATCTCTCAGACTCTAAATGAAAAATCGGCAGCCTTTTCCTTTTTAATGTCTAATCAATCAATGACACTAAAAAATCTCACAAATTGAAGTACAGCAAATTTATTAAAACATTTTTCAGTGACAAATATAGACAAACAAATCAAAAGCTATTTATTGAAGAGTTTGCGAAATTTACTTTTTGAAATTGTCTCCAAGTTAATGATTAATGTTATTGTTAATGTACCAAAAAATTAATACCTCGTATGGCTTAGATTACAAAACTTAGATTAGACGCAGTATTACAAATCTAGCCAGTATATTTTTGATGAATCAGTTCTATGAGCATTCCTACTTCATTTGAAGTATATATATATATATATATATATATATATATATATATATATATATATATACAATTATAATAATGATAAGAATGATTATAATAATAATAATAATAATAAAAATAATAATAATAATAAAAAATAAAAAATATAATAATAATAATAGTAATAAAAATTTTTTTATTATTATTTTTATTATTATAGTAATAATTATTATTATTATATATTTTATTGTACATATATTGTAATCGAAAAAATTTAGCCTCTATAAATTTTTGGTTTGTGGGTACAAAAATTGTCTAGAACGGCGAGCCTCCCGCTCCCTCGCCAGCTGGACTGCCCATTTGCCTATCAGGCTCTTCCTGTTGCTATGCTGCAATCGGTTTCATTTCAGCAACATGCTTTACTTCGGAGTGAGAGCAATAGAGATCACTCAAAAATGAAGAACCAAAGCGTAAAAAATTCAGTTGAGAAGTAAAAAAATGTTCGAGAAGAAAAGCGCAGAAAGCTCAAGCAAAAAATTTGCATAAATAAGACCAACACGTTTAGACTAATTGCTACGAACTTGTGCGTTTCTTGATTTGTGCCGTTTCTTTTGACGCCATTCAAGTGCATAAAATTTATGTGGTATCTTTTTCTCAGCTAGTATTGAAGTTTCATAGCAATAAGCGAAGAAGGTGAATATTAGCTAAAGTTGCAGCTTCTGGAACGAAAGTTCAAACTTATCTGCCAGTTTCTACCTTCCGGTAAACACTAAGTTTGCATGAACACATTAGTCATTTTCTAAAGTCACACCTATGGATGATCAGACCAATTAAACCTTGTAATCAAATTCAAAAACGGTAAAAATTGAGCAAAGAACGCTCAAATTAAATTAATTATTTTTGAATTCCATGTTCTAAATTATTCAATTTATTTCAAACTTTCCATTATGGGCTCTTGTGTTTTTATTTCATGAAGGAGACTACGTTTTGTATTAAGTGGATTAAAATTGACCTAAGTTCTTCAAGTTTGCAATTTTTGGTACATTTCGTATCAATTTTAAACTATATCGCATTTGAAAGCTCTACAAGAGGAACAAATTTTGTTCAATTTAGAAGCTCTTGTTCGACAACTTCTGCAGCAGTTTGATATGAGGGCCTTCAATGAGAGGATAATGAAGAGATGGTTGCCAACAACTCACTTCAAATAACACAGTTCTTGCCTTTTTGTTCTAGTACCATTTGGTCAAATAGATTGCAGCAACATAGAAAACAAAACTTAAATTCGAAAAACCTAATTTGTAATTTTTCATCAAGTCTATCATCAATTTCAATTTTCTAGATATTACAAAATTCTAGAGGCTGGAAATTTCTTTTGACGGACGTTAGGGTTCTTTAGAAGGGTAAAAAGGTTCATTTGATGTTTGAATGTCATATTTGCCTAGATTCTAATTTGCACAAAGACACCACCAACAACACATCTTTTCTGAAATCTTCTAATTGTTTTAATTTTTTTATATGAGGCGAGAGATCAAAATTTTTTAGGTTCAACTTAATTAAATTGCACAAAAATGAAAACAATAAACTCATAATAACTGCCTCACTTATGTATTATGGGAGTTTATGTTAGAAGTGTAAATTTTTAGTTCTAGATACAGAAAGATCTATTTGGTTAGTTCTACAACACAATTAAAGTCACCTAGTAACAATTATCGCCCATTTTTTTTACCTCATTATCATCAATTCTGATCAGTTTTCAGGATAAGTTGAACTGAAAAGGCAAAAGGACGGCTTGTGAGAGACTGTACGTATTGTCGAATGTTCCAACATACGTCTCAAGTTCGTCAAAAATTATTTTTTGCTGAGATGAAAGTTTCTGTTGCAAAGTTTTTTCAAATTTGCAAAACTCAATTTAACCACTTATTCGGATTAAATTTGAGTACAATTTTCATAAAACATTTTTAAAATCAGAATTCTTATTGTGTCATAGTTTTCCCAGATGAAAAAACACATGGACTCACAATTATTTTGCCTTGTAAAACAACTTTTTACAGAAATTTAAAGCTCAATAAGAGCAATCAGTAACAGAAATTTTATTTTTAAAAATAGCCAGTAAGCTGCGAAACAAAATGCTTTGATCAGTTTAAAAGCTAGGAAACGCAGACAATTGAGTTATTGGACAAGATCTTAGCGATTCCGATAAGAGCTGAAAAAGAGTAATTGAGAATTAAAATCACAAAATTGAATAAATTTTCCGATTTCCTTTTTTTCATAGAAAATATACCATATTGATAAAACTTCGAATCGAGTGTAGCAGTGGAAATACTGAATGTGCACCTTCAACCAATCAGAGACTGAGAAGACACTATTCTCTTTTATATAGAGAGAACTGAACTAACTATAGTCAGTCTTTTAATTAGATACACCATGTGTATACCATTGAATCCGGTGCTATACTTCTTAACTACCGTATTAATAGAAGTTTACTCTCAGTGTTTTTCAGAGTCGGTTAGTCTTAGAGATATAGGTAAGTCTACGTCGCGGGCACAAATAAGTAGCCCTAGATCTTTATACTTTAAGGCTGTAAAAGGAGCCCACATCGGGTCTGCCTTAACTGGTGCGACCAGTGATATAACAAACTCTAACCGTACAAAGAACTCACACAGAACACCCCTTTCTCTCTTGAGAAAGAAATCTAGAACCAGATTACATAGATTTTTAGTCTTTAAATACTTAAAATTTAAGAAAAAAGGGGACACAATCCCAGCAAAACAAAAACAACTGATATTTAAACAACAATATAACCAAAATGGATCACTATAATGATCAGCCCTTCTACCACGTACAAACACACTGGGACGAAATACAACTAGCTGTTCTGACACAACAGAACAAACGCTTGACACGCGAAATTTTACCCTTTGAAGTTAAACACTATCAACACCAAGATGAGCTAAACATACTCTTAAATGCAGCAAAACAGCTTAAATACCTCTATTTTGCAAAAGAACAACAACCTCACCTTTCTTTACCAGAAAAAGCATCACAGGTTTCACGAACCGCCTTTCTTTCATACTTAGTTGAAATTTACGGAACTCAACTCACAAAATGTTCAGTTCTTTTCCTTTGTGATCCACTCACAAATAGTTATATCTCGCTAACATACGATACTCTGTTTCACCCCTTATCAGACACACTTTTTGAATTCGTTAACGGAATAAGGTCTGAAATACAACCCCCAGACAGAGGAGGAATATTTAAAAAATCTTCATTCTAATTTCATAAACGCCTTCACCCGCACTTAATACTAATGCTTTCCACTCTCGAAATGAAAGCATACAGAAAATTGCCCGGCAGGAAATAAAAGGATTCACTCAACTTCTCAAAATAAACATAAGCTCTGTCACAGATGCAGACTTAAATGAGGAAGAGATTTTTGACTCTCTCACACTTTTATCTTGGTATATACACAGATTTTGGAAAAGTCTGGTAAGACACATTTTTCCAGCCACCAAACTAATAGCAGAAATTTATCCACAAATAATCACTAAATTACAGGAAACACTTCATTATATATGACCCAAATTGGTTTCCACAAAATTTCGTAAACATCACGGAAATTCCCTCCGACACAGACAGAAATCCGTACATTTTAACACAGAACCCATCATTCTTAATAATTCAACTCAACCCACACAAGGGACTACTCAAAATACACAAATCACTCCACAACAATTAGTAAATATTGTTAGGCAAACAAATTCACAAAGTGCGCAATAAAGTACAAGCGCACCGACTCCTTATTATCTATAAGTGGCGTCTACACAAACGCCATCACTTGTAGTTCGCAGGAGTACACAAATGAAGTACCCCTACTTAGGCGGCTCGGTGCCAATGCAACTTTCTTTAAGCACATTTGACGGTACTGACCCCACTTACACTACAGGAGATTCTTTAAATGCTATCAGAGCAAATATGGTACAGACAGCAGGACCAGAGCAGACTGATTCACCATTTCATGAAGCCTGGATTTTGAAACGAATTGCCATGATCTAAACGGCCCTAATAGGACAAGCACAACAATGGTATTCACTTTTTGACCTAGACATGAAAAAGAATCGGCAAGCATTTTGCCGTGAATTTCAGAAAACATTCGATATCCAACATTCGCAAACACACGCAAAATTATTACTAGAAAGCATAACACGTGCTTCTGGTGAACAAATTAAGACGCTAGCACAAATGAATGACGCACTCGTCAAAGCACTTGATCCACAACTTGTTAGAAAAGCACTTAAAAAGATTGCTAATCACAAATCAACCGCATTGGAACCACAACTTCCATTCGCACAACTTGCTGAAAAAATACAGCAGGAAGACATTACATTGACAGGCACAAACTAAATACAAAATCTACTTTTTCACCCTCAATTAATAACCTCTCTCTTGAGATAGATAATCTCACCGTAGATGATATACACCAATGGAACAAGATATTGCCCACGGAACAAATGTAGTACAACACAAGTACTCAAACGACCCTAATTTTTTGAAGGAAAACCACTCTTCCTAAAATTTTGCGAAAATTGTTCCCGTTCAGGACATAGTATTTCTACGTGCCCTGAGAAAAGGTATACAAAACCACTTGATAAACCCAATTTTTAAAAACAAACTTTCAATCAAGCAATGAAAGGTAATCGAGACCTTCCTAACAGACAATTTACATCGAATAATATGACAAGTAAACCACTACTATTTTTATATCGCTCCCGTAGCAATAGCAGAGAAGATCGAAATCACTCAAGACACAGAAGTCCAAAAAAATTCTTACAAATTAATTCAAAACCCTATTACGGAAATAGCCACTTCAAACCACCCCGGAGAAACGGTTCACCATACCCAACACCAAATTTACAAACTAATTCACAATAAAATTCTAGACCACAATCACCTCACTATAATCGAGACGGAAATCGCTCACGACAACAGTTCTCACAAAATCGACTTCGTATTGTTGGAAACTATATTAGTTCATTACTAGAGCAAGAACAATCAGACAACACTATGTCAAATACCGAAAATACACACACTACAAATGTCTCCGAGGAAACACTCCTCGAACAACTATTTAATGATTTACTTTTAGAATTAAATGAAGACACACAAGATGAATATTTCAATTGCCATGAAGAATGTAATAATCTCACAGAAAAATACATTCTCTCTACCTCCTGTAAAAATAATATATGGGTACTACCACTCTTAATCTATACTCAAAAAAAACTTGATCATAAGAAAACAATCTCCCCACCACATCTAGAAATAGATTTTCTACTAGACTCCGGTGCAACACTTAATGTATTGAATACTGACACTTGGAATGAAATCAAAGACTACCACAAATTACAGCTGGAAGCATCAACATTTGTTCTCTCAGCAGCAAATAGTTCTAAATTACAGTCAAAAGGTACAGTAAAACTTACACTCTACCCAGTTGTAACTGAGAGTCCAACTCTCAAAAATACTTCGTTTACACTCATTTTTTATGCATTAAATACCAAATTTAATATTCTAGGTACACTTTTCCTTGAAAAATACGTAGATTCAATTAAATGTTCATCTCATACACTTGAGCTCAAACATAAAAATGATGTAAAGTCACTAAAATTCCACGATTCATCAATTTAACCACCCCTTATTATTCATGCTTATTTCCACTAATTGGAGATCACTCAGTAATTTTTACACCATCTGAACACCGTATTTTAACGTATTGGTTAATCGCATATGAATGTAAAAATAAAAAAGCAAGCGGTACCATCCTCTATGCATCTGATTTCTCATTTACATCACTACGCAAAAATATGTTTTTCTCTATAATGGATATAAACAATCTCGAATATCCCTATCAATCATTTATTCAAATTTTAATACGAAATCTTTTGAATCACCCATTAACACTCGTAAATGGAATAATTGGATATGCACTAAATGATGTATCACTCAACAACTACCAAACCATAAAAAATTGCATAAAAGAACTAACATAATTCATGGATGCTTATACTTTAAATTACCTCACTCAAGGTACGTCAGAAACACTTAAAAAACTTTATTGCTTAAATCTTAGTAAGCAAAAAGAGCGCGAATATAAATCACAACAGAAAAAATTCACTATACCCTTTGATGTCTCAAAATTCACCAAAACGGGTAAAGCATTTCTCACCATGTTTAATTTTGAACAAACACAATTAACACAAACACAATTTGAAAAATTGGCACCATTTCTCAAACAATTTCAAAAGTGTTATGCAACTTCCAAGTTCGATATTGGAAAAACTAAAATAGAACTAAATCTTCTTCTCAAAGCAACAGCTATCTTTAAAAAAACAAAGAGCTATTCGTTTTCCACTCCAATTACAAGATAGAGTACAACATTTACTCGACATCTTAACACACTTTGATATTATAGCACCCGTGAATACAGATTCTGAATCTGTATTCGTGAATCATAGCACCCGTGAATCACCGGAAATACATTCATTAACCCAGTAATCATCCTTAAAATGAGAATCCTTAAAAATTGTCCTAGACGCCCGTCAATTAAACACAATGATTGACAAAACAAAATGTAGTTGGCCCATAGAACCAATTCAGATTTTTCTAACACGGATTTACGGACCAATTTTCTCTATAGCTGATATGAACAGTGCATACAGTCAAATGCCACTTGATAAACCATCAGAAAGACTCACAAATTTTGTGATTGCTGGACAACAATACTGTTTTTAACGCCTATTCTATGGTATTTCTATTGGCCCAGCAGCTTTTTCATCCTTCATGAGAAGTATTTTTAAACCACCAGTTAGAAAAAACAACATAATCACTTATCTGGATGACATTTTCATCCAAGACAAAACAACAGACACAATGTTGCAAACAATTACTCAATATCACACTACTTTAGAGAATGAAAACCTCAAAGCGCTCCGGACAAATCGTTATTTTTCTTAGACTCAGTTAATTTTTTAGGACACCAAATTCAAAATAATCACATACACCCACTCAAATCAAAAATAGACGGATTTTTAAAACTACAACCACCCAAGAATAAAAAATAATTTCAAAATTATGTCGAATTTCTCACCTTTATTTCA
Organism: Convolutriloba macropyga; assembly: GCF_964194025.1. Taxonomy (NCBI): domain Eukaryota; kingdom Metazoa; phylum Xenacoelomorpha; order Acoela; family Convolutidae; genus Convolutriloba; species Convolutriloba macropyga. The sequence continues at coordinate 46,209,120 of NC_134477.1, forward strand.
AAATATATATACAACCTAAAAGTCATTCTTCGACTTTTTTTTATCTCCAACTCAGAGATACAGCAGATTTTAAATGGACTCCTGAATTACAACAAACACAAAGAGTCAAGAACGAACTTGCGGACGGAACACTCCGCCTCGCAATTCCGAATTCAGAAAAACCTTTCTATATTCTTTGCGATGCCTCTAACTGTGGCATTGGAGCAGCACTCCTCCAAAAAAAATGAATTTGAAAAAATGGAGCTAGTGCCGGCAAACTCTCGTCTATTTTCAACCACAGAACTTAGATTATCAACCATTCTTCGCGAATGTTCAGCCATCATATATGCACTTTCAGAATTTGAAGTCCTTATTCAAGGATCTAAACACCCAATAATATTATACACTGACCATATACCAATTTTATTCTTAATCATACCAAAGAATCAAAAGAATAAACCAAATCACAGAGTTTACAAATTTCATTTAATACTAATGAAATTTCCAAAACTACAAATAGTTTGGACGGAAAGAAAAAATCTTTCACTTCCAGATCTACTAAGTCGCTCACTGACAACAACAACACAAGACGAACACCATCATCGCACAGTCGAAATACCAGATTCTCTTAATTTCTTTATGACGCACAATCAAAAAACACAACCTATACAGTGTCACTACGCAGTATCAAAAGAATACATTAACACGATATCTACAGACACTCATGTAGAATCACTTTCCAATCTACTTACAGGTTGAAGATAATTATTTGAAAGTACAAATAGAAAATGATCTTTATCCCCCAGTCTCACATTATGAATTTAAAACCAAAGCACAGACCTTAGAGAATATGCACCAACAGAAACTACAACAGTTTAAAAATAATTACCCTCTCCTAGAAAATTATCCTATTATACAACACAGAGATGTCACACTAAACACAAACAAGACAGAACCTTTCATACAATTCAACCACAACGCAAATTACGCTGAATTAATATATAGTATAACACTTCCAATCCCAGCAATGGACGACTTTATACCAAAGTCCCCAACCCTTTACAATTACATCTACGAGGAACGAACTGAAATAAATGATACACTCCTCTATCAAACACAACAACAAGACCCTGTTCTAAGACAACATCTACTTTGGAAACACTACAAAAATTTCCCCCCAACCTCTTCACTAACTATACGAGCAAAAGAGGATTACTACATTATTATCGACGTTTTCAAAATCTAAGCATTAACGAAGACAATAATCTCCTGTATTACATACAAGAAACAACGTCACCAAAAATGTGCCTACCACTCTTCTCCTAGTTTTTTTTTATAAAGCACACTCTCATGATCTTTCAGGACACCCTGGTCGTGAAAAAGACACGCAACAATCAAGGAAAACTATTTTTTCCAATCATTAATACATGAATAGCAATACTTACACAAGATTGCTTAAGTTGCCAAACTAGCAAATCGATGCCAAATCTCTTAATGGCATCACAACAGCCATTCATTGAAGTTTCACCATACTTCAATCAACGTATTTCAATGGATACAAAAGGTCCAATCTCACCGCCTTCTGACGGAAACTCTTACTTCTATGTTATTGTAGACGCATTTACGCATTATGTTATACTCCACCCTTCTCCCAAAAATGATGCCACTAATGCACTCACAATTTTATTTGACCACTCGATTGTTAAATTCGGCATTTCAGATATTTTGGTGACAGATAACGGAAATGAATACATTAAGGGAGAATTCACGCATTTCTGCCGTACACATAATGTACAATTCAAACCACGTACGCCATACGCACCGTGGTCTAATGGACGGACACGTTGAAAACAGTAATCGCCAAAAAAACACATTTCCCCGTACAGTCTTAGACTCACAATATGACACGTGGTCACGCAAAGTGAAAGTTTTTTCGTTTGCATTCAATTCACAGGTCAGGACAAATTTGAACCTTCTACCATATGAACTTGTATTTGGTCAAAAACCAAAGAAACCTATAATGTTCAACCTATTTTCCACTACAGATAGCTTAGGAAACTGTAAACCTACAGACAATTCACCTTGTAATTCATTCCCTGATCATACACATAGTGAACACTTAGGCCATCACCCACAAATTAAAAAGTTACAGAAAGGAACCTTTGCACACTGATTTCTTAATCGTGAAAAGATGCACTCGGAAATTTATAACGAAGTACATAATTATTTAAACCAAAATAAACATTTACGCACATTTATAAATCGCCGCTTTGGAATGGCACAAACACTCAAAATAAACACTTATGTTTTAGTCGTAAATAAAACCACACAAATCGGAGTATCAAAAAAATCCAACCACAAAAAATTGGACGTTATAAAATAAAAGATACTCCCACATTGGTCACGTATAAATTAGAAGATATCTCTGGCAAGCAAATCACCCGTCATAGAAGTAATATAGTACCATATTATCCCAAAGAACTCTTCGTTCAAGAGCAAATGGAGAAATACTTCTCGGATAGTTCACTTTTAAAACTCCATCCAAAAAAGCCACCACTTACCAAGTCGAAGACTGTCTCGTTCAGTCTAGACAATTTAAAAGTACCATCCACAGATGACCTTCCCCCAACTACCTTGTAACCCGTCTGAAATACCCGAACACACTTCGGAAAACTACACTACAAGAAACAGTCGTCTTCACGAACAACGCACACTTAAAATTTCGGCTTCAGGAACAACGCACATTTAAAAGCATTCACACTTCACTAATAGAACACACGTTAGATCAATCTTCTCGCTTTATATAGCCAAATACAAGCTAGCATAACACGCTAAATATTTAAATCAAAAATTTCGGCTCCACAAACAACGCACACTTAAAAGCATTCACACTTCACTAATAGAACACACGTTAGATCACCCTTCTCGCTTTATATAGCCGAATACAAGCTAGCACAACACGCTAGATATTTACTAAAAATATTCACGATAAAAATACAATCCCCTCGTTCTCTTATACGAGAGGGATATTTCGAATAGTTCCTTCACCCCTCTCCCCCGTAATACATTACTTTCAATAGGAAAATTAATCAAACCTCTTAGCCCAGTAAACAAAGCACACGGACTTTCTCTTCACCAGCTTCCCTAGCAGAACCACAAAAACCCTCATTCAGGAAAAGAAAAAAAGGGAATTACAGGCCCTTCCCCACGATAATAATAAAAAGGAAAATAACTAAAAATTAAGTTAATAACCGACCTACAGCTCGGTCCGGGAAAAATTCCCCAATCTCATTTATTTGCCAAGATATTACTCGGTAATTTTTTGCACCCCACTAAAATGTCGTGGTCAGGCAAAATCATATCGTCTAAAATCACTTTTCAGTCCACCACTCTTGAAACTTAGTTGCTCCTCTCTTCTCTCTTATTCTTTCAACAATATTCAATAATCTACTACTGAACTTCTCTTCTTCACTCTTTTAAATTTTAAGTTAGAAAATCTCTCACTTTTGTAAGTAATTTTTATTTCTCACTTCTTCTCTCTCTATCAAGAAAAAACTGTCTCACAGTACAGTTCTTTAGCTCTTCTAAACTTTAATTTCCTTGACTTCACTTACAGCTCACAGAAAGCTCTCAAAAATCTGAGCAGGGAAGCAACAACGACTACAACACTCAAATCATAACTTTCAGTCTCACAGTACTGAAAGCATCCTTTTCGACAGATTTTTAACAGGTATGCACATAACTTCTCAACACAGACTAGAAGTACTATTTAAAAGAACACCCTACGCTGATACTTTAAGATGTATCCAAAATTTTAAACCTAGACAGGTCCGTTTTCAGGATATTTTGTATAACCCTGATCACATTCTATATTCGCATACTTGTTCTGAATGGGGTTTTACATTACAGATTTTAATAACGAACACATTTCTATTATAACGAAACTTTCTATCTTCCTATTTTTTCCACCATAAGCTACGCCAAAACTCTCTGAAATTCTATATACAGATATTGTCTGCACTGTTAATCTCGACGCTATCCCAGCCTCATATGATATTAAATACATTAAGGAACTCCTAAGATTGGATGAACAATACCAACAAATTGTCAAACAACAACAAATCAACAAATGAAATTACATATCCGCACGTTATTTTTTTCTTTGAACGAAAAGAATACCTAATTGCTGAAATCTTAACAGTTGTTCTGCTGATTTTTTAGATCTCATCTATCTCCATAATTTCATCCCACCAAAATCACCCTGCGCAGCAATCCAAGTAAGTATACCCACTATAAATCTCTTAATAATTGTTATACCCACATCTACTGATTATAAAATCTATTATTGCGATAATTGCCCCAATCTGGGCCAAAGATTATCGTCACAATTGCGTCCTCTAATCAACAATCAAACACTAACCCAAGTGCTCCCCCCGTCTCAGAATCGCCTAGTTGCTCATGCAGCGAAGCAACTAAACAATCAACAGCCAAAAAGTCATCATATAAACTCTTTAATAAAAAACCACAAACACAAGAAACCGAGGAGCCCTCATACTCAGTCATTACTACTGCCAAATCTACAGATAGACCTCGTCCTACTGGACACTCCCCCCACTTTTCCCCACAGTCGGTAATCCCATATCCCCCATCAAAGTCAAACGCAAATACACCAAACGCAAGCACAACAACAACAACAACAAATAACTGCACAAACTTTATTGCCATACACTGGTTTTCTTCCAAATACGACACTCCCACCACCCACACTTATACCAGCTCCTCCACGAGCACCACAGCCTGAATTACTAAATTATTCAAACATTCCACAGTTCTCCACTCAACCAATAAATTTTGCAAACACTGATAAAACTAGTAGCTCAGATTTGCCACAGCCAATTCAAACTGTCTCAAATATTCACGATACCCCACATGCTTTTAGCCTACTTTCTGACACTTCTAACTCTGATCCAATTAGTTCTCATTTTTCTTCACCGACTGCATCACAAAATGCGAATAATCCTTTTAATTCGCCACAAGGACAAATAACTAATTTTGAATGTTTGTTATCACAAGCACACTGGAACCACTCTTTTAATTTTTCAATTCATCACCTTCTTTCAAAACTCGCAGCCACCCAGTTTTCCGGGTACACCACTCATTATCACTTTAAGCTCAAATTCACCGACACCAGATCCGGAACAACATTCTCATCACTGTATTGGGAAACAACCCGACACAATACGAACTTATCCAACTCTACCATTTAAATTAGATCCTAAATTTATTGTTCCCCCACCCGCCCTCTTTGGAGACAATAATAACGGAGAACAATTACATAATTGGGCTAAACAAAAAATCTCTAAATCATAACATTTCCACACCTAAAACAGGCATACCAGATGTTGTCGTCACGCATTATGACTGTTCACCAAAGCATATCACAAATATGCAGTATTATAAACTCAATAAAATTGGCGAGTGTAAAATTAATCCGGCCGACTTCAAAATCCTCGCCGCCCAAGTACAAATTTTTCACAAATCCGAACACTACAAGTAGCCGCTTACGCCGTACACGCTAAACTTAGTGATAAGGAAAGCTTTTGTCACAAAATTGCACTCAAAAGTGGTTTTCGGTTTGATCACGATAATTGGAATGTTAATAAAATGGAACGAACTTTCTTTCAAACAGAAACTGAAGGTCGTCGAGAACTTGCACGAGTTGGTCTAATAAGTAAAACCCAATATCGCCCTCTAATGATACAATTCGACGTAATAGACGACCCCCGCTGGCAAGCTAATATAGAAGAAAAACATGTCCGTTTTTGTTTAGATCGTTATAGACCCTTTTCTTTCCAACACGGAGGCATCTTTTATAACCCACGTGATACTAATTGGATTCCTAACGCCACAAATAATCCCTGGGCTAACTGTCCCGGTAAAAACGCAGAACACGAATATCATGTCATCCACACACTAGGAGGGTCATTTCAATTAAATAACATCACTCACACCTGTGATTTTACCTCAGAACACATGTACTATGGCAAAATTCGCAGTAAGTGTGATCTAGAACGAGGTCACTGCCCTCCAAATCACGCTATTAAAGCCACAGTAATTTGGGAACCCGAACACCACTGCCGTATTTTTGATGTTGGAAGATCACATGCACGTATGATTAAATTTCAAAAAAGATACTTCATTGAAACACTCGAAAATAATGAAACTAATTCTGGTCATAAACACAATGCACACATGTATTGAAGTCGCTTTCAAAAACACCTTTGCGATGAATCCTCACTTTCTCGTTTTGAGGTTCTCACAAAACACCTCTACAAATGTAATGAAGACCACCCATATTACGCCACTCAATATCAAGACATTTTTATACAATAAAAAGAAGGTTTTAATTTTGTCTCAGGAAAACCGTCACCCGACTTTGATATTACACACATTACAGTCCCTGACGGACCACCCTCTTTAACACCTTACACAAAAGCAAATATCCGTGATGGATATTTTATTCCTCAAGAGTCACAATTATATCACAAATCAAAAAATTACGAGTTAATTAGAAAACAAAATTGGTTTGGCGCTGTTCACCTTGATGTCCAAATTGATGCAAAACATGATTACATCATCAGTCGAGTCTTGCTCGGAATGGATCAAACAAGTTTGAACATTTATAAGAAACTCTGCGACTTAGACCCGACTTGAACAAACCGCTTTCATTTTACTCACACAGAAATTTTCTTTGGTTGGTTATATAATTACAGGACAGCGACACACATTCGCTACACTTAGAAGTCAAAATATAATTTCACTCTTTCAATGTAAAGTTGTTTCATCACCCCTTTATGTATTAGAAAACCATTGCTTCGAACGTACTCCTATATATTATCAAAAAAAATTACAATTTGTAGGCCAAGTCACCCGAAAGACCTTCCCCTGGTCTAAAAAAGCATCGTGTAAATCTAAAAAGTTTGATCAACAAATCTCACTCGACGCAGACGGCGATGACACATATCGCTTAACACCCTATGCAATTAAGGCGCGAAATTGCGTTAAAACTTTTACGCCTGACGAAGTTGAAAACCGCTTCACCCACGCTGATTTTACCGCGCAACAACTTGAATTTACCGTCAACACGACTGGACTAAATCAATAGATAAGAAGAAATTTAATCAATTAGTTGATGACGCGGCTGAAAAATTTGATGTAGCACGCGCAGTAAAATTTGCAGATATTGCAAAACAAGCACAATTACAAGCACAATTCTCACAATTACACATAGAATATAATGATTAGTTTAACAAACTCTTTATTAACGGCAAAGAATTAACCCTCCGCCGACTCGATTGGCGTGACTTGATTTTTTACAGTGTCTTTAATTTTTAATTTTAGTGTGTTTTTAATTTTTTACAGTGTCTTTTTTGCCTATTTTGTAGTGCATTTAACACGTATAATCTAAAAAAACTTTTAGGACCCAACATCACATTGGCTAAAATTATAACCTCCGGATTTTTTGGAGTATTTTCACAAACAATATTCCATGTGCTACAATCCGATTCCACGCAATATAAACCACCATCACCTAAGAACGACGTAGACACTCAATTGACAGTTGCACTCCACACTCTCAACATGAATTGAATTTATTAAACAAAAAATTCGAAAATTTCTATAAGAAATTCTCGTCTCTTGTGCAAAATAACTCAAATAAATGATATACATCCACTCTTCCAGCCTCTATTTATCAATGCTATGAAACACCAATTGATTCTTGTACGAAACCAGACTTTCAATCTCTACACCTACACACCTTTCAACCTAATAAGCGTAAACGCTCACGTGTAATTTCTCTTTCACGCGACTCTCTTGACAAAGATCCTGACTATCAGGAAATTCCAGAGGAACTTTTCCTTAACCTCCCAAGTTCTCGTCTTTAACACCTTTTTGTTTTAGTAACTCCACTGCAGTTCCTACCCACCAAGAATGAGGCTCACCAATCCCCCCAAATGTCGATCCTACAGCATACGACCTCACCATGCTGGAGGTTGATGACGTTCTGCCATCACCCCTCACTCCATTGCTACTGGCACCCACAGTACCCGGACCAGTTTGCGAAATGCAAACACCAGCCCTCTTCACGATGGCGCAATTTTCCCCACAGCCACAGTCTGTGGACACAGTCAAATATGCGCGGGTGAACCCACTGCCTTCACCTGCCACTTCTTCCTCCACTCTTTTCTACTGCGCACACTGCAGTATCCACATCACAACCACCAATCCAGTCTACGAGCATTCCATCTTGGGCTGATGAAGTCGCCACAGCGGAGGAGTCAGGCAACTCCACACCAGAAACGGTTGTCCCCAACTGGGCGTACTCCGGTAGGCTTTGTGGAGCACGACCACGATCACAGCAACTGGTCTACACACCGCCAGTGATGCCAACACCGCATACACAACGCCCGCCGGTACCCTCACCGCGGTACGGCACGGCTTTACCACCTCTGAGACCACAACAATCTTTCCCTCAGCCAATCCCCTACAACAGACCCACGTCAACCGACAATTACCCGTGTACTGATCCCTCAACAAAGAAGCTCCCACGGCCAACAACACACGAAATATATATCCCGTTCGCTCTTCACCGATACAGGCTTCACAGTCGCCTGCTCGTCACACAACGAGCCCTTCCTGAGGCGCTCAGCCCTCATCTTCTCGCGGAAAGCCTAACCCATTCTCACCAACACACGGCATTCCACGCAGGTCACAACGACCAAATTTCAGATTCCACGAGTTTACAAACCCTCTCGGCATTAATACCATCCAGGGTATACAAGTGCCAGAGAGAATCGATTATACTTCCACTCCCCCTCAGCACACGCTGAAAGCAACAACCAGTTCCTGGACAATTGGAGAACGAATATGTTCAAGAAGGACGGAACAAGGATCTGCCCCTTGAATGCATGCACTTCCCTCTAAATCCTTGCTTCACGGAACAATTTCGGCATCTCTCAAAGTACTTCTTTGCACTTGCAGATCGACCAAACGATTACCTTAATTCTTTCTTTACTCGTGACACTGCAGCCTACAAAATATATGCCAAATACGACCCCCTCTATTTACAATTTGGTTTTTTACATCCCACAAAGTTGGATGTAAATAACACCACTCATGAAGTAAATCGGGTGAAAAAGCTCCACACGATGCACACCTACTTATTTGTGCAGCATCATTTTCAACACACAAACCCGATCATCCACATGAACTCGCGTCTTCAGTATGCTAACACAAAGCTGACTTCACCATATTATATGAATTACAGCTACATAATAAAACCCAACTATTGTGAAGGCACCCGTCGTAATTCTGACCCGATCAAAAACTATTTCTCCACTCTATGCCAAGACTATTCGCCCCATCCTCGTCCCAATCGAGTATCTACAATGTGTAGAAGGAAGCGCCACGAAGTGTGCCTATAGACACACTTTGAACCTCCTCTACAGGGACTGGATGGCCGATAAGCTCGACAATCGACAGCCTTCACCAGAAGAAACACAGATATTCAATCACCCTCTTGCGTTACAACCACACTGTAACGCTGATCTGTATCCCCGTGCCCTTGCTGCTTGTCTGGCACGTGATCCGGAATTCCTCGCCTTCTTCCGTGATCCAGACAACCGAACTCCGGATTTCGATTTCGAATACCGGACGTAGGCCACCAACCTACAGCACCACTTTGGGCTCACAGACCCACAAAACGAGACTCACTGATCTCAAAAACTCAATCTAAAATTATTTTTCTCTTTTTCTTATTTCTCTTTCTCTATTATCTATGTCTGAAGATCAGGATCAGTTCTTTTCTTCTTCTTCCCGGTCGGGACTTACAAAAGAAAGTATTAAATCTCACTAATAGATTTAATAGAAAAAGTAGCTCACGCATTAGCTAAATGATGGATTTCCACCAGAAGGTAAGCTGGTAAATCCGACTGGTTCAAACCTTATACCAGGTGGAGATAAACAGAAATTTCCTCGTGCAAACCAGACAGAGACTACGGACTACAAGCGATCCTCAAACTTGGAATAAATCCTCACTACAGGACAGTGAGAGCAGTTGGGCATACTCTCAACAGGACTGAAGTTACTGGCCAGCAGACCCTGTATCGGGCAGTCTTACTGGTTACACAAACGAACCTTTTTACTGACGACACTAGTCACTACTTCACTGACAGGGACTCCAGACGACGACACAAGTCACAATCCACTTCAGAGAGGACACAACTCATCACTCACTTCAACCTACCCTTCAACGAGGATGACACATTCAATGTATTTCTGCTGCACTTCACAAATTCGGATTTGAAACTCTCAACCCCGGATGGATGGAGCAGTGGAAATACTGAATGTGCACCTTCAACCAATCAGAGACTGAGAAGACACTATTCTCTTTTATATAGAGAGAACTAAACTAACTATAGTCAGTCTTTTATTTAGATACACCATGTGTATACCATTGACTCCGGTGCTATACTTCTTAACCACCGTAATAATAGAAGTTTACTCTCAGTGTTTTTCGGAGTCGGTTAGTCTTAGAGATATAGGTAAGTCTACTTCGCGCGCAGAAATAAGTAGCCCTAGCTCTTCATACTTTAAGGCTGTAAAAGGAGCCCACATCGGGTCTGCCTTACGAGATTCAGTTACAGACTTTAGTTTAAAAAGTGTTACCGAGTGCCAGAAATTGCACAAAAAGAGTTCAAAATTATAATGACTTTTTTGCAACAACTTTGTTTCGAGTTATTTTCAACTCGTTTGTCCTATATTCAAATAATTATATTTTGTTCATTTTCTAAATGAGTTACTGAAGTCTTTTATATACTCAAGCTGCTGGTTTTTGTAAATTGGTGTCAATCAAACGTGAATTCCATAGAGGAGGTGTAATTCAAATACGGTCAAACATAAGTCGACGAGAATGCTGCAGGGTTTTTCGATGACTGCGGTTTTAAAGGCAAGAAAGGTATAAATTGAAATTCGACATTCCTTTTCTTATTCAATTTATGTTTTTGATTATCCCCTAAAAGACACTCATATTCTGTTCATTTGCTGTCAAAATGAAGCTCTTAAATTTAGGAGACACTGTGACAAAGTATTTAAAAAGTGCTCGAAACAGTTCATCAAGAAAACTTGTTGTTACATTTCCAAGATTTTTTCCCTTCTGATCCGAGTTGTTTTAAAGCGGAATTGTACCGGCAAATTCATAATTTTCACTTTCAAATTAAGGGTAAGTACCCGGCTATTACAAATACAATTTTTTCAAACAACTGTTTTTTTTCCTTTTTTTTAATTCAAAGAAATTATAAAGATCTTCTGATAACCTTACAATTCAAAACAAAATTTCTGATCACGTTTTACCTACTAATTAGTTTAAAAAATCAGAGAGATCAACAGAACAAAGATAAAAAGGCTTCAGTTTTCGTTTGTTTCTTTCGCGCTCTCTAAAAATAATTGTATATCATTCCTTCATTAATTGTTTTTTCCTTTTGCTTATTTAAAATCTTTGTCAGTTTAGAAACTTCGATTCACAAATTTAATAAAAAACTGTTTTCTGTTTTGGTATTATGGCAAAACAATGAAAAAAAAACTATTTAAAAAAACTAAAAGAGAAACGACGTGGAAAATGAAGAACCTCAAAGAAAGTTTTTTTGCGCTTTGAACACTTTTTCATGGAGTTATATTTTAATTACCACTTTGTTTCAATTTTCCGCAATTTAGCGTAACTATGAATTCTTAATTTATTAACTTAATTTTAAAAAGTTTACAACAATTTTTAATATAAAGAATTTTTTTTACCCCAACCCCCCAAACACCTTCATGACTTTTTTTGTGTTATCCCGCCAATTTTTTTAAAAAAAAAAATCAAAGCACCGCTTTAAACCTGCAATAAAAATGTAAATAAACATCAGAAGTAGACTCTGAGGGCTACAAAATGATGCTTACCATTTTTGTCTACAGTTCGTAATCAAAAATGTTCGAACAAGGAGAACATAGCCGACAGATTGCCGGAAAATAGCCGCCGTTGACGCTATTGATGCATATCTGGATTGAAACCGAAAAAAAAGAAGAGATACACTGAACAAAATTTTTTCTATTTTTTTTTCAGTGTCAAAAGAGTTCCATTTCGGCGTGCAGTTTTGGTTGGATTCTAAAACTATACTTAATTCAGCTTCTAAACTAAAACCTAACAAGTTTAATACCAATTTCAGCTAGCAAACACTCTAAAGAACTTTGATAACCCAATTCTCAATGAAAAAATGACCGGGTTTCATTGGTTTATCCCGTCTCTTTTGATTTTGCTCTTTTGCTATTGAATTTATTCCCTATCTTGAGTATTTCAATGAGTGAATGGATTTAAACGACACTCAGTTGAAACAGTGAGTGAGGTAAGTCAGAAGTCAAACGTGAAAGTCGTGACTTATGTAAAAGAAAAAACGTGATCAAACGGTAAAGCGAAATAAAAAAACAAAGAAGGACAAGTCCTGAAATACATTTCAATGAATTGTTTTAATTTACGACCTGACAATCAGTTAGTCTGCTCTAAAAGGCAAATGAGAGCTGATAATAATGAGACTAATACAACAACACAAGAACAACAAATACAAGCAAGATTTAAAAAAGTTCAACATTTAATTTTTGAAAAGAAGTGATCAATACCAAAACACAATTGCTATGAAGTCAAACTTCCAACTATACCTCTCCACTTTTCATAAATCAGATGCCATTGAATGACAATGGGTCCTCCCACTAGTAATATTAAATAACAAGCCAAAAATAACCAAAAACCAAAAAAATTCGCCTACATTTTTTGAAAACACTTAGTATAAAGGTAACAGATCGGAACAGCTACTGAGGGATACAATTACACTAAATAGTTTAAATCCCAACTACCAACGTTGAGGCCTGTCATCAGTGAATTGAAGTGATAAGACAGCAATAACTACAACAAACACTAGCAAAACAAAAAAATCAGTAAGATTTCTTTTTAGAAAAACGAACCAGCGATCCAGTGTATAAATCACAAAAGGCAATAGCTATGAACTGAATTGATGAGCTTTAATTGAAACCCTTTTTTAGGAACCGATGAATTTCGATAAATATTTTTGAGAACAATTAGTTTCAATGTCATAGAAAGCTCTAGCTTTGAACGAAAACAATTAAATCTATAATAGTAATTCCTATTAGCAGCGTCAGATACCTGTCCCAATTAGATTACAAGATAAGACATCAAAAAATACAATAAATACTTGCAGAACCCAAAAAATCAGTCATGTTTTTTTAGAAAAAGTAGTGTCGAAGTCATGAAAACCACTAGCTATTAATTCGAGCCATTAATTAGTTTCTTTTATGCCTCATTGGCAACCAATCAGACCTGTCATTGATAATACTAAGTGATAATACAACAAATATTACAATAGTATTTTGATATAAATCACGCCTCAAACGTACTCGATTTTTCGCACCCTTTACTGTTTCAGTTTCACCAAAATCACCCATCTAATTTGACTTCTCACTGACGTGAAAAAGCCGAAAAAAGCCTGAACAGATCTTAAAAAACATACCAGGACAAGTCCTGGCGTACAATTCAAAGAATTTTCATTGACTAAACAAAAAATTAGACTAGAACGGACTATGATTGAACTGGAAAATCAGATCAAAGTTAAAAAAAAAACAGAAAATCAATTTCAAAATGCCGCATGTGAACAAAAAACCACCCGCGAGAAGTGGAAATTTGGTTCAAACTAAAAAGTAGACCCAAAATGAACTATGAAGAGGCTGGGAAAACTATTTAGAAAAAAAATCCGATCCAAAAAATCGAAAAACAGTAAATATCACAGTGAAATTGCCACACGTGAACAAAAAACCACTAGCGAGAAAGCGAATTTTTTTCTCACTCTATTTTAAAATTAGAGCGAAAAAATTACCGACGCAAAACCACTCGCTTTTTCGCTCCACTTCCTGTTTCGGTGCGACCAAAATCACTACTCCAATTTGACTTCACAAGTCTTGAAAATAAGTGAACAGATCTCAAAAAATAACAGCGCCCGAACACAATTCAAATTATTTCAATTGTAAAAAAGTAGCGCACCAATAAAATTCAAATTCTTTGAATTGTAAAAAAGGACAGTGCCTAAATAATAGTCGTTTGAGAGGCTGACGGCGGCTGTTAAAAAACCATTCACCTAGCAAACAGCAAAATCAAAGTGTTCATAAATTTACAACTGCAGCTCTATTCAATAAATAAGATCAGATAATGACCGCATAATCCATTCGATACTTTTATTCTGATTCTTACATGTAAATATCATCATAATTAATTATTATTAATCTTTACAGCGCATTTATGCAATTTGTACAGGTGGGCTGCCGCATCACACAATTTTTATCCCAATTTAATCATAACCACACCAATTATGGAAAGGAAGCAAGAGATCATCTGTGGTCTCATTTCTTCGACACCCGACGTGAACTTGTTACGGTCAAATCTGGCCACAGCTTCTACGTCATCACTCAGATGTTCTCGCAAATCCAACAGGAATATTCCAGTGTTTCCAGTCAAGTAGAGACTGATGTTTTCAGGCGGTATATTCTCAGGGATCAAGGTGTAATCGATTTCTGAAACAGTTTTAATTATACACAATTAACTTTACGTGTGACCCATTAGTTTGATTTTCTCAGAAGCATTTTTTTTCTGAAAATCAATTATTGCTTTATAACTATACAAAATAATTATCTTTGAGATAAGAAAACAATGTTAACATTAACAACTGTAAAGCAATTCTCATTGTGTGTGATGCGCTAAAACCATTATTTAGGAATTTGCGTAATTTTTTGATAACGTAGAGTTTTCTACAGCAGCTATACATCAGTAGCAAGGATAAATGTTACAAATCTGAAAAGCATCAACTTAAAACTGCCACGGTAGTTACAAGCAACTAATGTACCTATATAAACGTATTTTCAAAGAAAATTGTTGCAACTTACCGATCAATTAAGATAATTTAAGGTAAATAAGTGTAGTCAAATTTTGCAATGTATCAATCGGCAAAAGGGAGAAATCAGCTACAAGAGTTAGGAATTTATTCAATAAGTTGGTAAAAGGTACCGGAGGACGTTTTTAGCGTGAGAATTTGATTGCTTACTGTTTCCCGGTCCATTTATACCAGCAATGAGTTGTTCACCAGCTACAGTTTGAGTGTATCCCATTTCGAAGTAGTAAATTATGGCCACACAACGCTGTCTGTCAGTGCCATCATAGCCATTGTCACATACAACACTCAACTAAAATCATAGCCCGTGAAAAAACATGCTTTATCTTGCCAAGATCTTGCATGTTCCATGTCGAGAAAATATCAATATATGAACGAAAGGATCTTTTCAACAATCGCCCCCTTTTGTACCTAGTAGAGAATCTCCCCCTTCTCTGCTATACTTTTTACGACAATATTACTCGGCCTACGGTAATGTAGCCGAATATGGGTTTGAGCGCAACTGCGTACCGCTGTTCACGGCCATGCTTCTCATGCGCTGTGGGATGTAATCCGGAAATCGCCGGTCAGTTATCGCGGCAAAGCTACGACGCGCGTGAAGCGCCGCCACCAACCCACCAGTCGGAAATTCAATTCGCTTTGTATTCCAATTCGTTTAATTGGCATAGCATGGCGTCTTTTATTCTATTCGGTATAACATAGTATGCGCATACGTGGAAAGTTATTAGTTGTCTCTGTTTGGTTAATGAATTGCGCGCTTAAATTCCATTCAAAAATAGCCCCCCTTTTGCAAAAGGGGCCATTGTTGAAAAGATCCAAACAAACTGTAAGATCTCCCCATGGGTATGAAAAAAACTGGATCTCGGCACCATACACAAGAAATTTTACCTTTCTGAGTTGTAGACATTAATTTTCTTTTGCCAAGATTTAACAAGATTTTGGCACCATGAACTTTTCCTAAAATATCTTACCAAAATCTAACCAAAGTGTTCCGAGTAGTAATGTCCTATCAAAATAAAAAGTCCGAGAGATCAAAAGTTCAACAGAACGATGATCAAAAAGTTTCAGTTTTCTTTTGTCTCTTTCATACTCTATGTAAAAAAATAATTGTCGATTCATAGGTTTAATAAAACTGTTTTCTGTTTTGGAATTATGGCAAAACTATTTTTTTAGAATCTGGCCAAGATTTAACTAAGGCGTTCCGAGCATTTTTGCCCTATCAAGATCTTGGCAAAAGATTTCAATTTTTTGCCAGATTTATAATGATCTGGTATGAAATGACAAGGCATATCAAGTTTTGATTCTCTGACTAACTGAAGGGTTTTTGTCGAGCTTAATTCCAGAGTTTTTGTGTGAGTCATAGTAATAATTGAGATGCACGCTGTTTTTGCTCTCATTCTCCTGATATTTAATTTACCATTTGATAGCGATTTACCCTGTCCCTTTTGACACCAAAATCAAGCAAAGTTAAACAAAGGAGCTTTATAGTGTGGCATGGTAAGCCATCGTTTCCACGGTAAGTGACTCAGCTTGCTACTTGGTAGAAACAATCATTTTCACTCTAATAACTCCAGATGTTAAAAAATGTGTTGATCATAGAGGAAATGGAAATCTGTCCCTTAAGATGCTGAAATCATATAATTTTCGATTGAACGACTGCAGCAGCCAAAATGACACTTTTTGCATGTCAGTTTTGTATACGTCAGAAACATCTGCAACAAAAACTTTTCGAACTGATGGCTGCATTGAAAACATAGAATATGACAGGAAAATAGAAAGATTTAGTAGTTCCATTTGTTTTTCGGTTTGCGTGCTCCAGTGTGTCTGTTTTACATTACCATG
The DNA here is from genome assembly GCF_964194025.1 of Convolutriloba macropyga. NCBI lineage: Eukaryota > Metazoa > Xenacoelomorpha > Acoela > Convolutidae > Convolutriloba > Convolutriloba macropyga. Next base: position 46,225,985 of record NC_134477.1, read on the forward strand.
GAAGAAGTTTGAGGTTCAACTGTTAACTTGAATGCAAATTGATTGCAAAAATTTTATACTCTTCGTGTTTGCATAGAATAATAAATTTGAGCAGCATGAGACTGTTTCCTTAGTTTCTAAAATCCACATTTTTGATCCCTTTGATCTGACAACGTGAGTTTTTATCATAAATAGCTATTTCAATGTGCACTTATAGTTTATTATACCTATTTCCTTGTGGATTGCGATCTAACTTTGCCAGCTTTTGGATTTATTTGCCAGAATAAATGATTTACTTTTTTCTACTCACTGTGCTCTTCAGACCTTTCACTGGACGTTACATGAACCGTGAAGGGTTAATTGCTGAAGTTTTCAGCGAATTTCATAAATTGTTCACTAGATCAGGGTGCCAAATAATTCGTTATTGACTGCCACTTCTTTAATAACCGGCAATCAATTTTTACAATTCAGCTAATCGGCAATTAACACTCCTATTGAATTTACTTCACTGATCTCCTATTCTCTTATTGGTTCCATTTTCAAGTTAGTTCGTAGTTTTTTCTGTTGGGTCAAACTCTAATCTTCAAAGTTTAAGATGCAACTTGTTTGGCTTTAAAAAATTAAGGAATGAGATGTCAAGTAATAAGATGAACTTCCTTCCAAAAAAATGGGTGGGTGGGTTCTTCGCAATACAGATTTTAATGCAATTTTTTCATTGATGTCGAGTTTCTATGGAAGGAATATTTACGGCCGAGCCTTAAATCTTGTCTTTAAGGCGATAATGTCCCAAAAAAAATCTCACTGCTGCTGCCGCAAGATGCCCCTTTCATCAAAAAAGAGAAATACAAGGAGAACGAAGAAAAAACAATGTTCATGCGGTTAAGTCCGGTTAAGTCAGTGAAAGTAGATTAATAAATGGAACAAAATAACGAAACTCCGATATTTTCCGTTGTTTTATCGGTAAATTTCAACTCTTGGTTTCTTTCTTCCAAAGCTACTGTTAAAAAACATAGGTCGTTTTATTGGAGCAAATTTAAAAAATCTTTTTTTTTTGAACTTCCAAATATTTCACAACAAAAATTGTTTAAATTAGGTTTCGGTGAGAAAACGGTGTTTGGACAAAAATTCGTTTTCTCGCTTGTGGTTCTTTGTTCAAATGCGACATTTTGATACTGATTTTTACTATTTTTCAATTTTTCTATTTGATTGTTTTCTAAATGGCGTTCCCAATCCATGCATAGTCCATTCTGGTTCGTTTTCTTAATTAATCAGTGAAAATCGTGTCAAGTTTGTTTAACTTCAGCTTTACCTTAAGTCACAGCTTGTTCAAAAGTTTGACTTCTCTAGTCTAGATTCATTCTCTGCTCAAAGTGTTTTTAAACAGCAGTTGGTTGCTCAGAAAAGCAATCTAAAGTGAACAGAATCAGTACCAGAAAACGAAATCAAAATGATCTCAAATTCTACAGTTTTTTTCTGCAATTTTCGGCAGGATTTTTTTAAATGGTTTTTTTAATGCACTCAGAGTCCTTGTCCTAGTCCTTGTCCTTGCTTCCGGATTTGTCCTGCTATGTTTTTACGTTTAGAACGAGAATTTTGAAAAGTCACATCATTAACACCCATGTGCAAACATATTTAACATCACATATCATCACGTCATTGCTATGGAAATTAACCTCTCTCTTACATCTTTTTGGTTGAATTTTTGAGGGGTCAATATTCTAATACTCGCTAAGTAAACGCCATTACCTGCGGCTCAATATCTGCTTGAACTGATTTTTCGGGTTTACCTTTTGAATAAGTTCTCCCTCATATCCTGTCCCTTATAAAATTTACTCACCTGAAAAGTGTTAGTGTTAACAATATCATTCGGCCGATCACCCACATGATACCAAGTCGCAATGTATCCAAAATCAGCATCAAACTTCGGATCTTGGAGCTTGAATATTACAGTTGACAAGTCATTATCCGACATCCGTCGATATGAGACCTCGGCACCATCAATATCTCGTTTCTGTCGCGTACCCGAGACAAATTTGTTCTGAATCAAAGCCGGCGCAATTATGTACTCTCTCAAGTCAAAGAAATCTGAGGGAGTGATTGAAATTGCAGATGCATTTTTGCAATCAAGCACAACATAGCCATCGTTGCATATACAAACTTTATTAAATTGAATGTCGAATATTTTAATGTTGTTGCTGAGCTGGACAGGATCCGAGCATATGCCATCAGTGAGCTGATTCAAACTATTGCCAGCATCATCACCAATCGGAAATTCAGCGCAGAAACTGCCCGGGTTAAGAGGCATGATTGGGTCACGTGATCCCCTTTGGTCCAATTCAAACAACCAGGTTCTAGTGTAATTGTTATTGTCTGTAGTTGCCAAAAGTGAGACATTTGCTGTTCCCGATCCTTCCATTTCCCAAAGAGTAACTAAAAAATTATATATAATCAACTACATTTTGGATAGAAAGTCTAGATCTTCTTGCAGTTGGTTAATTTCGATTTACAACACACAATTCTTTCAAAACACTTTTTGAATATTTGTTAAGAACTTAAAATGGAATTTTTTGTTACCAAGAACTTTGTGATGGAACTTTCACACGATACAAGAGGCTGGGTTATGTGTTTAGGAGTATTGCATACTTTCCTTAATTTTAAATCCAAATGGAAAAAAAATAGAAAAAAAAGGATAGCAGATAAATTGCAAGAGAAACAATACAAAAACAAAAATATTACAAAGTTATTGACGTGTAAGAACAGGCAAGTCTATGCCAAAACGAACATGTTCCTGCAATACAATCAATTAAGATATATAGCAGTTAGTCACTTGACTCGGAAGAAACTTACAAGTCAACATTTTGGTCAACAAGAGGCACACACAAAAATCATTTGACTCAAAGTACTAACAAATTTGTAATTTATCATGAGTTAGCTTTCTACTTTAAAGGAAAGTACGCAAGATATCTTTAGAACAATGTCGCCTTTTGAAAACAAAACCAAAGAGGCAATGCTCCACGTAAAAGATTTTGCTTTTGCAAAACCGCCAACTATCGACTTTTGCAGAATAAACAAAAAGCTGGAAGCGCACGATATCGTAAAAACATCTCAAGAACATCACTGATTACATACTCTTAGCGCTAAAAACAGAGTTCTAGCGGGTGTTGTCGGCAAAACATATTGTAATTTAGAAAATTTGAATTGACAATTAACTTGGTAAACATAACTATGTGCATCGATATAACAGATCAACAGTTTAATTAATCATCTTTCATCAGTCCATTTCAATTCTCCGCAAAAGAACTTTTGTTTTTAGTCTCCCCACTTTGGCCAGGAAAGATAAAAAGCTTGTGTTTGAAAAAATTAAAATATCCTGAGTGGTTTCTCTGGACTGGATCAACTACTGAAGTTCCACCTACTTGATCAGGTAACAACACAATGACAAGAACAAGTACTACGTTATTTCAGATGCCTTAGAAGAATTTTTCTTTCCTTTGGTGAGCTTGGAAATTCTCTCAAAATCAGCAAAGACTTTAATGGCGCCCGGGCTCGCAACATTACCGCAGACCCATAAATTACATTTACTGAGAAAAACCTTGACAACCTGTCGGGAGCAATAGAAAACACTTCCAATAGATAACTTCTGCTGCCTGAAACTGTGGCTATCCTTTCCAAAGTTTTTTAGAAGATTGAAAACAAACCATTTACTAAGAATTACACAGCCAGTAGCACAAATAGTTGACTGCCTTGACTTCTTAGCCCTATTTCAATGACGTTCAAAGAACTCAGCACAACACCAGGAGCAGCCGTACGGCTCAATATCTTTGATGGCAGAAAAATGTCTTCTGGTAAAGAAAAGCTTTGAGTCATAAGGTTTTGTTCTTCCAAAACTGGAGGCAATTTAGCCATTGAAAACGGTGTTACGATTCGGTCTCAATTTCTATCATGTGTTGCAATTGAGTGCTCCAAGTCCGTGATACACAACAGCATGGTCACTTAATGCATCCAGAGTTCTGTAAAAGCAATATAGGCATATTCTCTTAAAGTCTTAATTTGTTTTCTGCAAGTCTGTGCTTTACGCTTATCCCAAATTAATTGTTGGACAAAAAGAGACCTGAAGCAGGTACAGGAAATGCAGATACTCGTGCGCTGGATTGTGGAAGTGACAGCAACGAAAGTCTAGCATTCTCTATCACTGAATTTTGGTCATCTTTCGAGTCTGCAAACTTCTGAAGATCTATAACCTCAATTTTTTTGTTTCATAATAGCAGACAAAATGAATCAAAAGTCTCATAGGGAGCTGCAAAACCAGGTTCCTCTTTGTTAGACAGACCTGAGATTTTTGTAACCAAAGCACTTGATGCTGTGAGGGATCCCACGTAACAAGCTTGATGTTTCTGTTGAGGTTGTTTGATCCCTTAATAAGACAGTTTTCAGGAAGACATGCGTGCTGCCATGTGATATAGGAAAAAACTGTTCCAAGATATTAATCTAAAGTCTCTGTTTGAAAATTGTCGAAAATTTTCTTCAACACATCTTATTCAATTGTTGGTGTTTTTTAAGGGAGAGAAAACAAATTTTGCAGAACTCAGAGTGATGTCAAATAATACCCACTGACTTTTATATTGTAGAAGTAGCTCAATTTTTCAAGTATTTCTGAAGATCTTTAAAATCGTTTTTCTCAAACATGAAACATCGTTTTAGTTGCTTCATATTGCAGCCACAATACACTCAAAAACATGGCTCAAACCCAGTTGCACTTCCCATTCTAAAAATGGCTCATCGGTTTCCGAAAAACTTCACATTCGTCTTTTCTTAAAAAGAGACCTCTTTCAGGCCATCCTTTCAGGAGGATTTGTGAAGGTTGGTTAAGTTGGTCTCACACTACGGCAACTCCGTCATGTAACTTTCAGTTCTCTTTTGTGAGTTCGGTGTGCTGTGCAATGGAACCCACCCCGCACCCCGCTCGTCTTTTTTGGAGTGCAAGGTGGCACCTAAGAAATTTCCTCTGTAGTCTGCGTTTACAAATTGTTTTTTTAAATTCAACGCTGAGTCCGATTGATATAGGGCTGCGCATTGAACTCAGTGTCGTTAAACACTCAAAAATCGTTTTGCTGCGTCAAGCAGCAGTCTGTCTGTTGAAAGTGATATGTTTTTTGTAAACGTCTTCATAACTAAAATCAAAAATATTTGACACCAGATTGTTTGGGGATGTAACTGAAGGCAGAATGTTTTTTTTCTGTCGAGATGCTAGTTTATGCTAGCGGTTTAATTGTGGCTTTATTATCAAAAACGAGTCCATCAGACGCTATAAATTTAGCAGTTTTTTGAATATAAAATTAGAGGCACAGCTTTTTTGCTTTTAACCAATTGCTATAAATCACTTTCTTGTTTTCTTTGCGATTATGTCATGGAAGTTGCATTCGACCAAAGACCACAAAACTCAACGGTGCTCCAGCACCCTAAAAGTTTGGAACTAGATTACGTTTGTTTTTTTCCACCTCTGTTGCTCAATGTAAGAGTAAAAATGCTCTTTGATACTGAAAACAATTTTTGAGAATTTCAGGTGAACATCTGGACTCTAAACGCAGTCATTTTACTATAAGTGAAAAAATGCGATCACCTCTTTTGCAACTCTTCAGGGATACAGCAACAAGGCTGCACATATGTGCTCAATTTTTTCATTCTGCACCCCCGAAAAAGTTGGTCATTCTATCTTAAAATGAACGATGAAAACATCAGATTTCACTGAGAGCTCATCAATTTGAGCTGAATTTGCTTGAAATGTTTTTCTAAGTGCTCCTGGGTTGCTTAAAATTGGAGTACGCCCAAACTTGCATCAACTTAACCCAATAGACCTTATCTGAGCCCCATGACAGTGTATAAAATTCTGATATTTTCCTAAAATTTATAAGCACCCGCATTGTATAAAACTCTGCTTGGGAAAATTGTATTGTGCTTGGTATTATGTGATAACGATTATCGATGCTCACCACAGTTTCCTTTAAAAAACTGCAAATTGCTTGCATTGGTAATGTGCTCACTTTTTGAGTAGCTGTGATCGCCTGTTTACGTTGCCTTTAGATAGTATTTTGGGTTTTCCATCTGTTGAGTAGATCTCAAAAAAGTAATTTGATAACCTGGGATGATGAGGATAAGTAAAGAGTGATACAACTAGTTGTATATTGTTTTCGTTTCATCGTTACCGTTTTACGGCTCCACCCCAAAATTTTCGAAAAAAGATATGATTTATGGGGTCCTATGAGTTGTAAATTAAAATTTCTCAGTAATTTGTGTAATTGATTTAGTTAAATGCTGTATAGTTTGTCTTCGTAGCTTTTTGTGTTCTTTGTATGTCTCTTTGAGAGGAAACAACTTTTGCAGTATTCAGAGCGATGTCAAACAATATCCATTGACTTTTATATTGTAGAAGTAGCTCAATTTTTCAAGTATTTCTGAAGATCTTTGAATCGTTTTTCTCCAACATGAAACATCGTTTTAGCTGCTTCATATTGCAGCCACAATCAACTCGAAAACATGACTCAAACCCAGTTTCACTTCCTTTTCTAAAAATGGCTCATCGGTTTCTGAAAAACTTCACATTCGTCTTTTCTTAAAAAGAGACCTCTTTCAGGCCATCCTTTCAGGAGGGTTTGTGAAGGTTGGTTAAGTTGGTCTCACACTACGGCAAATCCGTCATGTAACTTCCAGTTCTCTTTTGTGAGTTCGGTGTGCTGTGCAATGGAGCCCACCCCGCACCCCGCTCGTCTTTTTTGGAATGTAAGGTGGAACCTCAAAACTCAGATAACTGCTCTGCAGTCTGCGTTTACAAATTGCTTTTTTTAATTTCAACGCTGAGTCCGATTCATCTAGGGCTGCGCATTGAACTGAGTGTCGTTAAACACTCAGAAATCGTTTTGCCGGGTCAAGCAGCAGTCTGTCTGTTGAAGGATATATGTTCTTTGTAAACGTCTTTATAACTAAAATCAAAAATGTTTGACACCAGATTGTTTGGGGATGTAACTGAAGGCAGAATGTTTTTTTTCTGTCGAGATGCTAGCGGTTTATTTGTGGCTTTATTATCAAGAACGAGTCCATCAGACGCTAAAATTTTAGCAGTTTTTGAAAATAAAAGTAGAGGCCCAGCTTTTTTTGCTTTTAACCAACTGCTCTAAATCACTTTCTTGTTTTCTTTGCGATTATGTCATGGAAGTTGCATCCGACCAACGACCACAAAACTCACCGGTGCACCAGCCCCCTAGAAGTTTGGATCTAGATTACATTTGTTTTTTTCCTCCTCTGTTGCTCAATTTAAGACTAAAAATGCTCTTTGATACTGAAAATATATATGAGAATTTCAAGTGAACATCTGGACTCTAATCGCAGTCATTTTACTATAACTGAAAAATTGCGACCACCTCTATTGCAACTCTACAGGGATACAGTGACAAGTCTGCACATATGTGCTCAATTTTTTTCATTATGTCATTAAAACACTGCAACCCCCGAAAAAGTTGGTCATTCTATTTTTAAATGAACGATGAAAAGATCAGATTCACTGAGAGTTCATCAATTTGAGCTGAATTTGCTTGAAATATTTTTCCGAGTGCTCATGGGTTGCTTAAAATTGGAGTACGTCCAAACTTGCATCGAATTAACCCAATAGACGTTATCTGAGCCCCATGATCTCAGTCCCATCCAGTGTATCGAATTCTGATATTTTCCTAAAATTTTTAAGCACCCGCATTGTATAAAATTCTGTTTGGGAAAATTGTATTGTGCTTGGTATAATGTGATAACGATTATCGATGCTCATCACAGTTTCCTTTAAAAAACTGCACATTGCTTGCATTGGTATTGTGCTCACTTTTTGAGTCGCTGTGATCGCCTGTTTCATTTGCCTTTAGATAGTATTTTGGGTTTTCCATCTGTTGAGTAGTTCTCAAAAAAGCAATCTGATAACCTACGATGATGAGGATAAGTAAAGAGTGATACAACTAGTTGTAAATTGTCTTCGTTTCATCGTTACCGTTTTACGGCTCCACCCCAAAAGTTTCGAAAAAAGATATGATTTATGGGGTCCTATGAGTTGTAAATTAAAATTTCTCAGTAATTTGTATGATTGATTTAGTTAAATGCTGTATACATTGACTTCGTAGCTCTTTGTGTTCTTCTAGAAAAGAGTAACATGCAATGACGAATCGGATAGTTTTCACAAGACAGGAAATCATTTTGTTTTCATCGCCCTGTGTGAACAAGTCACCCTGCGTGTTTTGCGCTAATATTGGTTTGCTGAGTCTATTAAGAAGAGAACTAGCCCAGAAGTTTGATACCGAATTTTATCAATGAGATGGGTTCATAACATTACTGAGACTAAAAAATATATCAGAAAATTGTATTCGCCAATACAACAGGTGAAAATCAAAACAATTCAATTTAGACTTACTTTCTGGTCCGTTTATTCCGAAGCGCATGTACTGTCCATCATCGGCAATTTGACCTAAGCTGTCGACGTCAACCTCAAACAAACACCTCTTCACGCCCATGTCATCAGTGCCACAGGCTACGAACACTCCTCTCTTCCCGTTGTCAAAATCCCACAGCGCTCCGATCTCGAATTCGTACGTGAAGCAAGGTACAGCACTAGCGAAGTAATTTGTGTTGTCGAAAGTTTTCAAAAAAGCGGAACCAGTATCATTTGAACCAATCAGACCACCCGCAATAACCGTGGTTGGAGGATCCAGCAAATCATCTGGCTTCTCCAAATTGGCAGATTGCCCGGCGACTGTTATGTAGCCATTGTGACACAAGTAGATTGAAGTTACAGTCGTGGTTCCCACTTTGAACGATTCCGGTAACACGTAAGGTTCCGAAGCACATCCCTGAGCATTGGTTACGTTTGCAACAATTGCATCGTCTGCAATTACAAAAGTAACTAACAGTGAGCTCAGGGCCAACTTTAAAGAGACAATCATTGTCATTTTCATTTGACTGAGCGTTAAAATTTATAACTTTTTTATAACTAAGCACAAAAAATGCATATGGTCCAATTAAGAACGTTTGTGGTCTCAAAGTTGAATAATAAGAAGCCTTTCGTAAATAGCTTCTGCTCTTATTTTGATTATTTTTGTTTATCAGTTGACCAAAATTTAAGAAAAAAATAACTTTTTGTTATGCAAATATTTAATCAATACTATTAAGTGTCTCATTATGTTTATTATTTATTTAGCAAAATTGCAATTTTATGTATCGTTGAGTTTATAAAGAGCTGACTGCTTGAAAATTGCTATTTAGAATGCATAAGACCATTTTTAATTAAACCATTCACACCTGCAGTGTGGCTTATTAAAGAGCCGTAGAAAAAACAGCCGAAGTAGAATACAGCTAAAAATGTTTGAAAAAAGGTGAGGTCTTTATGCTACACCAAGTTGTTCAGACATGTTTTGACTTTTTGGGAAGCATCACAGACTAACATGTATGGCATCAAATAAAAGCTCTACGCCTGCAGAATTTTACTAAAAAGAGTGAATTCAAGAACTTCTTTTATTTTTTAACAAAGTTTTTGAACAAAAATTGGTAGCTTTTTATGTCAATTTGGCCTAAAGTTTAGCAAATTTGAAATTAATTAGCAGTTTTTTTCTAAAGATTTCGACAACTTATGGCCTCTTTGGTGATCTAACAGACCAAGCACTTTGCTTCTTACCTAAAAAGTCTGCGTAAAATAGAAAAAAAAATTGAGCTGAAATTCATTTCAATCAGAAGAAAATTTTGACAGGTTTCTTCTTAAATGAGTTCCCTTTCCAATCAATGCCATCTCTAGGCAATACCTCGAGGCAATGTCTGCATGATAACTACGTCACTTTACCAACAATGGCACTATCTAGAAGTTTATAAAAGACGTAAAGACAATGCGTATTTGATAACAAAAAACATGGGAACAGAAATTTCTCACTTTTAGCTAATTGGGTTCAGTTTTTTCTTTGTTTTGCCGCTCCTTCTGCAACATAATTGCAACCTATTTTGTGACCTTGAAAAACAAGAAGAACAATAGCTGTGGCGCTTGTTCTTAAATAATTAATTCTTAATCAATTTTTGAGAAAAATCATGAAATATATGAAGATAAATTGTATCAGCAATTAATAAATTTAGAAAAATAGCAGACCGATGAAGAGAAATCGCTCGCTTGGAAACCTTCAAAAAAAATTTTGCTGCCTTTTAGATTTTTCAAACTCAACCTTGAAAATCGAAAAAAATTCGATAGAGACTTTTTCGTTTGGTCTTATTTCTTCAACATTGTAATTGATTTTTGTCAAAATTTTCTCTCCAGATGAAGAAACAAAAAGAATTGCAAAAATTGGCAGCCTTTCATGTTAATTTAGCCTAAATTTTCAAACTATAACATAAATTTGCAGGTTTTCTGAACAATTCTTCAAATTATGGCCTCTTCAGTGATCTCACAGACCAAAAACTTTGTTACTTGCCTAAAGATTTCTGTGTAGTGCAAATAGCATATCAAACAAAAGGAAAAAATTAATTTGAGCTGAAATTCATTTCAGTTAAGAAAAAGTATTGACAGATTTCTTCTTAGATGAGTGCCTTTTCCCATCAATTCATATATCTAGGGACTACCTCGAGGCAATGTCTGAACAATAAGTAAGTCACTTTTCCAACAATGGCACTATCTAGAAGTTTACAAAAGACATAAAGAGAATGCGTGTTTGATAACAAAAAAGTGGGAACAAAAATTTCTCACTTTTAGTTTTTTCTTTATTTTGCCTCTCTTTCTGCAACCAATTTGCAACATATTTTGAGACCTTGAAAAACAGAAGAACAATAGCAGTGGCCTTCAGTCTTAATTAATTAAATCTTAATCAATTTTTGAAAAAAAAATCAGGAAAAATATGATGCTAAATTGTATCAACAATTAATTAATTTAGAAAACTAGCAAACCAATCAAAAGGAATCACTGACGAAAAAACTTTCAAAAAACTTTTTGTTCTCATTTAGATTATTCAAACGCAACTCTGAACATCGAAAAACAAATCGAGAGAACTTTTTTCTTTTGGTCTTTTTTCTATAGCCTTGTATTTGATCTTTGTTAAAATTTTCTCTCCAGATGAAAAAACAAAATAAAATCAACAAAACTTTTAGCAAGAGGCGTCATCATTATTGTTGCCTAATATAGTTGTGCCAATTTTACAATACAAAAATTTGGATCTTGCTTCAACGTCCTTTTTTCATAGATATGATCGCACATCTTGTATTGTTTGCAGGTGGAAATTGAGGCGTGCTATAACGAATACAAATGTGCGAAACCATTTTTGGTTATGTGAGGTATTTCGGCTACTATTTTTACTGTATCTTTTCACTCGACCAATTCTTCATAGCTGTTATGAAAAATAATGATTAAGAATAAGATTTATCAATAATAGAATACGATTAAGAATTATCAATTAAGATGTATCATAACTGCAATTAAGATAAAAATTTAGATTAGGATTCATCAGTTACTCACTAAAAATGCATAAAATAGTCAAGAAGGTTCGGTTAAGATGTATCAATTATCAAGAATTCGGTTAAGAATTATCAATTAATATGTATCATAATTGAGATTAAGATAAAAATTTAGATTAAGATTTATCAATTACTCACTAAAAATGCATAAAATAGTCAAGAAGGTTCGATTAAATTCCTTCCATTGGGCGCCATTTGTTTTGCCTCTATTCATAGTTTTTCTTGTTAAATTGTTTGAAAATCAACCGAACAGATTTGCAATCATTCAACCTTCTGTTTGTCCACTTTTTTTGCAATTTTTATCAAATTTGATCACATCTGTTCTGAGAAAAATTTTTGTATTTTAGTTAATCGTGTTTTAAAACATATCTCAAGTCTAATCATTTGTTAAAAGAGCACGTCTAAGTTTCACGTTGTTGGACAAAAGAGTCAAGTTTTTGTTGCAATTTTGGCGGTTTTTGAATCATCTTGAAAGTTGCAATAACATTGGCAACATGCTGCAAGGGCACAAAAGGGGCATCAAGGGTTGTCGGAGGCATCAATTGATTGAAGTCTTTTGTCATCCTCTTTGAAATTGGCTCTGAAACTGCAGGCTGAAATGTTGTCAATATGGTCAGTACATCAATTTGTGGGAAAGTGGTAACTCACGTTGCCTAAAACCGGAGCGAGAAAAATCCAAAAGAAAAAAACTACGGAGAAAAAGCGCGTGCGAGACCGGAAACGGGGCAAACGAACGTGCCGTAAGCCGTTTTTACCTTTACGACTCGTGTTTCTCCATCTCGTCCTGGCGTTGCCTCCATGACTCTTCCCAGTGGCCAAATGCCCCTTGGGTGTTTGGTCTTCCAACACCCAAACAATGTCGTCCACTTTGAGAGGTCGATCGTTGTTGTTTGACCATTTCGATCGTCGGCTAAGCATTGGCAGATACTCTTTCACCAAGCGTCGCCATATATGGTTCATCAGCTTCTGCGTGTTCTTCCATGTCTTCAAGCTTGCAGGTTGCTGGTCTCCAAATTGTCCTGGTGGCAAGCTACTGAAGGGACGCTGGATAAGAAAGTGGTTTGGAGTCAAAGGTTCCTCGTTGGCAGGCTGCTCAGCAACGTTAGTCAGTGGTCTGGAGATGAGGATTGATTCTGTTTCCACCATAATTGTTAGGAAAGTGTCCAAAGAGAGTCTTCTGGATCCTAGAATGAGGAGGAGCGTTCTTTTGGCGCTCTGGATCAAACGTTCCCAGACACTGCCAAAATGAGGGCCGTATGGGGGATTGAATTTCCACGTTGTATTGGCTACTGCTAAAGCTTTGTAGATTCTGTCATTGTCCAAGTCTTTAGCAGTTTTCTTCAGTTCTTCAGAAGCGCCAACAAAAGTTTTGCCGTTGTCGCTGTAGAGAAGTTGGGGCTGGCATCGACGACTGTAAAATCTTCTTAAAGCATTGAGAAACGTATCTGTATTGAGGTCTGGACACGTTTCTAAGTGAACTGCTCGTGTCACCATGCATGTAAATATTGGAATATAATGTTTTTCTAAAATCCCTTTGGAATCTTCGATGTAGAAGGGTCCAAAGAAATCTACACCAGAATTAGCAAAGGGGAACTGTGTTTTTGCTGTTGGAAAACGAAAACTAGGTAATGGTGCCATAATTGGTTGAATGTTTTTCGTGTCAAAACGTCGACATAAAAAACAATGAAACCGTACGCTTGCTAACGCTTTACGAAGGCTAATCACATGGTAACGTTGTTGAATGAATGCTTTTGTTGGTTCTGTGGACTGGTGAATACATATTTGATCGGCATGTTCCAAGTACAAACGAACAATTTTGTCCTTGGCGTGCAAAATTACTGGACGTTTTCCCAAATCCAGTTGTGTTGGTGCATACTGCAATCGACCACAAGATCTGAGTAATCCGTCCTCATCCAACAGCGGATTTAAGCATCGTATTTTGCACTTAGAATCTAGTTTGATTCCACGTTGTAAGGAATTAACGGTCGAATGAAAAAAACTGTCCTGAGATAATTTCAGGAGATAATTTCTTGAAAATTGAATGTGTTCAGTTGTGTATTGGTGATTGTTCGTTCGCATTTTCTTTCGCACGATTAATTAAGTTGAAAACTGTTGCAACTGTCAGAAGAAGTTTGTTCCATGTTGAGAATTTACTCGGATCGACTATAGGTTTAATTGTCTTGGGACTTCTCGTGACTGCCGCACATGTTGCGCGTGGTTTGTTTATCTCATTCCAGGTCGACTCGCTTTGGCAAAGAATTTGGGGCGGATCTAACCATTTCTGCTGAATTTCGTTTGTCTCAAGACCGCGAGTTCCGTGATCGGCGGGATAGAGATAATTGAGATGTGACGCCAGTTCTGTGGTGAATAACTTTTATGAATTTCTCGCAATCTGTGTGAAACAAAAACGTTTTGCTTCTTATTTGAGGCTATCCAGTCCAAAACTACTTGACTGTCGGACCAGAGAAAAATTTGGTCGAATGTCAGTGTCATTTCTCTTTGGATCAGTTGTAGAAGGCGCACTACTTTAACAGCGGCTTCTATTTCCATTTTCGGCACACTTATTTGTTTAATGGGAGCAACTTTGCATTTTCCCATGAGAAAACATGCTTGTGGCGGAGTGGTTTGACTATTGGTTGTACGGAGGTAAGCAACGGCTGCCATAGCTGCCATTCATGCATCCACAAATATACGAAGTTGGCTTGTGATTTTACTGAAACTGTGAACAGTTCTTGGTATTCGGATTTTGGGCATGGCAAAGTAGCTGTTTAGAACTTTCTGGAGGTCATGGTGTAGTTCATGTGGTATCAAAGCATCCCATTTTCTTCCAAGTTTCCAAATCTGCTGCAAAACAATTTTGATTCTAATTGTCAGGGGAGAAAACAGACCGAAGGGATCGAAGATTGAAGATACCAAACTGAATATGTTCCTTTGTGTGTACACTGTTGCATCTTTAGGAAATTGTTGTAAAGGAAACGTGACAAAATCTTCAGCTGTTGTGTTCCATTTTTGACCAAGGACTCTTATGATCTCTTTTGTTTCGTCTTTGTCGTCGGAAGAGATTTCAGCGAGTACATCTTGTTCGTTCGAAACAAATTTTGTCAACCTGAAGCCACCATTTTTCAGGCATCTTGTTGTCTGTGATATGACTTTTTTGGCTTCTCAAATTGTTGGCAGGCACTGGATGAAGTCATCCATATAAAAGTGGTGTTTAATAGCGTTCAAGGCGGCTGGAAATTCACTTTTGTTGTCTTCTGCACATTTATTGAGCACATGAATTGCGCAAAATGGTGAATATGTTGTGCCAGAGATTAATCTAGTGAATTGGAATTGTCGAATGGAGTTGTCTATCATCCAAAGGAAACGAAGAGCAGACTGGTCTTCTTGTCTCACGGCAATCTGCATAAACATTCCTTCGATGTCTGACAAAACAGCAACCGGGTGATCTCTGAATCTCAACAGCACTCCAACTAAGTTATTTAGCAAATCAGGTCCAGTTAAAAGATTTGGGTTCAGTGATTCACCGCGGAATTTTGATGCTGCGTTGGCAACTCTTCTCACTTTTCCGGGTTTGTTTGGATTAGTGACTGGATGATGAGGTAAGTACCATATTGACTCTAGGGATGGTGCTTGCATTTCGACTGGCTTGACAAAATTTTCATCCAAGTCTGTTTGGAGTGTCTGGTTGTACTTCTGATTGACACCGGGATCGTTTTGTAGTCGGTTTTGTAGAATTTTTAGTTGACTGACTGCTGAAAAAAAGTTATTCTGGAGCTTCTTTACAGGTTTCCAAGGAAGGCCAATCTGATATCTTTCACCGTTGTGACAAATTGAGTTTTCCATTGTTTGCACTGCTAATTGGTCTAGTGAGCTGTCTTCATTCTGTTCGGGTAATGTGCATTCAGCTTCTATTTTCCAGAATCTTTGAACCAAATTGTCCAATGGTTCTTCTTCAATGTCTTTCCGGCAGACAAGGTAAATGAATGGTTGGCGAGGGGGCTTGTTTGCGTTCATTGTTTTAGGAGATAGCTCGTACTCTCCAGCGAGAGTCCATCCAAGCTTTGTTTTTACGCCAAATGGGCGCTTTTTGCTACCTTGGTTTTCGTCGACTGGATATGTGAAGGCAAACGTATTGACACCTATTTTAAGGGCGCCTATTGCACCGTTGGCTATGTCAGGGAAATAAATGTGACTAAGTTCCTTTAAGGTGTCGCATAATTGATTGAGTTCAAGAACGTTAGCGGGTGATACATTGAGACATGGCGTGCTATAGGCTCTTGTAATGCTGAAGTGTTGATTGATTTTGTCATAAGGCGTTACTGTCTCTGTTTCACTAATTTTGGACAGTGGCATTTCATGTTCAGTGTTTAGGTACTGCAGAGTTGTTGATGCTTGTGCTTCGCAGGGAAGCTTAAGAAAGCTAGCAACTTTATCCAGCAGGAAGGTGAACTGGCTTCCGGGGTCAATCAAGGCGTAGGTATCAAACACTTTACTTCCGTTTACAAATGAAACTGGTATTATTTGTAGTTGTTCATACCATTCAGTAGGAGGAATTGTATTTCGGTTGATACTGAAGCTTAGGGTCGGATACGAAGCATTTAAACGGGCGCATTGAATATTTTGTTGCTGTGATTGTTTTTTACCAGAAAACGATTGACCGTATCTTGTCTGCTGGCTCTTTGTACTGCTGACAGTGTCAGTTTTTTGTTTTGATTTTGTTGTTGAAAGGATGGCTGTGTTCGGGGGCTTGCTAGATTTTGTGTCGGCTGATTGGGATTGCTTGTTGAGAAGGCAGCGGTGGGCCGCTTAACTTGTTTCGAAGGATCTTGCAAAGTTGTGTGGTGAAATCCTTTACATGTTTGGCATCGTGTTGTGGACGGGCATGACCGCTTAAAATTTTTGTTGCTAAAACAGTTCGAGCAAAGATTGTTCTTGCTCACAATGTCATACCTTTGGTCTGGCGCACATTTCTGGTATTCAGGGCATGTTGCGAGTATGTGACTTCCGTTGCATTTCTCGCAAGACTTGTTTGACTGATCAGCATCTTTACGCGGAGGAAAGGGTGGTTGTTCATGCTGGTTTGCAGGGCGACTTGAGTGCAATGAATTCCGTTTCCAATTGTTTTGTGAATTATTAGAAAATTGATTCACAGCATTGCTGTTCCTATTATCATTGTTGTTGTTAATTTTGCTAATGCTATTACTGTTTTGACCGAAAGTGTTCCAATTATTAAACGGCTTATGAACATTTTCTCTGTTGATTTTGTCGTACACTTGGGCCTCTACTTCAAGCCACTTCTGAAAATGAGAGACGGTCTGTTGATTTCCAATTGATGTTATTGTATACTGGGCCCATTTTATCAGAATATTATGTGAAATTTTTTCTTTTGCCATTTTCATCAATGTTGAACTTTGCAAGTCGGCTTTGAAGCCTAAATATTCAAAAGCTTGCACTAATCGTTTGAGAAAAGAAGCAAAAGATACGAAACTCTGTTTGTTGTAGTCATTGTTCGGACGTCAGGCTTCCAGTTGATTGATGAAAGCATTCACAACAATGCTGGAAACTCCAAAATGATCCATGAGCTCTTTCAAAGCAATCGCGTAGTAAGCTGGGTCACACGAGTAGGCTTGAATTTTTTCTTTGGCTTTTCCTCCGACCGAGTTCTGTAAGTATGTTATACGGTGTGTATCCGTAAGGCTAGTATTATTGTGAACTAGTTTGAAAAAATTGTTTATCCACTCATGGTATTTCAGTGGGTTACCATTGAAATTTGATATTGTTATTGGTGGAAGTTTAATGGAATTTTTGTTTGTGGTTTGTAAATTAAAATTATTTTCAAACGGGATTGTTTCTGTTTGTTTTTCAGTTCGTGGCTGAAACAACTGCTTTCCAGAGAAAGACCAATTTGGAATTTGTTTCGAATTTCCCGAAATGTTTGGTTGGCTAATATGTTGAGTAAAGGGGGGAAGAATGGCTGTTTGGTAGTTTGTAAAGGGATTTTCCGGAGTAAGCGGAAAATTAGGTGGCTGAGATGATGTGCAGCAAACAAGGTTGGTACCTTGGTTGTTGAGTGTTGTATTGGAGGGGAAAACAATTCCATCTTTTGGTTCTTCCGTTCGATTTCCATTGCTAAAAAGAACTCCAAATGGGTAAACTGGGTTCTGAAATTGTTGGGAAACGTTTGTTTGCGCTACTGTTGGTAACGGCATTGCTGACGCCAATTTTCCGCTGTTCTGGTTTTCACATATTGGAACCGCTGAAAACTGAGTGTTTGAAACAATTTGAGCAGTTGCACTTTGATTGTTGTCAAAAAGTAGGGGATTGTGACGACTGTCTTCGTAACAATATGGATTTGGCGTGGTCTCATTTGTCACTCTGTTTGTTCCTTTTTTTGAATGAAATTGACGCTGAAGCATTTGCTCATTCAAATTGCACGAACTTGATGTTTGGTATGTATTGGTTTTGTTAACTGAGAAGTAATGTTGAAATGTGTTTTGTAAATCTAATGCAAGACGTTGTATGCTTTGATCTTCTCGTTTGTTATTTAAGGGAACAGAAGACTTTTCTTTTGGTCTAACTGTGGCATTTGCTGGTTGATTCATTGGCATTGCGGGCAATGTGATTAGCTTTGAACTAGAGAACTGGTTCAATTCTCCAGTTGATGAGTGAATTAATTCCGGCTGGTTATCAATAGATTCAACAGGAAATAAGACTGCAGTTTGATTCATTGGATTGGAGGGTTGTTGAATTGAAGCAAACTGGTTGAAATTGTTCTCTTGCTCTCTGAGAACAACGTTGAGTTCTGGGGATTGAGCA
The DNA here is from genome assembly GCF_964194025.1 of Convolutriloba macropyga. Classification (NCBI taxonomy): domain Eukaryota; kingdom Metazoa; phylum Xenacoelomorpha; order Acoela; family Convolutidae; genus Convolutriloba; species Convolutriloba macropyga. The sequence continues at coordinate 46,244,291 of NC_134477.1, forward strand.
TTACTCAGAACAAATCTGTCCTGAATGTTTGCTCTGGATATTAGGGTTGATGCTGGTGTTGGGGTTGCTAACAACGACATTGATTGATTTATGTGTTCAACCGTTGTAAAAATTTTTTACTGATTCTTCAGTCAATTCTCTAGTATCCTGCGCAAATTGTCTGTTGCTCTGACTGAATTTGGAGAGAAGGTTGGGTTTATTTTCTCCTTGCGGAAGGAAAAACGATGTTTCGCCGGTCTTGGGGCACTGGAGAGACATCGCTGGCAGGGTTCTTTACTGTCATGTTGTTCTGCTCTGAGTTTTGGGAAACCGGTGTCAATCGATGCGAACCGAGCTGTATTTTTTAGGACTGCGAGACGCTGCTGATGTCATCGCGCACTCGAGTTGATGATTGACTCAATTGACCATCATCGTCGAGACTGTTGACTTCTAGTTCCAATTTTTCTAGACGAGAGATCAAGTTCGATTGACGTTTCATGACTGAATTTATGCTACTAGAGCTTACTTTTTCCATCATAATGCTGTCAAGTTTTGTCTTCAGCTCTTCAACGCTCTCTTTGATTTTGTTGATCAACAAAGAAAGAGTGCGGAAGCTTTTTCTCTGCTCAACGGATGTCTGTAAGAGATCAAGCTGATTTTTCAAGTTGCAGTATGCTTTCCTAAGAAAACCCGACATTTACACTTATAGTCAGTAGTCGCAGTAGTCACCAATTCTTATGAAGTTAAGGACAACTGCTACCATTAAACTGCTTGTATTTGTTTCTGGATATTATCTGCCACCTATGAATTGCTCATCTTTACTTTGGTGACTACTGCGACTACTGACTATAAGTGAAAATTTCGGGTTTTCTTAGGAAAGCATACTACCCCATTAACTAGGCTCGCGGTTAGTCGTATGCAATTAAGATCAAAGAATACACAAACCTCTTTGTAGGTTTTTTTTGTCAGAATCTTTTCAGTAATTTTCTGTCTGTTCTTTTCGGTTTTGCAGAATGGTTATATAGTTTTTCAGCTTGTTCTGTAATGAACTGCGGAGGTATATAAAATAGCTCTTTTTTTGAAAATTGATTGATTTTTTTCTTTAATCAGAAAAAAAACGTTAGAAAAAACGTTTTTTGATTTTTATATAACAGAGAAACAATTTTGCCACTTTTCTGTTGCTTCTTTGCAGTTTTGCAAGGGGATGAAATAAATTTTCAGATGGTTTTCAAACAAACAGAAGGAGCCATTTCGAACGCTTTCTTGTTATCTACTGAAAATTTCCAATAAACATTAGAAAAATGTTTTTTGAGATTTTTAAGTAAAAGAAGCAAATTTGCAAACTTCAAGTTGCCTCTTTATAAAATTTTTACTGAAAAAGTTTTACTGAAGTGTTTTTTTTGTGTGGAGTTTTAGGAACAAATAAAACCTAAAACCAAACAAACTAAATCTATATTGATACTTCTTCAAAATAAGTAATTTTTTTTAGAATTTAAAATGCGGTGCGACCAGGCAACGTGAGCTACAGACAAGCAGAGAAAACTGGTTGCTTAAAAACTGGGTCTACTTTGAAGCTCTTTTCCAAAAAATTCTGTTTTGCGGTTCTTATGAAGTTAAGGACAACTGCTACCATTAAACTGCTTGTATTTGTTTCTGGATATTATCTGCCACCTATGAATTGCTCATCTTTACTTTGGTGACTACTGCGACCCAACGGAAACACACTCCTCTTCAGTGGGTGACTACTGAGACCAAAAGGGGAACAGGGACTTCTTTCGGCAACTTCTGAGACCGCGGACAAAAAAGAAGAGACGTTTGAGTTTTCCTACTTAGTGGGACTATATGCGTGAATGAATTTAAGTGGGGAATTATTCGAGAGCTTTTGATTTACTTCTTTTTGAGAAAAAAGGAAAATAGATCTTATCTTCTCTTTTTCTTTCTCTTGAGAAGGTATTTTCAGTGTATACTACTCAATTAACTAGATGCGCGGCTAGAAGTATGCAAAATGAAAACAAAATAAGTGTAAATGTCGGGTTTTCTTAGGAAAGCATACTACCCCATTAACTAGGCTCGCGGTTAGTAGTATGCAATTAAGATCAAAGAATACACAAACCTCTTTGTAGGTTTTTTTTGTCAGAATCTTTTCAGTAATTTTCTGTCTGTTCTTTTCGGTTTTGCAGAATGGTTATATAGTTTTTCAGCTTGTTTTGTAACGAACTGCGCAGGTATATAAAATAGCTCTTTTTTTGAAAATTGATTGATTTTTTTCTTTAATAAGAAAAAAAACGTTAGAAAAAACGTTTTTTGATTTTTATATAACAGAGAAACAATTTTGCCACTTTTCTGTTGCTTCTTTGCAGTTTTGCAAGGGGATGAAATAAATTTTCAGATTGTTTTCAAACAAACAGAAGGAGCTATTTCGAACGCTTTCTTGTTATCTACTGAAAATTTCCAATAAACATTAGAAAAATGTTTTTTGAGTTTTTTAAGTAAAAGAAGCAAATTTGCAAACTTCAAGTTGCCTCTTTACAAAATTGTATATTCAATCAATTGATTTTGAAGCTTATTTTCCAACAAAACCAGGGGGGCTAATCAATGGGTTTCTAATCAATGTTTTATTCAAAACGTTAGGAAAACGTTTTTTGAATCTTTGATTCAAAGAAGCAATTTTTGTCAAAATTGAGTTGCTTCTTTACAAAATTGCAAAATCGATAAACTGATTTTGAAGCTTACTTTCCAACAAACCCAGGGGGGCTAATCAATGGGTTTTTTGGATTTATTAAAAGGTTTTCCCTAAAACGTTAGAAAAACGTTTTTTGATTTTTTGTAGTCAAGGAAGCAAATTTTGTCAAAATTGAGTTGCTTCTTTACAAAATTGCAAAATCGATAAATTGATTGTGAAGCTTCTTTTCCAACGAACCCAGGGGGCTAAACAATGGGTTTTTGGATTAAATAAAAAGTTTTCATTAAAACGTTAGAAAAATGTTTTTTGATTTTTGACGCTGTAAAAAGCACTTTTGCGACTTTCTCATTTTTTGAGCAAAAATTTTACATAAGGTGTTCAACCAAAATAAAGTTGATTTTAAGTCCAACTGAAGTGTTCTATTCAAATGAAAATTTTACTTTCATGTAGAATTTTTGCGACAAATTGAGAGAATTGTTTTTGAGTTTTTCCGATGCAAAAAACGCTATATCGTTTTTTCGGGCAATTTGTGTTTTTTTTTCGTTAATTGCTGACTTGTAGTTGCTCACGGCTATTTCTTTCATAAACCATCTACCAAAAGCTCGTTGGGGGACAATTTTTGTGTGTTTGAGATTTTTTGTCGCAAAAAAAATCACGTTTTTTTTGGATACGTCTATTCGGGGAAAGGACTTCTAAGGTGACGTCTGGAACCTCGGGCGATCATCTCTTGGTGACGTCTGTAACCAAAAAAATGTCAAGCTTTCTTGATCGGGTGACGTCTGAAAACCCTTGAAAAAAAACTCTTCGTCTTTGGTTGGCTCGTCTGCAATAAGAAACTCTTCCTCTGTCGTAGTCTTGGATATTAGTCTTGGGGTGTGCTCATGCCCCCTCTTTGTTTAAAAAAAAATTAAATTTAATTCAGAAGGCTTTATGTCCTCATTATCAAGGCGGATGGTCGCCAAAATTATGTTTTAAAACATATCCCTAGTCTAATCATTTGTTAAAAGAGCACGTCTAATTTTCACGTTATTGGACAAAAGAGTCAAGTTTTTGTTGCAATTTTGGCGGTTTTTGAATCATCTTGAAAGTTGCAATAACATTGGCAACAAATCGATTTTTTTACAAAAACAGGTTTGAAAAATCTTACATATTGTTTTTTAATATCCCTCAGAACATAGACTAAAACTATAGCAATTTGGATATGTATTTGTTTACAAATGCGTGCAGTTTGTGAGTGGAGTGCGAAAATTGTGATATATGTGCTAATTGGTCTGATAATTGTTATACTATTCTATATAAAAAACTTAGAAATCGTGCTTTCTATTTGTAATAATATCAATTTGTTGAGTGTAAATCACAACGTAAATGTATTTTTTTTATTTTGACACCATTTTCCTCAAAAACCATACTGAGTTACTTCTTTCTTGCCAAATTTAACAGCTTTCAATTTGTACATTTATAAGAAGTTCAAACTGGCGCCGAAATACTTGTGTGTTCAAAGAGTTGGACAACATGAAAAATTTAAGAGGCAACGTGTTTCTTGTTATATTTTATGTCTTTTCCAAATTGTTATTGTTCGATATCTTTATTGCAAAATAAAAATCTACTTTTTTATTGAAATCAGCAGAAAATCTGCAAAGGTGTTTTTTTCTCGAGTCTCTTGAATTGTAACGCGAGAATTATTTCACAATGATTTGGGTGCCGTCAATTGGATTTTTTTTCGTTTTATTTGCTCCTTTAGCATACTGCTAGAATTTTTGAGCGTGTCAACAATCTAATTTCAGTCCAACATTTTGAAATAAATAAATTGCAGGCAACTGGGCAACTTTGTTATTACGTTTTTAGCTTGAGCCATAAATGAAAAAAACATAAAACTAACAAAACGAAAGTAATTGTTTCACTGTTGTATTGCTGTACAATAATCAAAACTTTGATGATGATGTCAAAACAATAATCAAAACCTTCCTTAACTCACCTTAATTAACTCTAACTTGCCTTAAAATTACCTTAACAATACCTTAACTCCCTTAACTTTGCCTTAACTAAGCCAGAAATTTACCTTAAAACTACATTAACTTCATTTAGTGTGTGAACACGTGGCTAAATACTAGTTGTTAAAACAACTTTTTAATTTTTTTTGGATTAGCAAGATAAACTTGAAAACTGTAGCACTCTGTTATACTCGATCGTATTGAATACTTTAGGATTCGCGTTGCGAATACTTGTGTCGAGATTACGATAGGAATTGCTAGGCGAATACACAATAACTTGTGTAATACGAATTCTGATTATTGGAGACGCGGCGCGAATCCGTTGTTAAGTCTAGCTTAAGATTATGAAGAGCGTTTACAGAGTAACTTGAATTCAGATAACTAAATGAAATTATGATTACTTATGATAAACTAGTATGAACAAAATATGAAATAATTTAGTAGACTTACGGGAATATTAATATAGGTGAATAAATAGAAGTCATAACTTTTAGTTATAAAACGCATGATATAATTATAGATATAGAGGATAAATAATTTAGTACACATAGAAGTTTCGATATATAATAGGTATCCATACGTATCACATTTCCCTCGTGACAAAAAAAAATTTTAATGTATTTACAATATTTTAGATTAACACAAAACATGTAACCGACTTGGATGAACAAAACTGAACTCAAAATTGTAGAAGTACTACGAATGTGAAATTTAAGAATAATTAACAATGGAAATTTTTAGCATATGCGAGGCTTATACCTCTAAGAACATTCAATTGCACATAAGCTGTGTGAGTTAATGCATATAAATTATCATCACTTGACGGATAATTACAGCACATAGCATTCTCAATGTTTTAATAATTTTGGAATTGCAAAGCGAATACGCTTCAAAATTCTGAACATGGAAACTGAGTACATGAAATGAAATAAATTTAGCGCACATACATTAATGAAAGGATTCACAGGGCAAATACTTGAATAAATGTAAAACTGACAATAGGAAAGCAAATGTTGTAAAATAAAGCAAAGTTAACATTAATTTTAGATTAAAAGTGGAAACAAGTTTAAATAATTGAATTGAGTTTTTGACAGTTTTGTTGAGTTTTTAACTTAAATCTCATTTTCTGCATCCCAAACAGATAGTTCTCTCTCTTGTTCGTATTCATGGTATCGAACTCCAGAATCTGGTGGCGAAACTTGGCCGATTTGAATTTCCGGTCTTGGGGGAGATGGGATTCTTGAATGTTCCGCATTTTGAATCATGGCTACTACTGTATTTGCGGTTGCTGCCTCTTGCTTCTCTTTTTTCGATTTACGTTTTTTCTGTTTACCGGAACTGGTAGAAGTCAAGGAACTTGTAGGCGAAATATCCGCGTCCGTGAAACCGTAGAATTGGGGTCGATTTCGTTTTCGGGTTCCTTGTTGTTTTTGTGGTTCGGGATGTGTGTCTTGAGACTGTTGGTTTTGAGAGGAAGACGTTTGCGGAGCGGGTACTATTGATATTAATTGTTGTTCCTGAACTGTTGCGTTATCATTGTCGTTGATTGGAGCTGCATTTCGACGACGTTTGGGCTGTGGTTTTGTAGGTTTGCGTACAGTGAGGGCTCTAGACACGTTTGAATTGACTGAGGAAACAACTGAGGTGGTGTCTCGATGCCGATGTCGAATTTTGATTTCCCCTCGCTTTTGTTTTTTGATGTCGTTGCTGTGCTTGGCAATCTTTATCTCAGTTGTCTGTTCATAAGGCGCAGGACGCCTTTGTGCGTACGTCCAGAGATTTGTAGATCTTTCAGCCTTGGTGCCAAACTTTGCCAGATCACTGTCTCTGACTTTGACTGGCGTTCGCCCCGGTTCATTAATTATGGTTGTCGTGGGGGAGGATTTAGTGACAAATGAACCGGGTTTTAAAACTTCATAAAGCCCAGCAAGTTGTCGTTTCGCCCTCTTTTTGTTTGGTATCTTTCTGGCCAGCTTCACACTGAATGATTTTTCTGTTCTCGGAATGGGGTTCGTAAGTTTGGGGTGGATTATGAACCGCGATTCCTTGTCGTCTGAGTCGCGGTACCGGAGGCCTGCGTCTTGTTGTTCTTTATTCATAGCCGTCTCAATTTCCAGATCGCTTCTCTCCGGGTTGACCCATCCAGCATCATCGAGGTATTTGGCGACAGGAACTGTATCAGCATCTAAATAGTGATTAATAATTTTTTCATATGTTAAATTTAAACTTGATGGACATGTGCTAATATTACGCAACGGAGTATTCACCAGACGACCAAAATGAGCTTCGAATGGAGTTATCTGTGTTGTTTTCTGTCTTGTTATTCGTAAGTCAAAAACTATCTGTTTAATTGCTTTAGATGTAGAAAATGAATCTTTATTTTCAGTTTTCATACAGGATAACCGCCGTTTAATTGTCTGTACCATTCGCTCCACTAATCCAATTGCTCTATGGTCTCCGACTGGCGCATCGAGAATGTTAATGTTATTTTCATTACAATAGTTTGTAACTTGTTTACCTACTAAACAAGTAGCTTGATCTAGGCGGATTGTTCGCGGGATCCTATGAGTATAAGCATAATCGCAGAGAAATTTTACTACATTTGTCCCATTTGCATGTTCAAAAATTCGAGCTGTTGGATACTTTGAATAACTATCTATACATGTCAGAAAGTAAATATCTTTATCTTTATCATTTGTTATCGGGCCCCCAAAGTCAATTTGAATTTCTTCATTTGGTTCTTGACAAGCCTTGTGAGGATACCATTTAGATTTTGGTATAATAGGTTTCAAATTCTTACCAATATCGGTACACGGACCGCACTCTGATGCTTTGGCGAGAATCTCTCTATGCATATATGGCCACCATGCATACTGAGATAATGAAATCATGCCCCAACTACCAGGGTGGGTCATGTGTATGGATTCCAGTACCGCGTCCTTTATCGAATTAGGTATGGCGACGCGCTCATCCACACACAAACAACCGGACCTCACATGAAGGTCCTTCCAGAACGAATATATATAGGGGCTAACTTCCTTACAGCGGTTCTCGTCGTCTTGGAGGACACAATCTCTAATTTCTTTTAATACTGCGTCCTTACTTGTTAGGACGGCTAAGAAGGATTTTGTGAATAGTTGGTTTAAGTTACTTTCAAAAATTTCCTCTTTGGATAATTCAATGTCTTGTATTTCGGGTGATGATGAAATTGGGGTGTGAATGTTAGGGCTTGTACTGGTTGTCGCTATAGGGGTTGATTGGGTGCGGAAAGTTACTTTGGGAGCAGTAGTAGGAGTTGGGGGGTTAGATTGAGGCACTTCTTTTGCGGACATTGTTATGTGGTTCACTTTATTTTCTGTTTTTGCGGCTGAATTACAATTAAATTTTTTTGGCTGGATTCGTGATGCGGATGCAGTAGTGTTTTTAATCAATTGATTTGCAAGGCAATTAAAGTTGGAAATGAATTCAGAATTGTAATTGTTTACTTGTGCTCGAGGAATGAGTGGATTAATTGAGGTATTTGAGTTATTCGTGCTAATGTTAGCAGGTTTGCAACCGTGGACGCGCGTCTTGTTTACTTGTTGGTTATAATTACTGGTTATGTGCCGCTTTTGGAAAGGAATTTTATTCGCGTGACTAAATAAAGATGTAATTGCGTCGCGAATACGGGAAATTGTTGCTACCATGAATTCCTCATCGTATTGATTGACACTTTTAGCGTTTTGATTTGGTTGACGCGAAATATAATCAACTAAACCCATTCTGGTACCAGGAATATGTTCGATGTTAAAATCAAATGGTAACAAACGATCAATCCATCGTGTTAATCTACTGTTGTAGGATTTATTAGAACGGTGTGATTTTAGAACTGAAAGAAGTGCTCTGTGGTCTGTTAAAACTGTGAAAGTCATCCCAAATAAATAATATTTAAAATATTCAATGGCCCACACCACCCCAAGTAATTCGAGTTCATTTACACTATAGCGTTCTTCGTTGCTATTAAGAAAACGAGACGCAAAAGCTACTGTTTTCCACCCTTCACAATCTAATTGTTCAAGCGCAGCGCCTAAACCTTGGCGAGATGCATCGCATTTGATTCGCGTTTCCAGTGTTGGATTAAAATGAGTGTTTTCCGTAGCATTTGCAATAACAGTTTTGATGTGTTCAAAATGTAATTGATGAGTTTCATTCCAAATAAATTTTTCGTTTTTCTTTAATAATGGCCGAAGGGGATGGCATATTTTGGCAAGATTGGGTATAAATTTGCTTAAGTGATGAACACTACCTAAGAATGATCGTAATTGTTTCAATGTTTTTGGAGCTTTGATTTCCGCAATTGCCGCTGTTTTAGATTCTATAGGTTTAACACCACTTTGTGAGAATGTGAAGCCAAGCCAGTTTATTTGATGTTTTGCGAAATGACATTTACTCAAATTAATTCGGAGGTTATCGGATTCGAGTTTTTGGAGACATTTGTACACGTATTTGAGGTGCGATTCCTTGGTACCTTTGCTAACTACAATTATGTCATCCAGAAAACAGTATGTGTTAGTTAGTCCAACCAATGTGTAATCCATTGCCTTTTGAAACTCAGCCGGCATATCCGTAAGGCCATAAAATCCCGTTTTAAAACGATATGTGCCAGTTGCATCGCCGCAAATGATATTAAAATTGCAATGACGTGCGGTATCCGGATGCAGTTTTAATTGACTATAGGCATATTTTAAATCAATCGTTGAAAAGTAGACATGATCTCCTAGGTTTGAATTATTAATATGTTGTGAGATTGAATCGATAAGACTATCTATATTTGGCATTTGGTACTTGTTTTTGTGGATCGCTTTATTTAATATTTTTGAATCAAGAGCTAACTTTACAGATTTGTCCTTTTTGACCGTGATTACAATGGGGGAAATGTAGTTTTTATCCGAACATTCTTGTAATTTTTCGATGTGTCCTTGTTCAGAAAGTTTCTTCAGCTCAGCAGATACTTTGTCTAGTAAATTTATAGGAACACGACGGCCCTTTTGGTGGGATGGAGTATAGTCTTTGTGGAATTTTGAACGAACTGTATGTACTTTGGACTTACCAATTCTGGAGATTAGATCGGGATAATCAATAGCAATCTGTTTTTTGATTGGGCAATATTCTTGATCTACCTGATTAATTGTTACATTGTTACTTGATTGATGTATTGAGAGTCCAAGAGCTGGAAACAAATCTCTACCCAATAGAGAACGATGTCCGTCTGCCACTACTTGAATTTCTATTGGATTTGCGTACCAATTACTGCTTTGAATTGAAGTTTGAAGAATGCCCACCGTATGAATAGGTTCGTTTGAAAATGTTTTCAATTGTTTAGGATTCGCTTCGCGTATCCACTTCGATTTTGAATCATGTGAAATGATGGAGTTTGCCAAGGATTCGTTTATTATTGTGCATACGCTGCCCGACTCCACCAAAACATTTGTTGATGTTTTACCAAGGATTACGGGAAGATTGATTGCATCCACTGAAGTTGAGGAATCTGTTGAAGATACTGCTGCTACACAATTATCTTCATCTGAAGAATAGTTTGATTCCAAATCAGGATCAAAATTAGTCGAAATCTGATTGACATCTTCATTTTGATCGTCCTTTTCTACGTTATTGACCCGCGGTTTAGGTTTTGGGTAGGAATTGGGATCTTTAGGTTTTCGGCAAACTTTTGCGAAGTGGTTCTCAATACCACAGTTATTGCATCTTTTTCCCCGAGCGGGACATTTATTTCGGTGGTCAGAGGTCCAATTGGATCCACAGAAATGACAGGTTGTTGGCTTTTTCCGTGCTGTTGTATTCATATTGGAGAAAGGGGTAGCATTTGCGATGCGCATCCGTTGTACTTGATTAACAGTTGAATGTGACTCGGTTTTGCTTGCATTCATTTTTAATTGGTTGAGCGTACCCATCTCGATATTGATCGCTATTGCCAATGCTTTTTCCGGGTCGACTGTTTCCTTAAGGAGCTCTTTTTGAATGTCTTCATTTTGCATGTTTGCGATAAAGACGTCCCGGATGATCGTGTCTCCTTTATCTCCAAGGTCACAGTTTTCCGAAAGTTCTTTGAGATGTCCATAGAATTTCTCAATAGGTTCTCCCTTTTGCTGTTTTCGGGTGAGGAAGAGGTATCTATCGAAGGTTATATTGTGGATCCGAATGAAGGTTGTATTGAGAATATCCCACAGATCTTTCGTTGAAATTGTTTCAAGATTGATGGTCGAATTCTTTGAGTTGAATACGCGCCGACCTTCCATGCCTAAGCTCAAGTACATCAAAGAGGATGCTTTCCGATCACATAACTTCCACGGTTTATCACCGCAAAGTATACCAACTGCTGTAACTCGTTGACACTGATTCTTCCACGCTGTTTTTGCTTGTTCATTGCGGGTACGTCGGTCTCGCTCTGATTGTGCCGTCGGGTTGTCAACTGCATCTTCATATGCTGGTTCAGGAGGTAAGAGGACATGGTCTGGGGGGTCCAATAAGAGGAGATCCACTTCAATTCCTTCTCGGGCGAGAATTGCGAGTTTCAATTGTATTCTCCAAAACTCCCAGCGAATTGGAGGTTCTAGTGTTGCCTTTTCCCAAAAGGGTTGAATTCCAAGTGGGGATTTGCCGCTGTCCTTTGTCGCTGACTGCGCCATGTTATACTTGATCGTATTGAATACTTTAGGATTCGCGTTGCGAATACTTGTGTCGAGATTACGATAGGAATTGCTAGGCGAATACACAATAACTTGTGTAATACGAATTCTGATTATTGGAGACGCGGCGCGAATCCGTTGTTAAGTCTAGCTTAAGATTATGAAGAGCGTTTACAGAGTAACTTGAATTCAGATAACTAAACGAAATTATGATTACTTATGATAAACTAGTATGAACAAAATATGAAATAATTTATTAGACTTACGGGAATATTAATATAGGTGAATAAATAGAAGTCATAACTTTTAGTTATAAAACGCATGATATAATTATAGATATAGAGGATAAATAATTTAGTACACATAGAAGTTTCGATATATAATAGGTATCCATACGTATCACACACTCTGTTAAAAATAAAAAAAATCACCGCATAAGTTGCAGGCGTTTTTGACCACAATGGGTTTCCTGTGAATGGACAGAGAGAAATTTGAGGGGGTTTCAATCAAAAATTCAAATTAAATTGTTTAGTTCTGAAAGTATGTTTAAAGTTTAAAGAAAGAGACAGGATGAACTGATGATGTAAAATTTATATGGGTGATGGCGAAGAGATTAACTGGTTTGTTTTGGTAATTTAGCCACAAATTTTTCACCCATTTTCATTTAACCCCCTATAATTTAAACCTGATTCATTCACCCCTGTATCATTTAACCCGTCTATCTTTTAACCCCTCTATCATTTCACCCCAATTTTAATCTTTCTAAGAAATAAGGATTAAATTAGCAATATAATCATTGCATCTGTAATGAAAAACTGTTGAGGCGTTTTTGCGCTTCTAAAACTCAATATTTCCCTCTTTCTTTCAACCCTGAGATATAAAACAAATGCCTATTTCACCGACGCTATTTTTCGTTAGAACACAAAATTAATTGCTGTTGTAAACATATCTGAATTATCAGTTCAAATGTGCGAATGTGATGAGCATAATGTTCTGACCCATTCATAATGCTCATTCAGATTTTAAGATAGGAAATTGTCAAAAATTCATGCACCGTTTGGAAAACAATTGTTATAAACTCAAAGCACTAAAAGAATAAAATAATGCCACATTAGAGGACCGACGAGATGTGCCATTAATCACCCTTCGGTAGTATAACAATGTGATACGCATAGATTTTAAGACACTGATGAAGGCGCTGAGAAAATTTAAGACTGATTGAAAAAGGCAGTGTGGTTCAAGATGAGAGCGCGAATTGTCAATCAATATTAGCAGAGTCACAGATAGATCTTGAAAGTTTTAATTCGCAAGTTTTAAAATCAGCCACAGTATAAAGGAAAATTTGGTGCGCGGGAGCTTAGCACTACGATTTGGCATTTATTCGAGATATGCAACTACGATTCAACATTAATTCCTGTCTCGAATTATTTTTTAGGGTTGTAAACGCTGAAAAACTGTGGAAAGCAACCTATCACGGCCAGTTACCCGGAAATTAGAGGAAAAACGGCAGAAGGCTCATTTTCTTAGTACAGATCCAAAAGTTGTTAAGTTGTGAAAGTATCACCCAGAGTGGTTCCACGCGTCCTCTATCGTTACACCAAATCATTGATGGAGGCTGTTACAGCCTCAATGGAATGTGTCTGCATACCTATGCGATGTGGTGTGCTCCCTTTGGATAGATTATAAACCTATCAAAAAACAATTTTTTTTGCTAAACTTTCAATTGTTCAAATTCTGTGAGCGTGTGTGTGCGTGTGTGTGTATGTGCGTGTGTGTGTGTGTGTGTGTGTGTGTGTATATGAGAGAGAGAGAGCGGGGGGTGCGGGGGCAGGATTAAAGTGGGTGGGTGGAAGCTCAAACTGTAAGAACCGCTCTTCAAACCATGAATTTATGTCTCCTAAACAATTTGGTTGGATCGCATTTGTAGAGAAGAGTAAGCCGTAAGGCTCTAAGCGGACATAATGCCCGCCAGGCTCTGCTTGTTTGTCCCGTTTTTCAGAACGACAGATCAAAATATCCAGAACAAAAAATGGGTTCAGCGGAAAATCTCATAAAAACACCTGGCAGATTGTCAAAAAAGAGCCGTCACAGATTCTCTTAACCGCGATCGGATTGAAAAAACAGAAAAAAATTTAGACTTATTGTGAACAAAAAACCTTTTAAAAAGCAAACTTTTAAAGTACTTTTAAAATTTCATTTTGAAGTTAGATATACCCCTGTTTCACAATCAAAAGATTCAATACCAAAAATCATTAGAGATGGTAACTGAAACGTATTAGAGTAAAGTTGCAGTAGCAAGCATCTAAAATTGGGTTTTAATATTTCATCCAATTTTGACTCTATTCAATTTAGATTGCTCTGCTGAGCAACTACTGCTTAAAAGCACGTTTAGCAGAATGAGAGAGGAGTAAATTTAGTTCAGAAAACTCAGACCGATTTTACGCAGAATGTCGAGCAAGCTGTTAACTAAGGTAATGCAAAATCATTTTTTATTCGACGATATAAAAATTTTTGATTGTTCACCTGAAATTAATTTAAGAATTTCTATTGAATAAAAAAACTAGAACTGAAAATTTTTTCGAACCTAGAGTTTTTTCTTACTCTGCTTTAAAATTAGAGTGAAAAATGGCTTAACTTTCTGTTTCGGCGTGATCAAAATCATCACTTGTAATACAGGATTTTTTTGCAACAAAATACTCCGAATGATCCACGATATAACACATTCGGTTCATAAAGAGAAAGCAGAGGAAATGGAACTTCAAAGATACCCGGCAGATTGCCGGAAAATAGCCGCCGTTGATTCTAATAAGCATGATTGGGATTGAAAGAATAGAAGATATTGAAAAAAAATATTATTGTACAAAAACATTTTTTAAGTCCGATTTATTTTGATGGCATTTCGTAGTTGAACATAACGTACTTCTGTTTCATAGAGAGAGGGTACAGGGGCTACTATCAATACCAATAAGCATTAGAGATGGTACCTAAGACTTATAGGAACGACGTTCAAATAGCGGGCATCTAAAATTGGGCTTTATGGGCTTATCCCTTTTCTATTTCTGACTTTAATTTTTTATACTGACTCTGTTCATTTTGAATTGCTTTGCTGAGCAACTGATGTTCAAAATCACTTTTAGCAGAATGAGAGAGAGAAACTAGCCTAGAGAAGTCAAAAAGATATCACGCAAAATGTTGAAAAAGCGGCAAAATGAGGTAAAGCGAAACATTTTTTTATTCGACGAAGTAAAAAAAAAATAGGAGCGCTAGAATAGCCGGCTGAGAAGATGAGGGCGGCTATTAATAATACAAAATCAAAATACTCATTTTTTCTATGAAAATCAAACTCAATTCTCTGCAAAACACTAAAATGGCACTTCCCAAACATTTCTTGGGGAAAATTTTCTTTACATCACAAAAGAAATAAGTGTAATTTTTTTCATGAAAAACTGTCCTGTCTAGATTTCAAGTGTCACCTAATAATAGCAACACCTAAAAATCCGCTGGAAAAATAAAAAAAACGATCAAGAAAAACGAGATAAATTCAGAAGCAATAAATAGGCAAAAAATCTGATAAAACTCATGATGTTCACTCTGCATTGCGACTCCCAAAGAACTGTTGGATACACACGTAGTGATAGAAGTTTTTTGCAACAAAAGACTACCAATGACAGATAATGTAACAGAATCGGTTCGTAAGGAAAAACTAGGGAACGGGAAATTTAATGAAGGACAAAATCAAAAAAAATGAATACAAAAAAACTGCTGAAAAACATACAAATCAAAGTAGTAAAAATAGCTGAAAAGTTACTAAAAGTGCATTTTTTGCTTCAGGTGGTCAGAAATGGTTCTGAACTCACAATTACAATTTAAGATAATTCAACGATACACCTTTGACTGTAAAAGTTGGTTTGAAAAACCCGCATGAGATCAAAAAGTTTCGCTCGCTCACCAAAAAATTATTGCACACCTTTTTCCCGCTCTCTCTCTGGACAGAAAATCACTGTCTCTTCGCTGGTTTTCGGTAATTTGACCCAAACACTTTTTTCACTTCCTATCTCAAATACACTCCGACAAAATTACCGATCACAAAAGGAAATGACAGCGCACCAATTCAATTTAAATTATTTGAGTTGTTTTAAATAGTTCCGCTATAATAGCTGGCTGAAAAGATGAGGGCGGCTATTGTAAAGAAAGACCGCTGGACTAATATAATGGCTAAAAACTTCGTTTGAGAGCAATTTATCCCAATAACCAAGGTAAAATTTAACAATTTTGCAAACTTTGGAGATATCGCTGGAAATCGTAATTGTTCTAGATTCTAAGAAAAAAACATTTCCCATTCCCTGTACTGAGTTCCAGAACCACTCATTTCTCCAAATGTCAAAATATTTTTTGTTTCCACTTCATAATCATCGGTAAACAGATTTCAAAACACTTTTTCAAACACTCAGCGAAAGCCTTAAGTTGTAAGTCCCGATTTCGATATTCACATTTTCGCCGAATATTGTTAATGGGTCAACAAAATCAGATACTCAGTCAACTTTGAGCACACATCATCGCACTCGAACTTTCAACTTAATAAACTGAAACACCATCACTCAAATTTATTCAACTGAAAAGCTTAAATACGAAGCATTTATTAAGCTAGTAGTGACTCTCTATCTAAAACACTTTACAGAATATTATGATTACGATAATAGATGTAAACATCAGCTTTAAAAAATTTATCTGCTCACTATTGTCATGGTCAAACCAGTATTAAAAGGGAAGTTCAATTTCACAGTTGCATTTGCATTACACGTCATTTTCAGTCGCACTATGGGAAGGGTTTGTTGCAAGTCGTTCGCCAGTTTCCTGGCCGGGATCCTCGCTACTTCTCTGACTACTTTGGCGTCTCTGAAATAAACCAATTCAATAGTAATTGACAACTGAACTAGATCTCCAGCATTATGATTCAGTCGTCGCATTAAATGACGTAGTACCTCATCCGGTGGTACATTTAGTGCGATAGCTCTAGTGAGATAAATGTAGTGAAGTCTTTCACTGTTGTCAAAAACTATTGCTCTAAACGTCTCCATCAAACATAAATCAAAGAAAACCCAATTTGTAAATAATTGTATTATTCAATTACTAATTACGTATTCAGAAGACAAATAGCTGTAGTCGATAACGTAGCGATTTTAGAAAGTAATCTCAATCTTTTCTGAAATAATTGAATATACCCGGCAGGTTACTGGGTAATATTTTGATGTCATTTTGGTGAACATACTCCTGTTTCGCAGTGAGATGACAGGGGTTAGTATCAATGTCAATAAGCATTAAAGATGGTAACTAAGAACAAATTTTGAATAACGGGCGTCTAAAATTGGGCTTTATGAGTTTATCGTTTCTATTTCTGATCTCCTTTTCTGATACTGACTCTGTTCAATTTGAATTTCTTTACTGAGCAACTGCTGTCTATAAACACTTTTAGCAGAATGATAGAAGATTAAAAGCAGAGTGATACAAGAGTAAATTAGCCTAGAGAAGTCAAAAAGATTTCAAGCAAAAAGTTGAAACATAACCCACTAAACGTCGGAAGAATTGCTCTCGAACTAGTGGGAGCTGTAATCAATTGCAGCCTGCTTCAATCGGGGGGGGGGGGAGGAGGAACCTAAATGGACTAAGAAGTTCAATAGGGGCTTCAAATAACATTAGAGGTTAACATATACCACTATTAAGATTTAAAGTGAAAACTGGCACCCGTTTCTGCGCACTTTTCATTCGACTTTTAGTATTAAAGTGCCGCCAATTGAGTTCAACTGTTTGAAATCGTGATTGAAAGAAAATTTTAGATCACGCAAAACGCAGAAAGTCAAGGGCGTAAAAGTCACTCGAAAAGTCAAAACGGCCAAGCAAAAATTTTGCCTGAAAAAAGACACGTTTACAATAATTGCTTCTCTACAAGAGCAATAAACAAGCCGTGAACAAAGGCAAAGCAATATTTTAATACAGTGGGGTTCAAATCGCCAGGTGGAGGAGGGTGGACGGGTGTGTGTGTGTGTGTGTGTGCGCGAGGGGACTGAGGGTAGCGGAGACTTAGGGGCTCAACTTTTACGATTAAGAACCACCCTTCGAATAATTAGAGACTAGTAAGTCAAAGAGAGCTGCTAGGTTATTTAATGCTTTAATGCCTCACGGCTTCACCTGTTAATCCCGTTTTTGACGACGAAAAGTTGAAACGGTCAAACGAAAAATCCGTGAAGCGAAAAATATTTAAAGAACATAGCCGGTAGAATGCCGGAAACAACTCGAAGAGCCGTGCAAAATAATTAGTAACCTAACCTCACTCAAATTAAGAAAAATCAAATAAAGGAAATAACGAAAAAAATAAACGCCTAATGAAGACTTGGTTGGTTTTCATTAAAGCCTAATGAAACTGTGAACATGGTTTTAAACATGTGGACACAGCTTTTAGCAGGGGTCTGGATAGGCGAGGTCGGGTAGGTGGAAGGGGTAGTCTTTTGGGGGGAGGCCGTAGTTGGGGGGGGGTAGGTGACGTGGCGGGGGTGTACTTGAGGTAGGGGGTAGGTGGCAGGCGTCTAGTGTTAATGAGAAGCCGGTGACTGAGAGCGAAGAAAACTTCTCATAATGACCTGTTCACCTTGAGTATTACCAGCAGTTCCTAATTTCTATGTATTAGTTCCTAAGCTACTGTTGAAGTCCAATGTTCGAAAACAAGTTAACGCTCTAAAACAGTAGTGAATGTTCGAAAAAAGTTCAAGTCATGAACAACTTGCGTCAGTTTAAAAAACCTGTAGAATCTCATTACTCCTCTTCGAATCGTATAAAGATCACAGGACTAATATTACCCCCCACATAGCAGTCACCGGCTTTTACAGAGAATGTTAACCCTGGAATATCAAAAGTTTTCAGTAGAGCCGTAAGCAGCAGTACTTGTCGGTTCGGGACTATTTTACTGGGTCATAGTGGGCGCCATCATTCTCGAGTTTCTCTCGATCATTTGTTAGCTAATGGTATTGATAGCAAATACCGATACATTTAGATCGATCATTTGTTCACAGCGTGGAATAAGACAGATGAAAGCTTTTAATTAATTTCAACTGTAACAAAACAACAATTACCTTATTCTTCGAACCGGCAGTTGTGGCATTTGAAGATTGGATGATGATGTTGGACTCCATGAGATGAGAGAACTCTTTTCTGAGAGCGGCTGTGATGAGAATGGTGGGCAAGCATATTGGTATTATAAAGACAAGAGCCGGCTGGGCAGACTGCATCAGGGTCAGAGAGATGTATACACAGGCGAAACTCAAACAATAGGCTGAAACAAACATCACATTCATGTTCTGATCATTTCAACTCACAGTTACCAACAATTACCTTGGAGCCGACAAGTTTGCTCGCACAAAAATCTACAGCAATTTAACAGAGATTTGGCCTATTTATGTTCAGGGTAACTTATAACTAAGTTTGTATATGAACACACATCGTCCAAATACTAAACTGTCAAAGACTGCTTGATAAATAAATCCTCATTTATCTCAAAATATATGCCAAACACGCAATAATTAATGAGCTAATAACAGAGCGTTTTAGATAGATGCATTGATGCCAAGAATGCCAATTTATAAGAAATGACATTGATGCCAAGTAAAAGGGATCCGATTTGGAACATGGTATATGATACTATAAAACCAGAGCAAAATTCTTCACTTACCAAGAACAGACACAACAACGTAGATCCAACTTGGTTTCAGTGATTTGACCAGACCAAACAGACCAGCGTGTACGACTAGGAACCCAGGTATGATGACGTCACCCATTCCCAAGATGTTGTAGGCAGTCACCACATCGCCCACACACGGTGACTCATTCTGCTTCCCGAAAGAGATAGGACGGGCCAGAAACAACATTGGAAGAAACTGAAACAGTGGTTATGCAGAGCTCCGTGTTTCAGAATTCTAACAATCTTTATACACTCCCTAAAGCATTACCTGATCATGATCGGCCATTATTATATTTTGTACTGCAGGTATTTTGGCCAGGTGAAATTATTATATTATAACATAACCGACTAACGTTGGGAGAATTCCTCTCAAACAACCGGCGAGCGGTTGGCTTTGGTATGGCTCAGGGATATAAGCATTGAGGTTGTGAGGGCTGGACGAGAGGGGGTCCAATTCGGCAGATGGGTGGACGGGCGAAGTGTTGGATGAGCGGGGGGCGGGGCTTGAGTGGGTGGGTGGGTGGGGGGACTGAGGAGGTAAACTTTCAAGATTAAGAACCGCCCTTCACACCACGAAATTAAAATGGTCAAAAACTGGTCAAGCAAAAAATCACAAAAAAAAGACCAGCGGACTAATATAATTGCTATAAACTTACTTTGACGTCAAATAATAAAAGAGAAGACAAAATGTATAATTGCCCAGGCTAAAATTTGCCACGTGTTACTGCACGGTCAATATATTACAAATCTTGACACCAGCAAAAAAGAGGTAGGGAAGATATAAAGTGAAAATAAACCATGAGCTTTGAACCAATATCTATCAACTTGCAAGTCTTGATTGCAGCACCATTACCTAAACCGATCGAACATACTTCAGGTTCTCGACTTCTGCCTTGTTCATCAAGACTTCATTGTAATCAAGTCAACGTCGACCAACTAGAGCCTTTCTTAATATCTTTCAACCTTTACCATAACGTTAAGACAATACCTGACTGGCGTCACTTTTGCTCTTAGAATTCCCTGATGTTCCATCCCCTCCCCCACCATCGTCCTGTGGACCAAGGGCAGCTTCCTCCATCACACTCTTGCCACTGTCAGTGAAGAGTGGAGTGAGGTAGACTGCTATTCCATCGTACACCAGGAACAGCACACACATTATTGTTAGCACCTATGGAACGCAAAACTTTAATTACTCCTTTTTCTGAGTGCCTCTCCAACAGCTCAATTCGAGTTATTATGATCGGTTCTGCGTTCAGTTATTGCAGCCGATTTCTAAGAACAGGTTTATAATGCCCTTGATAAAGATAAACATTGGTAATTTTCTTGATTAGCCCAGCATATCTTTTACACAAGTCTTCACTAGCCTCTAGGTCAGCTTCATAACATGGCACTGTGAGCAGAAAGAAGACTAATTAATCATGCCGATATTCATAAATGAATATAGAGATAAAACACCCAAAGAGACACACAAAGCACCCCAAGAATAAATCTGCAAAACATTCAATCCATGATATTGGCATATCAAACATCCAAACAGACACAGAAATTCAAGTAAAGTATCAGGGACAACACAGAAAACGCACATTTCAGGGATATGTAAAAAAATTGCAACTTTATGGAATGATGGAAACCTAACTGCGGGAGTAGTGAAGTATTGATACAGCGGAAAGAAAATGGGAAACATATCAATCTCAACCTTCGAATTGGAAACAAACACGGGTAAACAAACTCAAAAAGTCGGCGCCCTTCTCCAACAATCCAAAAAAGCCAATAGAAAACCAATCGCTTCTACTATGCGTCTTGGCTGTCTTAAAAAGCAAAACTAATCTGCTAAATCCTCGGAAATTTTTTTAAAAATACTGTAAGAGTCAACCAGCGATGTTCTACAATGGGTTAATGAATCAAGAATGAGCTTAACATGGACACGAAATGGGCAAACACCTTGTCGATCTACAGAGGCATTTAAAAGCAACTCAAAATGAAGTGCTATCACTGCAGAGGAATGTATATTCGTGAACAAAAACACACAGCCGTCAGATTGCCGGAATAACTGCGAAAGAATAGACTTGCCTGCCGTATGATAGAGATAGAAACAGATACAGATATCAGTTGAAAAAGTTATCGACGCCGCTCAAAACGCTATGTAAGAAACATTCAGCGACAAATTAATAAAGCTTGTTAAAATTCATTGCGCAGAAACCTTTTCATTACGCACCTTCATTACATATATGAGTTCCTTTGACCTTAAACTAAAAAAACAAACTTAAGTTTTAAAAGGCAAAAGTCATTTTATTGAATGAGATAAGTCACGTATGATCAAAATCTAATCAGGCAAATGACCAAAAAACGTTGGCTAAAGAGAGTGAGAAATGACGTCACGTGCGCAAATGCCGTCAGTGAAGTCATTCAGAAAAATTGACTTTTTCAGCTTTGCAGTGTGAACAAATGTAAAACGAAAAAGAGCGTCAGACGACGAAACAAAAAACATAACAGGACAAGTCATGAAGTACAATTCAAAGAATTTTCATTGACTAAACAAAAAACTAGACCTAGAACGGACTATGAGTGAATAAGGAAAGCCATTTAAAAACAAACAACTAGCAAGAAAAGGAAATTTAGTTCAAACAAAAAACGAGGCCAAGAATGAACTATGAATGGATTGGAAACCATTTAGAAACAAATCCGATCCAAAACATTTGAAAGAAAAAGTAAAAACGAAAGTGAAATTGCCGCATGTGAACAAAAAATCACTAGCGAGAAAGCAAATTTTTGTTCAAACACCGTTTTCTTTCTACTTTAAAATTAGGACGAGAAAATTCACGCCACAACAGCACTCGCTTTTTCACTCCACTGTTTCGGCATGACCAGAATCACTACTCCAATTTGACTTCAAAAATCATGAAAATGTGTGAACAGATCTTAAGAAACAGACAGCGCCCCAATACAATTCAAATTCTTTGAATTGTAAAACATAGCCCGTAGAATACCGGAATCGACTCGAAGCGTCGTGCATTATAATCTCAGCTCTTAACACACCGCAATCAAAACATCAAAATAGGAACGAGAAAAAACAAAAAAGAAGCCCAATAAAACACATCAAAAGTCTATTAGAAAATGCAAAACTAGAAACTATTTTCAGGTCAGGGGTGTGGGTATGTGGGAGGGGGGGGGGGGGGGGGTAGAGAGGAAAGGGGAGGTAAGTCGTGTAGGGGGAATGGGTTAGGTGTGGGGGAGGGTGCAGGTAGGTAGTTGGGGCAGTTACTTTGATAACCCCATGCCATGACTTAATGACCAGACTTTATAGGTTCATCTCGTTTTTAATTTTGCTCGTTTGACACTGTCCGTATTCACCACATTACGTAATCCCAGGAGTGACAGAAGTTAAAATCCATTCACTTGAAACAGTGAGAGGTATTTCTGGATTCAAGCGTGAAAATCATGACTTACGTTAAACGAAAAAAGTGATCAAAAGGTGAAGCAAATTTAAAAGAAATTATGGACAAAAAATGATAAGGAAAAACAACTTCAATAAAATCTGATCGAGACTTAGGAAAAAATTTGTTAGAAAATTCTTTTCTCACTCTGCTTTGCTATTGAAGTAAACAAATTCATACCACAAAAACAATTGCTCTTTCGCTCCACTTCCTGTTTCGGTGTAAAGAAAATATCACTTCTCCAATTGACTTGAAAAAATATGAAAATGCGTGAACAGACCTTCAGAAAACATACGACTCGAAGTAAAAAACTGAACATCCCACTGACCCTATACACATCCAACACAATTATACTCAATACTTTGTAACAACTCCAAATAAACTCTTGACAAAAAGACCTTTTGCCTCAGGTAATTTACAACTATCGGAAGACAATCATACAAAATGTGCGGAAAGAAAACCGAGAAAAGTAGATGAAGCAAAAAAGTTCTGAAACAGAGTTCTCTACAAAATGTTAAAATGCATCATTTCAACCCTTATTCTCAGGAAATTTTTATTAAATCTTCTGCTAATTCAGTCACTCTCCCAAAACACGGCAGAGAAACATTAAGCAACAATAAAAAAAATTAAATAGAAATGTGCATAATTCATTTTAGTAGTGTTTCCATATCTAGCATTCAAGTAGTCCCTTTCTAGTATCAACCCCTAGAGTAGCTCTTAATTTAAAACTGAACAAAAAACGAGATGCATAAAATCAGAAGAAATAGGCAAAACTATAGGAGAAGACAAAAATAAGCAAAAATTGTTCAATTTACTCAACTTTCTTCAATAAAAACAACTCAAAAAATTATCAATCGAACTGAAAGACCACTAAAATTTCTAGGACAATAGGTTTCAAACACTCAAATCCCCAAACGCTATAAAAAATTGAGAAAAAAAACAAAAGGTATTACAAGAACTGCTTTCCAATGCACTAGTACTAGTTTAGATAATTGAGAGAAACTTTTGACAGCAGAAATTGGATTAAGGCTAAAAAACTGCTTTAAAAAGTCACACGTTATCAAAATTTCGCACGCTTAGTCAAAATCTTTTCACGCTTACTTTTCTTGCTTTCCCTGAAAACCGACATGAACAGAAAACTACTCTCTCTTCTCTGCTCTGGAACTCGTTCAACCATTTCACCTTAAAACTTAGTTTTAACATGCGGCATTGACTTTTACATCCTGTTTTAAATACACTCAAAAAATTATCGATCAAAAAAGAAGACGCTTGACCACTACTCCTCTTGGAGTCCTAAAAAGATAGCGCTCAAAACAATTCTAACTCTTTGAATTGCAAAAAGGAGAGGACCTAAATAATAGCTGTTGAGAGACTGACAGCGGCTATTAATAATACATTCAATGAAAAACAAAACCCGAGCACTAAATGCGTGCACAGATTGCATTGCAAAAATATTAGTGTCATTCAATAGTAATTTTATGACGAAAACCTTAATGGTACTATTCATTCGCTATTAGCTAGAAATTTGAATGTAGAGGGATCATGAAAAGAGGCTATCGCAAAAATCATCACAACATGAGACGTTTAGTATTACCTTGAATGATGGAAGTCTAGATTGAGAGAGAACGTGCAGACACACTGAAAAGCTCAGCACATCCCACAAGATCCAAATCCACCTGGTAATAAACAAACAACTAACGTGCTATGCAAAATAAAGTGACCAATTGTTGATTAGCACCTTCCATAAATAACACTTTTTGATTTTAGAAAAAAAGTTCATACGAAAGCCAGACTGTCAGGTGACATGGAGCAGTTTTATTGCGCAAGAAAATTCAATCGATCATTTATTTCATAACACAATTACTCGCGGTTTTTAGATGCATCTTCACATGTCAGTGCCAATTTTCACCCAAACAGGGCCCAAATGATAAGCAAGCAAAATGATCAGTAATTCACTGATCAGATGTGCCCATAATTAGGAACGCATATAGGCCAAAAACAGGATTTTAGTTTTCGTACAACAGTATTAATTGATTGGTAAAAAGAAGTAACTTACTTTTTGTGGAGAAAGACAAGCCAAAGACTGGCAGCCGCAGCTCCTATCACACATCCAGGTCCGTATTTCATAACATTTATGCTCGACTTACTAAAACCATTAATGAAACTTTTAAGGATGTCATTAGCATAGTAACTTACTTGTTAACCAACAACAAAAGACACAATTGCGCTCGTCAAGAACATTGTGCTGTAACACTTCTGTTATCATTGAGCATGATTTTAAACGATGGGAATTTTCTGTTAAAAAAGAGACAATTGTTTAACCACACGTCTAGATAAGTATCTCAATTAATCTGATAGATTAGTTTGAAAACACTGAACAGATGCAATTTATATAGTTTGTAAGTTTCTAAAATAATCAACGAAGAGCAAGTTCTCTACTCGTAGCAAAAATTTTGTTTAAATAAACGATGGAGTCTTCCATTTAATTCACTGGAATTTACCACAATAAGCCCGGTATGGTTCAATGAAAGTTCCTGTTTGGGCAAGTTATACTCACTGGAAAGTACTGAGGTTCAATGCAAATGTGAATCTGTCGAACACTCGTGCCCCAAATGAGGAGAAAGCGAGACAGACCACTACGAAGTAGAGCACTACCATCACATACCCTGTAAAACAAGACATTGATGTTCACAACCTTTGATCTTAGTACTAATAATTTAGACGAAACCGTCGTAATTTTATATGGATCTTTAACAAAGAAAATAGCTGGCAGATTGCCAGAAAATAGCCGCAATAGCTTCGTAGATCTGCAGTCTCAAAAATACAGTAAAAAAGACAGACCAAGAAAATTTGTATTTTCATTGAATGCTGATATGTTATATTTTGATTTAAAATATGTATAAATTTTTGCTGCCTGTATTAGCTGCTCTCTAATAACCTTCATTCAGAGTGACACACACCCATTTGACCTTATCTCTTTTGTGGTTTTATCTCTCATCTATTTGAAGTCATATGGTCGTAACAAAAATCGCGACGACGAAATAACAAAAAAACAAGAGAAGGCCAAACATAGCTGGCAAATTGCCAGAAAATAGCCACAAAAGCTTCATAGATCTGTAGTCTCAAAAAGAAGGTAAAAAATACAGAACAAAAAAGAAATCTATTCTTTTCATTAAGGGCTGAGATGTTAAATTTTGAATAAGAATCTGTATAACTTATTGCTCCTCCTAAATATTATGCTCCTAAATAATATCCTCCTAAATATATTGCTCCTCCTTCTATTAGCTCCTCTTAAATAACTTTTTAAATAACCATTAGAGTGACAAGCACTCATTTGACCATATCTCTTTGAATAAAAGCAAAGAAAAGTCAATTTCAGAGTCAGGAAGTCATTTTTAAGAGTGAGGAAATCACGTGTGACAAAAAAATTAATCACGCGAATGAACAAAAAACTAGCTCCACTAAGAGTGAAAAATAACGTCACGCACGCAATTCAGTTGAAATTGCATGAACAAATGAACAAAAAGCAGATTTAAAGTGGTTGTAACGTCATATGGTCGTAACAAAAATCTTGACGACGAAATAAAAACCAAGAGAAGGCCAATATTAGCCTCAGCTACCGCTTCGCGGCTATTAAAAACTGAACTCAGATCCACATAACAACAGACCCATGTTCTGCATAGAACAATTAAAGTACAAGTCATAATTGATTAATTTCCAAGAAAAAAAACGTGTTTTTTTTCAGAAAGCAGACACTGATAATTCGGATCAGTTACAGAAATCATTCCGATATAACTCTACCTTCACCAGCTCATTGTATATAAAATTACTTAAAATGTGGAGATGAGAAATATGAACTTTCATAACAGCTCCTCAATAATCGTACTAGAACATAGTTGAAAGATAACATTTCAGGGGAAGAAAATGACAGCATTTATTTTTTTGATATCTTACATAGGACAGTGTGGAAGAAGAAAATGAGAATGAGAGCAGTGACAGCCACGGTGAGAGCAACCAGGACTGTCATCACAGAAGCTATCCTCTGTTCCGTCTTAGTGTCCTGCACGCAGCTGCATGATGATTTAAGACAATTGACAGTCGTTGTTGATGATGTCACTATTTCCTGTTGGCATGCTTCATCTTGTTGATTATGATCACATTGTGGAATTGTTTTTGTGCCATTGTTTGTTTCAGAAATAGGTTCAACATGGTGTTCCTGCAGATCTCTAAAAGCAACATCTTACATCGTATTCTAACACAAAAATTAATATTAATTTTGACTCATAAATAATGGATAAAAATGTGTATAATGGATAAACGCAAGGACTGTAGGCTAATTAAGATTAAGTCATTCAACCTCTGGTTCAATGAGTTGAATAAGTTGACATCTGTAGTTTCACTTCACTTGGATCTGACCATGGGAAAAAGAACAGTTGAAAAACTTTACATGAAGGAGAGTGAAATCGGGGCAAAGTAAAAATAGCAAAAAAGATCAACAGGACCTGTAAGATGGCAATCCTGTACAAGTATTCATACAAGGTTATAAACTTTGAGAGCGAATTAAAAGTTCTTACTGGTTAAGTTCTTCACTGGGAGAATCTTCATCGGGGTTCACAAGCAAAGCCGCTTGTTCATACTGGTCCCTAAAACATTCCAAAGACTATTTAAAGTCAAAAAGCCATTCACCACTGTCACCCAAATTTTTTGTCAAAAAACAGCCAGAAGTTTTGGCTCGTGTTCATGACGTGATATTATTTTAAAATATAAGATAAGTTTTGCTGAGAAAGTTTGTACGATCTTTAAAATTCCGGAATTCTGAAGTAAATTCAGCCTAATAAAATCTTACTTTTTGGCGGCAAATCTGACGTCATAGAGACTAAGGAGTACTGATGTAATAACATTGATGACTGCGATGACAGCCAACATCATAATTCCACTGAACTCCCAGGCTGTATCTGTGAAAACTGAGGCTCTTATTGTCATGTTAGAAGAGGTCTCGAATACACCCTGAAATCATTATCAATTTTTAAGCTCAACAACAATCAGTACTCTGATCTCAAATATTTCTGTGCAACTTACATCGCTAATAAGTAACTGAAGAGTCTTGTCATATATGATGATGGTCGGCAGAACAAAATCTTCTTTCTCCAGTGGAACTTGCAAAGTTGAATCCTAAAACAAAAATAACTGAGAATTAGAACATTAAAACGTGTATTTTGGAAAGCGTTTAATGGTTTTTAAAACAGTGAAGATGTTCTAGTTCTCCGGTGAATAAAATTTTCTTGTCAGCAGCTTTGCCTTCGAATAACCAAAATATTAATTTTTTATTTTAAAATGTAAACTATTTGCTCAGAAAGCCAAATATTTCTCGTAATATTTTTCTGCTCAATAACTCAAAACTTCTGCTCAATAACTCAAAACAAATGGTGGATACTTTCGCCTGATTTATTCAAATTTCGTCAATCAAGGACTATTTCTTGCCAAAATTATATACACTTATCGTTAAAACAAGTAAATCAGAAAATCAATCAAATAAATCAAAAGTGGAGTGAGTAGTCTGAACGTGAATTTCTGAGCAGAGTTATGGAAGTCTAATTCGCAATTACACTCTCCATAACTTTTCTCAATATTTGTGTAAAATCATCACTTTTTTGTTGCTATACTTTCTATGGCAATTGCCCTTAACAAAAAGTTTCCGCGAAAATCAATGTTAACAAACATATCGACTAACCTCGGTCGAATTGCTTTAAAACGACCGGCGAGCGGTTGGCTTGGATAGCAGCCAATTGGGGCTTCGGGATGCTATCACTGATGGAGGGTGTGAGAGGAGTGGTGTGAAGCGTTGAAGGGGGGGGGGTAGGGGTGGGCGGGCAAAATAATTGCTTCGTTTGAGAGCAATTAAAAATTTCTGCAAACATTTTCAAAATTGTTTTTGCTGACTTCATTTCTTAGTTCTCATTAGTCTTCAAACGGTTGGCCTGTTTCTAGAAAATAATTCTGCTATTTCCTCCAAAAATTGTAGATAAATGTTATGCGTGCTTTAATCTGATTGATTAACTGTATTCGCATTTATCTTGTATTTGCGGAGATAAGTTCGTCCTCAGTTTCGAATAAAAAATACTTTACTGATATTGTCATTTGTGTGCACCATCACCAAAGAGTGACTGCTAGACTTTGCAGATATCTTTTATGTTCGCTGCCTTTAAATATTTGCTGTTCATGATTCTCGTAGTTTGAGATTTTCAAGCGGTTAAAAATCTGACAAAGTTTAAGAGAAGAGGAAGAAGTCATTTAGAAAATTTGACCCTTCAGCTTTGCTGTGTGAACAAATGTAAAACGAAAAAGAGCGTCAGACGACGAAACAAAAAAACATGGCAAATAATTCCGGAAACTACTCGAAGTAGAAAAGTGACCATCCTCATCGACCTAATGCACATTCCACATAGTTATACTAAACATTTTGAAACAACAGGAAAAAATGAAAATATTATCTGACAAAAACAGATACCCAACCCGATAAAAAAACTTTAGTGGCAACTCCAAGAAAAACTATTGGTAAAGGAACTTGTTATATAGATAGTTTGCAAAAAATATTAAAAATAGATAGACAACCCAATAAAATGGCTTCATAAAAAACTCGATAAAGGGTTTCATAAAGGGAAAGCAGATGAAGGACAACACCGTACACAATTCTTTTTTAAAACTCTGCAAACGCTAAATGCCATTCCGAACCATTAACTTGGGAAATTGTTAACTGAATTCTCTTGTATTCAGTCAACTAACCGAAATTTACCCGAGAAGCAATAAACAACAAATAAAATATAAGAGCATAAACGTAAGATAATTAGAATATTTGTTTAATTTAACAAAGTGACATGTGCCCTGTTTAGCATTCACAATTCTTTCTAACCATTATTCGGTAAGCAATTTTTACAACCTTTTCTGCCAGATCAGTCACTCAATTAAAACGATGGAGAGAAAAATCAAATGACTGCTTGAAGCTACTAAGAACAAAAAACTGAAAAAAGACTTAAGTAATTCAAGTTTGAGAAAAATGTCAAAACTAGATTTGAAATGTCAGTTCATAGTAGCAACACCTAAAAAGTAACGCTCAACTTGAAACTGTTGAGAAAAAATAGAGCAGGTAGCGTAAGGTCAGAAGGAAGTCAAAAACCATAAAAACAATAAAAATTGGCAAAATTTGCTTGAATTTAGCCAAATTTCCTCAAAAATTAAAAACTTTCAATCATAACGAACAACCACCAAAACTGCCACAGCATCTAGTGTCAACAACACAACTCCGCGAAGGTCATAAAAAATTAGAGAAGACAAAAAATTCTAGAAAAGCTTAAAATAGGCAAAATAGGCTTATATGGTCAAAAAAAAATAGATTGAATCTTAGTATGTAATAGTTGCTTCAAATGATGAAAAGTGCTTCCAAACACACTAATACTAGATTTGATATTTAGGAGAGCTACTTTTGATTGAAAAGTTGGAATTAAAACGAAAAAATTTTTGAGAAAGTTGCACGTGATCAAAAAAATTTTGTTCTATTAGCAAATTTTTTCTTCACAACTGCTTTTTTTCGCCTTATATAATTAAAATGATTTCAACAATACTATTAGAAAAACATTCTCTCTCCCTCTCTTGTCTGCAATTCGATTAGTTCAGCAGTCTGACCTTAACACAGTTTTCACATGCGGCATTGACTTTTACATTGTTTTGAAATTGTAATTAAGAAACAAATTTTCCTTGGATTTCAAAGATTAGACGTCAAAACAGAAAACAGTTATTAATAAAACGAAATTGAACCACTGGCTCTGCTTAGAAAAACTTTAAAAACAAAATTAAAAAATTGGATAAAAATGCAAAAAACGGAGTAGTATGTGTACAATTTGATAAAATAAAAAAGAAGTCACGTTTAAAAGAGTTGTTCAATGCACGAATTGTTAATCAAACGATATCATATATATGAATTTTTCAGAAAAAAGATCTAAACAGGCAGAAATTATTAAATAAAAATCAAAAAATTAACTTAAAATTTGAGAAATACGAGCCCATTTTACACTTGAAAAATAATATTAGATTCTGCAAAACTTTGTGGTATCAATTCCATAAAATTATATATCAATACAGCATCGATCAAAAACAATTTCTCTCAAAACGAAATTACAAGTAAAAATTGAGCCAAATTCACAAAAAACCGGCCAAAAAAGGTTATCTATATGCGCCGTTCTCTCAAGAACATTTTTGAAAAACAGAAAGTCATTCACCGCACGCAGCGCATGATCAAAAACCTCTCCCGCTTAGCAAAAATCTGCTCACCATGGCATCTTTTCTTTTCGCTTTTAGGTCAAAATGCCGGGTGAATAAAACTACTTCCTGTAAAGAAAAAAGACCGAGAAAACAACATATACTCCTCTTCGAGTCGTAAACAACCAAGAACATCGCAATATAGCTCCGCTCAGCTTACAGCTTTGCAGCTATAAAAACGGAAGTATAAAAGCAACACAAACTCTGGACCAAAATTAGACTTACGTCAATTGTCAAAATGAGACTTGCTGCACCAGCATCATCCGCTAACGTCTCAAAGTTCCTCAAATCACAAAAACCAGTGTCATCAGATCGTGTCCAGTTGACATTGCTGGCGATACAAGATCCAGACAATTTCGAATCAAAACTCGTGCAATCTATGCTCTTTTGAACATTTTTGAATGTCAGAGGGGTCTGTTGCTCGATTTCGGAACCTTCTCCGATGAAGCAAAGAGTGCACATTTGCCAGCCGCTTGCATTTCCACTCCTATTAAGGCGAGGAAGAATATTAACCTCGCACACATCGAGATACGGAACCGTGCTGATATTTATGCCCCCATCTTTAGCAGATGAGCTCTGAAACAACACATGTAAAACAGCAATACTTTCAAAAAATGATTTCAATTGGACAAATTGCTCCCAAGCGACTGCGACTGGAGAGCGGTTGGCTTTGTCATTAGCTAGCTTCGGCTTTGCCAGGCTAACTTAAACTTGAAGGGAGAAGAGCGGGAAAGGGTGGGTGCGCGGAGGAGTGAAACGCCCTTCAAACCATGAATTCATGTATGATCAACAGTTTCAGCAAATCGCCTACATAGAGACTACTAAGATCAAGGCCCTGAGAGAACTTAATACCCTCCTGGGAATGCCTTCCTGTTAATGCTTTACTTGTTTATTCCATTTTTCAGGACAAAATTCAAATGGCCAGACGAAGAAAACTATCAGGAATAAATTCCGTAGTTCGAAAAATCGCATTAGAAAAAGACTAGAAGCACTAATATAATTGCTAAAAACGTTGTTTGAGTGCGATTAAAATTTCTTAATCAATTGCTTATCAATTAACTAAAAAAAGGACCGTGTACACCATCCGGCAAAGATGGATGTAGGTCGGAACATAAGGGATAATGAGTAGCACTTATCCGGATGCTGCACTCCAGACAGTGTAAAGACGGCCCAGTCACAAAAATAACTAACAAGTGGAGAGGAAAGCACCTATATATAAATAACACACATAGGGAACCGGCAAGGAAGGATTAAAAAAATAGGATATCAAGGCATGAGCAAAGGAATAAAGTTAAGCAGCCAAAAACTCAGTGCAGCCTTCCCTCCTCCACGACGGCGCTAATCGAAGTCTCACTGAGAACACGAGGCTTGAGGGCGCGACATCCCCTCAAGCAGAGAACACAGCTCCTCAGAAGTGCAAAGCTGATTTTCGTTCGGATGTAGCTTATAGTGTCGGCGTACGGCTCTCCGCGTTTTTGGCTGATCTTGGTTGCGAGTTGTTTCATAACGCGCGATGCTGATGGCCCAACACCGCCCGAGCAAGCAAAAACCAGTGCGTTGAAACTGCTGTGTTCGGTTTCGCACTTCGTACTTATTTCGCTGGATGCTCTCGTGATATTTGTATGCATCTTTTATGGTCTTAGGGCAGCTCTTCGCGTGAGGGTTGAAAATCTTCACATCGAAGAAAATTCGATTAAAGCGAGAGCCCCACAGACCGTTTGCCTTGATGTCCAGTCGAGCTTCATCATCAGTAGTGGTAGAATTACTCGAGAAAATTTCTCCATCGAGCGACTGAGGTTTTGGCTCTATCTGGACATCGTGGCAAACGTCATCCATCAGGTTTGCAAACACGTCTCTGATTTCGTTGGGTCGTAGGTGCGTATACCCTCCTTTGGAGCAATGTAGGGCATGGGTGAGGCTAAATTCTTTCTCGCATGGGCATATAGCTGGCGTATTCTTCGCTTCCCAGGTGTAGCGAAGTGCTATTCCATCACGGAACTCAGTCTTCGTGAGGTCAAAACCATGTTTTGATAACCGAAGCGCGTTAAGCCAGCTAGATGCCCCTTTCTCCGAGGCCAGCTGCATGGTATACTATATTTCTGGTAGATTGTTTTCGATTCTGGATTTTTTCGAGATGAGTTCACGTTGCATGTCTGCTTTCTGTCTGAGACTGATCTTGGTTTGTTCTAATTCACATTGTTGAATTTCGGATGAATCATTATTAAATGACGCCAAAGGAGTTGAGAGTTCAACTGATCTTTATGAAGATCTTGTGGGAGGGCGATGTTAAGCCCACCCATTCTGAGAGGGAGAAAAAAGTTATCTTTCCTCTTGGATTATTTCTTTGCGCTCCTCCACCTTGTCCAGAACCCCGTCCATGGAGGGTGTAGTACGCGAGAGGAAGCTCAACTTCTGTTGAAACCCCTTCGTCAAACATGCATAGGCATTCTGGGGAGAGGTGAGAGCAAATTGACCAAGTCTGTCCAAACTTTTTGTGTATTTCATTTCTGCATCTTTCAGGAAATTTTTACTGGCCTCAGCTACCAATAACTGATTCCAGGACTCGAGCGCCCTGCGTGATTTCCACATTTGTGCCTGCAAACTCAGTTGACGCTTGGCGCTCGCCTCCTGGCTTAATTATCAACTGACACTATGGAGGATTGACAAGATATCCGTACTTGGGACCATTGCTTATCATACAAAATTACAATTAAGCGGACAGATATAAGATCAGAATAAATCTGCTTGTCAGTCTGCCCTTTACTCTAACATTCACATACAGCAAGACTTCCCAATATACAAATAATCCTAACGAGATCAAGTTTTTAGGAGTAAATTCAAGCATTTAGTTTTGTGATAAAAATAAGAAATAACTTGACTTAGCTGAGTCCAGATCTGGTGATAAAAATCTAATTTGTTTGATGCTTGCATGCGATTGCATGATTTTAATGCTCGTCACGTCACAGAGAAGCGTCAGCTTTTTCTCTTAAATGAAGGCTCATTGGGCAACTTGCGATTTGTCGCCCGTGTAGTGTATCAATTTGACCATGTAGTGTATCGGGAGTTGAAATTAAACAGTTTAAAGCAAGAAAATGCTTAGTGTAGTTTTTTTACTCCTTTGAGGGCAACTTTCAAAGGCTCGTTGAGATGAAGCCCGGATACCGACACTATACAGCGCTTAAGATACAGATTAGCACAGCAATCCGTCCTTAGTGTAACTGAGAGAACTTATACAGACAACTAAAATGAAACGAATTTCGGCTCGCTTTTCATGCGACTCTATAGTCAGCCAATTAATTTTACTGCTTAATTGTGAATGGCGGAGCATGCTAGATTACGCAAAAATCAAGAAGCTAAGCGTAATGGAAGTCACTCGGAAAGTCAAATTGGTCATATGGTTACCCAAGCCTTAAAAGGTGCGGGCGGTTTGAATCACAACACATGCTCTCAAGTAAACAAATTCAGCGGAACATACCTGTTGGATTAATAGAAACAGACACAAAAGCGCCAAAATCATCTTCATAGCGGTCTCCGATCAAAATGGCGACTAGATGGCAGGAGGCAGATAATTCACAGCCGAATGGATGAATTCCGATTCAACCTTTCGCGAAAATTTTACGATGAAATCATTGTCTTCATAGCTTGGTTTATCACTTAGTATCTTCGGTTAATTAGGTTTGAATATGACCTCCACCATCAACTTATCTGAAATATTCAAATTACTTTATTATCAAACTATTTATTTGGCTTTAAGGAATTAGCCGTTATTTTGTTATTAATCATTTGTCATTAATGCAATTTATTACTTCTTATTTTAAATTATATTGGAAATTGGCAGAACCGAAGAAACAGAAACCGGAAAAGGGAAATGATTAGGTATCATTTCAACAACCCTCATTTTGTGCAAAGTAGACTAATAACCCACCCACTCAACACCATAACAAAACTAGTAAACTTTATAAATTAAAAACTTTAATTTATCTATTATTTTATCTGTAACAAATCAATGAAACACAAAAGGCAATAATTAAGAGACTTCTTTTTTGTTCATTTGCTATAAAGCTCACAAAATTTCTATAAGTAATCGGAATATTGAAAGCAAAGATCATATAGAATCTACTTCCTTTTAGTTGTGTATCAAAATATCTGCGAACCGTTAAAATAGGTTTCATTAAATTTTTTTTCACTTGTTTACAGATTATAACTTAACATATTAACATGACAGCGCGTAAATTGACCGCACAGATTATTTATATAACTGTACCATGACAACTCATATCATGACAAATTATCAGTTGTAACTACGATACGGTTTGATTATAATTAAAGGGATAATTTGATCATGCTCGGTTGTGATACATTAGGTGCTCAACTGGGTTTTTTTTCAGTCAATTTTGGCTGACCGATATATTCACCGTAGAGAGTTGTGAGAGTTACCATTAAAAAGCCGATAAAGCGGTAAATAAGGAGAGACATTATTAATTTTGTTTTTTCCAAGCAGTTTCGTCAATTTTGCTAAAATTTGTCAAATAGTGTTATTGTTGGTTTTGACTAAAAACATTGCGGAGTGATACTGAATTGTTTGGTTCGATAATTTTAATTCCAGTTTTTGCTATATTTTCAAAATTCCGACTTAAAATCAAAAATGGCACCAAGTATGCTACTTTAGCCCACTTCTGTTCAAATGTGCCGGAAGTAGAGACCTAAATCCTGCTGACACAATTTTAAACAAGCTCAAAATATCACTGGTTTCACTTCTGCTTTCTCTAAGTGTGTTCTGGAAATAAACTCGCCGGTTTTTCACTAACATTAAACAACCCTTATCCTATCTGCATCATTTGAATTGAAATTTTCTTTGGCAAATAATCTATGTCGGTAACTTTTGGATCAAAAACTTGTTAAAAAAGAACCCGCAGAAAAATCAAGGCTAGTTTTGACCTCATCGTGGTTTTTGACAATCAAAAACTGTTCTGATTTTTTTGAAAATTCTCTTAGCAACTTTTTTTCTTTGTTAATTAAAGAGCAGAAATATTACCTCTCAAAATTTTATTATTGACAGCTTAAATTCACGTGATAAAGAGGCCCAGTGATCATATATTGTTTTAAAAGAAAACCTCAAGAATTTTATGCATCCGAAAGTTTTTTTGTAAATTTCAATTGAATTCTTTTGCTTTATTTTTTGCCCCAGCTGTTATTTTTTGCTGTTTCATGGCTTAGTTTCTTGACTAATAAAAGATGCCGATGGCTTCCTTATATGACATAAATGAATCTATATAATGCTTTCAGTTGATACCTACAATGACTTTGAAAACATTTCTCAAGAATATCTCAATAAACTTTCAATTGTTGCCACATAATTCTTAATTCTGTCAAGTAGCCTAAGGTCAGTAAATACGGGTTGCAACTTCTTTACAGAGACTGACAGTTCAATATTTCTAGCGGTTATATTTATTAACTAACGGTTTTATGGCTTTGATATCAAGTGTTTTCATTAGCTTAACAGCAGGCAGCCAAATTGCTTTCACACAACTGGCAAGGGTTGGCTTCGGTAGTCGCGAGTTACATCTTAAGGAGCCTATGTTTACTTTTAGTGAGGCGGAAAAGAACGAGGTTTGGGGAACGGATTGCGCACAAAGGGAATAAGTGGAGGGTTACCCAAAGCATCTAACGTTGCGTTTACACCGTGAAGCTACAGTCAATATAGGGTACAAAAGAGTAGCCCTTCTCATCATTACTTAGTCTGCGTGACAGCCTCGTTACCTTGAGACTTGTAAGCCTCTTCGAAAATTGCTCAACGAATTAATACCCTCGGGCTTTACCATTGCATCCCGTTTATCAAGACGATAAATAGTCAGTCAGACGACAAAAATCCCTCGTTCAAAAAATGCTATCAAAAAGCTAGCCACAAGACTGCAGAAGATCAGGAGCGTCGTGCTAACTTAAACCTTAAAACCAAAACAAAGAAACCATGAGACTCGAATCACTTACAAGCAAATTGAAAGAGCAAACATTTACGGAAAAATAAAAGAACTGGGTAAAAATCCTCTTAACCTGACCTTTATCACCATGAATTTACCATTCGTCTGTCCGCAATTGATGTGGGTTAGTGAGTGACTTTTGTTTATAGATCAAGTGCGTTGACAAATTCATTTTCGTCGAAAACAAAACAAATCATTTTTGTAGAAAACCAATCCTCAGCTTTGGTTCCAAAGGAAGACCGACAGCCATACAAGGTATGCAATTGTTACAAACTTTGTTTAAAGCAATTAAAAAGCAAAAAACTCTCGAAGAAATAAACAAATACTGTTTGGAAAATACTTAATGATGAGCCGGCGACAAGTTTTGAAGTTCAAAATCAAGTTTTGAAGAACGACATGTTAAAACAGTAATCTTTTCAGCCAGTCGTTGTAGAAGGCTCGCAGAATAATTATTATTGCTTTTAGATGAAGTTCTTCTCTGTGCAAGCAAATAAAAAAAACTGACTTCTATAGCCTCAAAAAAACTCATTAACATCATAGACCTGAACACTATTAATTCAACTAATGAAATCAATTACTTTACGCTGTTTTTTCAAACAACCAAGCAACGCTTACTGTCAGCAGCAGCTGTCTTTATCGTGAAAATCCATTATAAAATTTGAATTCAAATGTATGAACATATTCACGTGCAACTGCTCATAGTCATTATACTATTATAATAAATATAGCTAATTTTGAACTGAGGTTCGGACAAATATTGAGTTTACATTACAATTTGAATGTTGTATGAAATCCATTTAATCAAAAATTGGTTTGGCGTGTGAATACAATGAAACAAGAATTGATCAAATGAGCATTAAAATGTATTTCTAAATCAAAGCACTGAAAGACACGAATCATAACATTAAATGAATTTTTAAGGATATAAAAAAACTGTAGAAATTTTTATAAGGGGTTGCTTTGACCTCCAATGTGTGTGTGAGTGCGTGTGCGTGGGGGGGGGGGGGGGGGGGTGTATGGTTGAAAAGAAAGCACCAATTTTAGTTTTCGATTAAAATTAATCAAAAAATCAATTTGAGACCAGCATCATAGCATTTTGTCGTAGTTTCTCTTCATTTCTGTTTGAAATCAAATACACGAAAGGGCATAAATTTGTTATTTTTTAAAAAATGCCATAGCTCACACGATAACAGATAATTTTAATCAGAACAGTTTTTGTCGACAATTTAATCACATATACAAATTTTGGTTCGTCGAAAAGCTCAGGGGTGATCTACATTCTCTCTCATCTAAGCAGCCGCCGGTTGTAGGTACGACGTGGGTACAACACCCCACGCACTCCCGTCAACTGTCGCGTTTGTCCAATCAGCGTCCGAATCACCTGTAGTGACTAAATCCCCCTTCTTAAAGTCCACGTTATTCAACTCGTCTCCATAATCGGCCAACATCATCACTGTAGAGAAAAATTGCATGGTAAAAACACAACAAACAAAACCAACTCAGAAATCCATTCATATAATTTTGACAAAATAACCTATAGCTGAAAGATATTTCACTTGATATTTCTCCTAGCCATCATTGTAGAGCGATTTCTTAACAAGGCTTCTGCAGTCCTGTAGTGCCCAAATAAGTGAGGAGAAAAATATTTCGAAGAGTTGACAACTGTCTATAGGTTGTCTCAGACAAAGGGTTGCGTTATATTGCAAGCCCTTAATCCTGAGTCATATATCGGTAAAGGTTGAGAGTACGCAAAATAATTTTGAATCACCAGTCATTTGTCATTGAAACAATATTAATACCAACAAGGAGGCTCAGTAATGTTCTATCGCACATAATGTTCCGACCCCGCTTATCCACAAGTTTGGATTAATTGTCCATCAAATGAGATAGAAAACTTTTAAAAAATCACACATTGATCAACAATAATTGGTGTATGAATAAAAAAATGCTTCCAACTCCAATCACTTAGTAATGTAAATGGTATAACCTAAACCAGACACAATAATTTGTATTTCACTGCAAAAAAAAACATGAGATCAGTGCTTACTGACACTCGGTAACAGATAGACAAGAAAAAAACGGCACAGTTAAAAACCGTTCATGTTTTCTTGAAAACAAATAAATTCAAATCATTAAAACAACTAAATATCAATTAAAAACTCTAGATAGATTTCAGCTCATTCCTACATCAAAATAAACACTTTGAGGCCTGTTTTTATTATCCAAAACATTTCGTAAGTCTAAAAAAATAAACAAAAAATTCAGACAAAAAAAAGATTCCCTTAATATTTTAAGAGAATGGCGTCAAAAACCGTTAAAACCGTTTTTTAATCCATAAAATTTAGGTTATGATCAACTGTGCCTTCTTTGAACAACAATAATGAGATATAAGACCTTTGATTACTGAGACTAGGTAAAAAGTATTAAAAACAAACAACAAGAGAAAAGTTAAAACATTTATATTTTTCAAAAAAAAAACAATTAATTTCAGACAAAATCATTAGCTAGCAACTAAAACCCATAAATAGCTTCTTCTATTTCTCGAAAAAGGCGCGCCATCATCACTGCCATTAATCACAATGTCATACGTCAACAAAAAGCAAGATAAACAGACAAAAATAAAAAAAATTATATTAACAGTTTGCGAAAAAACGGTATGGAAACCGTTGAATAAGCAATGCACGAAAAACCTTAAGTAAGGACAATTGTGTTTTTCTTCAACATCAATTAGTTGAAATGCGACCTGTAGATAGTAGATAATAAGAATAGTTGACAAGTCGACAAAAAAACCAGCAAAACAAAAAAACAGCTAAATTTTTATAAACCAATAGAATCCAAAGTCATGAAAAGTTAAGCTATCAACTTGATTCAGTTGGAATCCTCTGTTTTTCCATAGGACACCAACAAAATCTGCAATTATCCAGAATCTTTTATTCGACTACAAAAGGAACGACAAACCAAGGCAACAGTCGAAAATTAAATTAACCATAAAAAACCGGTATCGAGGTCGTTAAATCAATAACTGATGCACTAAGAACTTTTGACATGGTCAATAAATCTTTTCCTTGATACAAATAATTTGATATCAACTTGTAATTATTCAGACTAGGTAACAAGTAGACAAAAAACGAACAGTAAATTTCAAATTAAAAACAAACGTTTTTTAAAACGTTTGATTTTGAAGTAATTTAAAACTTTAGCTATGTACTAAAATCAGTAAATAAGTTCCTATATTTATCTATTAGAAGCCGCTAAGACCTAGAAATAATTAAAATATGTCAACGGACTACAGAAGAACGACAAACATTGACAAAAAACTTCATTAAATTCTGCTAAAGGACGGTGGCGTTGAATCAGTTAAAACGATAATCTTTTCGCTGAAATAATGCTGTGTTCAATTGTGTTATCCATTTAAATGCCAAAAATGTAATATGTGACATTTCAAGAATACGCCAAATGAACCTGAATTCTCGGGGAAAAAGTAATAAAATCTAAAAAAAAAATTGTGCGAACTCGTATTATCGAAGCAGAAAAACCTTACTTAAAACGTTAAACCGCATTGAAAACTAAAATTTAATTCCTTAAAAAGACGATGTGACCTGTCTTTTCCGACTTTGAGCCCTCAAGTTGGAAAAAAGTCGCAAAGCTTAATAATCCATTGTTTAATTTAAGGCACAAAAGTAAAAATGAAAAGGACCAAATTTTTTTTTACTAAAACATTAGATACGTTTTCTTGAATTTATATAGGAAGCCAATCGGACCACTCATTACTACGTTTTGATTTAAATTTCTCCTTTAACTAACGTAGGAAAAAGCACAAAATGCGACAACGATTTGAAAAAAACGTAGACTGATTACAAACAGATTTTTTTTTACTTTGAGAAAACTAGTCTTGCTATTGCCGTTGGTCTATTTGTAACACGTATTTGTTCCTAATGCTATGGATATGGGTAAATTGACAAAAAAATCAATTTATCTGAAATGAATGATGCATTTTGCAAAATTATCGAGATAAGTTAGCAAAAAACCGAAGACTGTTTAATTCAAGAACAGTCTCAAAGGATCCACGAGTAAAACTAGCTATCTTTGAGGTTAACGATGATTATGTCAGCAGTTTTTAGGAATGCTAAATCGGTGATGTAAACAAAAAGGACTAAAAAAGCTTATTTCGTGCCATTTTGATGAAAAAGGCTGAAATTTGAAAAATTTAGCCAAAATTTTAGCCAAAAAATAGGATCGATCAGTACAACAACACTCTTTTGTTTTTAAAGTAAAACCAATAACACTATCGTGAACAATGTTAACCCATTTCTTCAATCAAAATTCTAGAAAATTGCGTAAAACTATGGAAAATTTAAACAATAAGAACGAAAATCAGTCAGATGTTGACAAAACTTTAAAACTCGATAATTCAGTGGAAAAAAACGAAATTCGAACGAAATATTTTTAGTTATATACTCTACGCTGGAGCTCTTTCTAATGATACCACACAAAATTCGGTGCGATGAATATATCGATCGACGGAAATTGACTGAACAAAAAAAACCGTTTGACCATACTTCCTCCTACCACTGGAAGCAAAACAATGGAAGTTAGGATTAGTACTAAAATAAGCTAGCACTAGACCAATCAAACGCTACAGTTAAAAATATTCAGCTTCAAAAATAGATTGATTTTAATTAGCAGTGGTTTTTTATTAGTTTTAGTATTAACAATTGGTTTTTATGATCTCTTCAGCTTTTACATTGATTCTCATTCAAATTGCGTTCACTTCAGATAGCTTTGTTGAACAACTGAACCTGAAATGAGCACTAAGAATGTAGAAAAGAATAATCCAAAACGCGAAAATGTTATACACAACAATTTTTGTCATAACCAAATTTTAAATACAGAAAGATCCTGTTTAAGCTCTTCGGCCTAAGTCTTACATACCAAGACAACTTTTCAACAATTGTTTAATTTCTGTCATACTTATGGAAGCAAATCAAGCTCTATATATACGTTACAATTCGCGCCATGGGCACACAGATTCTGGTAAAAAAAACGGGAAATCTCTTACTATAACCAATATTCCAAGCGAAGGTCAACCACTTCTGATTTCTTCAACAAAGTCAACATGAATCAGGAAATAAAGTTCTGATTTACAAACATGAAAGGGTTTGGGAGACGGAAAAGTATAGAGGAACTTGGTTCCTTTACAGATCCGCTGCCAGGAAAGATTTTCTTACAACGAAGTCTCCAAACTTAATAACTATAAGGTTGTAGATGGAATGTTTAGCTAAGAGAGGTCGTTAGAAAAAAGACGTTTTGTTTTCAGAAAAAAAGACAAAAGAAGTTTTGTTTTCAGAAAAATAAAAAGCTAGTAGAGAACATCCGAATACGCTTTTTGACGACAATGATAAGCTAACAAATAAATAATTTTATTTTTGTGTGTTAAGGTAAAAGTTTGCCTTTACAGAACTCAGAGGGAACAGTTAACAAATTCTCTCAAAGCAGAAATTCATCGAGGTATTCGAAAACAGCAGTTTCTAAAAATTTCCAACTCGGAATTGATATGGCTAATACGTTAGCAGTAATTATAATGATTGCCATAACTACTTAGAAAGGGCTTAAGAAAAACTCACTTGGTTTGAGAAAATAAACAATAAAACGATCAAAGTTTTCAACAGATATTTCCAAGTGCTTTTTACGTTGAAATGGTGATAATATATTTTTGACATGTGCGCGTAAAATAATAATTCGTTAAGACACAATATTAAAATTGCTTCTTTTTATTTGATAATTGTCGAAATCAATAAATTTCATCAACTTGTAATGTTTTTGGGAAAGCTGAAAAATCACAAAATCACAAAAAATCAAATGAAAGTGTTTCATTTTAAAATTGCTCCGGTAAGCTATGATACTCCTGAAGAGTGACTTATTGTAATATTAAGAACAGATATCATCCAAAAGGGTAGGGTGGGCGTAATTTTTTTAAAATCATTTTTAAAACCCTTTGCTGATCTCTTACTTTTTTTCACCCTTCTTGGAATAACTTTTACATGAAAAACCATTTGACCACTCAGCCGTGGGTTATGAGATATTTCAGGAACAATGACATGTCAAGGGGAATCTACGAAAAAGCAGTAATAAATAATAGACATCTACTGTATTTTGTTTATTCAATTCGTTTCAAAGCTCATTTTCTTTCTATTCAAAGCCACGATAAGAAAAAATGTCATCTTGGCTTTTGTTAGAACTTTTTAAAAAGCTATTTACAGAGCCCTGATTATTTCGAAATAGTTGCTATCCTTGCCATTGAGCGAAAGCTCTTCTTTCAAAGCGCATCTAACTTTTCGGTGGGTGTGGGTCGGAGAGGATAAATGCATTCGGGGATTTGAGGTATCGTTGGGTTTGAGATATTTGAAATAAAACCAAATAGACCAACTTGCAAAAATTACACAGGAGAACGAACAGTTGGAAGACCTTAATCAATGGTATTTTACCTTCTATCCACCTTGAAAATAGAAGCACTATAGCCGTCTGACCAGCTGACGTGTCTACTAAAAACGCCAATTGCCAACAATATAACTTATTTTTGTAGACTGAACAAATAGATTCTTTCGGATACACAAAATTCTGAGAACAGA
This sequence comes from Convolutriloba macropyga, assembly GCF_964194025.1. Classification (NCBI taxonomy): domain Eukaryota; kingdom Metazoa; phylum Xenacoelomorpha; order Acoela; family Convolutidae; genus Convolutriloba; species Convolutriloba macropyga. Next base: position 46,287,710 of record NC_134477.1, read on the forward strand.
AAGTAGAGAAGCCCTATTATAACACTACAGATTGTTTATGCAAAGAAACAGTGTAATACTCCACTCCTGTGCTCTTGTTTAGTCGTGATTTCCTTGGTATTTCTAATTTTGTGTTTTAGCGGTCTTTTCACTTCGGAGCAGGGTCGACGATTCTCATTTGTTACTTTTCTAAGCCAATAAGAAAAGAAGAAGAGATTTATAGTTGAATTTTCTGAGGTCTTGTTTCTACCAGTGTTCTGATTGGAGTGAATATAGTAACTTCAGATATAGTAAATCAGAAAACAAAAGAGTGTACATAATAAGCATAAACAGGTATATCCGTGTGCACATCCTTGTATACATAATAAACAATAACAGGTACATTCGTGTGAACATCCTTGTATGGTCTATAGATATATATACTTTTAGAAGGTACTTTAAATAATAAATTTGTTCGGGCTAGATTTTGGGCGGAAATAAAGTAGAGTCAACGAGATTGTGGGTTTAGGTCAAGATACCCATATATGGGGTATCACACTTCCGCACTTAGATAAAAATTTTCGTAGGAAATTTTTGAAAGCTAAGAAAAATTATGAGAGCACCACCCAAGGAAATGAAAGATACAGGTCACTATTTTTTTTGCGCACTTGATTTTCCATAAAATATGATGAAGCAATCAATTTATATACTGCTCAAATAGGTAATGGTCGGTTCGGCTAGAATTTAGTAGCTCTAAGTGGTTGACTCGTCGATTTCGTCCTCTCTGTGACACGAATTTCGCCTGCTTGAGGCAATTGATGTAGGGCTTCTCGGGGTCAGGACTACGTGTCGTTGAATGGTGGTCAGAAACTGGGGGTCCTGTGCAATAGCTGCATCTACTGCGTCGATTGCAGCTATTGTCCCTGGCAGCAGGACATGAGCTGCCCTTTTTCCCGCGGTGGCTGCTGTTCCGGCCACAGTGGCGACCATACCTTCAGCAGGTGGGGCTGAGGGTCCGTCGTGTTCGTCCGAAGGCGGATTTGGCAAAAATTTTTTGACAAATTGCGGGGTGTACTTTCGCACGATCGCGAACCGATGATAGATGTACATCACCAGGATGTGCAGACCTAAACTGCCGATGAAAACTATCACCGTCAACATGAGAGACAGCTTCATGGGGACGTAGCTATCAAGCTTGTTGACTAGCGTGGGCTTCAGCATCTGCATTTGTACAGCAATCGGTTTCGCGATCTCGACGAGTTGGTTTGATTCCGTGATTCTTTGGTGCATCACAATCTTCCGTTTTACTTGTTTGATCATTGCGATGTTTGCATCAGATTTGGAATCGAAGTAAGGAAGAGTTGTGATGTCCGGTGTGGCCGACACTAACATCTGTAGTGGTTCTGGAAGGCGGACATTGATGCGCTTGGCGGGTATAAGCTCGCAACTTTTCATGTCTGGTCGGATCTTTATGTTCCTGCTGATCAACTGCAGGCCACATTCCAGTGTTATCAGACATACGTTACAACCTTTATGTTCCATATTGTGAGGGGTTGTGGAGTCTTTCACACTGTACTAACGAAGGGTAAAGGAGTCAGAAGCAGATGTTATGAGCCAAATTCCGTAGCCAAGGTTTGTCGCCTTCTCGGGTGTTGGTAGCACTACTTTCTCCGTATCGCACACTTGTACTGCCGGTAAAGTGTTGCTCAGGTATAGAGTTGCGAGGCATGATGATTGTCCCAGGTGAGTCTCCATGGTTTCGTGGCAAATTCGGTACTGCGCCGATCCGAGACAATTGCTGAATTGCCTTTCACTTAGGACAGTCGTCTCCATGGTGTATTGTGACACTGCCAGATATGGTCCTTCTGTGATCCACTGGATGGCCTCTGAGGGGTCCGGCTGTGGCATCGGGACTAATTGAGATCTATACACGTCGAAGGCTGTCTGCTTCGATGCTAGTGGTATCGACAGTGTCAACAGGAGTCCTTGCTCAAGCGATGATACTTCTGTCAGAAGCTGGGCGTCATAGTACGAAAGGAGATCTTTCATAGGTATCGCCAGTGACAAACGGTCAGTTGAGTGCTTCTGGCTGTCATGTACCGATTCTAGAATTGCTGTCAGAGAATCACGTGGTACCAATGACATGGGCAGTCTTTTGCTGAGAAGGATGGGCATCGAGTTCTGTACATTGATTTTATACGCGTAGAGTGCAGATCGATAACTTTTTATATCCGCATACAGAACTGCAAGAAGGGAGGCGACTGTGTTAAAATTAAAGTTGAGGTGCTGGTTGGAAAAGAGCATCTGACTGCAGTCCCGAAGAATGTGAAAATTCTTTTCGAAAACCTCAAACTGTTCTTCGACGATTCTCCAGTTTTTATTCTGTGTGTCTGCCATCTCCCTCTGTATCTTCTCAATTTCCTTCAGCTCGCTCGAAATGAGTTAGAACTTCTCATTTGCTTTCTCCGTGTATTCCAAGACGTGATCAGTAAGTACTGAGGTGAATTCCGAGAGCCGTTGAATGTTCTCTGCGTTTTTCCTCCCTACTTTCTGGCATCCTCCAAAGATTCCTGTTATTCCACATCCTCCTAATGCTTGCATGACAATTCCGGGTCCAAATAGTCCAATGCCTGCTAACAGCGAGGCTGCTCCAGCTCCGTCTGATGATCGTCTCGCTCTGCTCTGCTCTTCATTGGGGGTCAAAAATTGCGCGGTTTCACTTCGGATCAGGTCCACTTCTGTTTTCGCTGCGTCGGTTTCCTCTGTGATCTTCTTCACTAGCCAGTCAAGATTGAATTTTTCCGAAGAAGAGTTGAACCCGGTAGAGAAGGCCAGTGGGCAGAAAGCAGAAGGTAGTTTCCACATGTTCGAAAGTTTTTGAAGGAGCGTTGTAATCGCGTCCTTTTGTGTAAAGTTGTAGTTTGGGAAGGGTATTAGAAATTCCACATTAACAAACTTTTCAGCAAGTAGTATTTTCGTCTCTTTATGGAAGATGATTCCATCTGAGAGGTAATCGGGCGTCTCCGATGAGGCCGAAAAAGAAGCCGAGGTTACAAGAACCAAAAGAAGTTGCTCGAATATCATCGTGGTGAAGTTGAGTTAGTAATTTCATGAAGTGGGTCTTGGTGTGTTTGTGCTAGTTTGTGTTTGTTAGTTTAAATTTGTTAGTTCAGGATGTTTAATATTAATATTTGTAGTTAATAAATATATACCTAAGATGGTCAGTTTTCTCTATTGGAAAGTTCAGGGGGGTGTTCTAGTAGCATTGCCTAATTTGGCTGAAGATTTTCGGATCAGGTGTTTCGACAGTTTTGTTTTTGATGTCCTCGACTCCAACCTGTTGCCAGGTTGACAATTGGGTGAGCGACAGTGCGCGAAATTGTGTAACCGTCGCGGTGACATAGAGCAATTTTTTTTAACCTATCGTACCATATTCCATGTATTTTCACTTTAACTGTGTTAGTAATGTCTCGTTTATTTATATTTTAGTTTTGTCTCGTTGATTTATATTTTAGTTATATAATGTTCATAATAATTTGGCAACTGAATTTAAATATCACGCATCTCCATTTACTCAATGTTGTCTCAGGGTTGTTATTTAGGATGTTCATATTCTAACCATGATTGGAGATCTCTAGATCCGGGATGTGCATGAACATCACTTTTTTTGATTTTGTCCTGATGTGCTGCCAGAACGGCACCTGGTTCTCTGATTTGAACATTTGGACCAGCGAAAGAGCGCGTGGCTGTCCCGCTCTGGAAGAAAGTTTGAGATCAGATCAGGGGGCGAATTTGCTTTTTGACATATTTTTTCTGATCGTTGGTCTGATCTTCCTTTTTGGAGGAATCAGGATGATTCTCATATACCTTTTGTTCCGTGACTAGAGTGAGCAGAGTAAAGCAGTCGTTCCTGTGATCTAGCGATAGTTTGGGTACAGTTAGAATCAGCAGTTTTGCAGTTGGAGTACGATTCACAACAGCTTGAGATTTAGCCGTATTTACAAGTTTGTACTTATGTACTTATTGGAGCTTTCAGTGAATGTCTGTATGTTTGTTTTGATTCCTCTGCATGTGTGTTTAATTGATGTAGGGACGTAATTTAATGTGAAGAAATTTGTGCATTGTGTGTTTTTGTTTACTGAGTGTCATTAGCTGCACGTATCATTAGCTGCATGTTATTTTGCACGTGTGCACATTAACCGCTTGTTTGACTTTTCAGTTCAAATGTCTCGCGTTAGAGCGAATTTGAATTCGAAACACTTGTTGACTTCAACATTGCTTGCAATGGTCAGAGATGGCCGATTGGAATCGTTGGGCCTGCAGCCGCTGCCTCAGAAAGCTTCATGGACTTTTGCTGGTGACAGTTTTCCTTCTGAAGCATTCTATCTTCGTGGAGAGGAAGCCCACAGAGTCTTCCATTGGAGCGATCGTCTAATGAAGAAGTGGAACGATGGTTTGTGCGATGTGGACGAGTTTCTGCAGTCGGAGAACGCCTTCAACATGACGACGACTTTCGGCTCTGATCGCCCTGAGTTTGTGGAAGAGCTGGCCGATTGTAAAACCATCTCTTTCGAGTTGCCTCAAGACGATGTGTTTTTCGAAAAGTATCCAGGAGTCGACGTTCAAAGTGTCGCTTGTATTGCCGCTAGTGGTGCTTGGGTTACTGCCCCTCACATCGAGTGGGGAGGTGGCGAAAGTGTAGCAAAGCTCCTCTCTGGGTCGAAGTTATGGGTCATTGCAACCAGACCGAAGGCGGCAGAAGCACTCCAGAAGATTGCAACCTACTCTGGCATCTGTGATCTACTGCGGCAGGACAAGAAACGTTCAAAAGGAAGGAAATGGTCGTCGTTGCCGGAGCAGCTATATTATCACATCGGACAGGCAGGAGATGTGATTGTACAGCCAGGCTTTGCGACGCATCTAATCATCACCGAGCCTTCCTTTTCTCGTGGCAGGCGGAAGTGGGCATGTGTCGGCGGTTTTGAAGGACTTGACAACCGTGTTTCGGATCGTGGAAGGAGGCTGTTCAACCACTTCATTACTGGAGTTAATCGAGCTGTGTTCCAGAATGAGTTGCGTGTACATGGATTCGGATACCTATTGCGCTTGTTGAAAATTGAAGATTGTAGACGTTCATATGCTGAGTATGTGCCTAATGAAAACCACACCCTTGCGGAGAGCCGGAATGAAAAGGAGATCACGACACACTGCCGCGTACTGTACCAGAACGGTTACGATCGGCTCGAAAGCTTTGGGAATGAATCTGATGCCTCCGATGCCACCAGTTCCTCAAAGCGACAAAAGCTTACTTCCACATCTGATGACTTTCGGTCCCGGTATAGCGACATCACGAAGGAAGAGTTGAGGAATTGGCCCGAGCAGTGGATAAGGGATATTGACCATTCTGCCGCTCAGCGGACTTAAACGTGAGTATCTACTTTTTCCAATGTTTCATAGGCTCTTGTTCACTTTCCTTCTGAGATGCATTTTCTTGTAGTAAATCAGATTATTGGCTTCTAATTGGTCCCGTTGATGATGCAATGCAGTAGGCTTGTGTTTAGAACCGGATTACTGCCGGCTAACACACTTGTTCGTCTTAATTTCAACTGTGGTCAAATTTCGTGTTTAAGATTAAGTGATTTTATGTGCACGTTGAGGTGATTTTCTCCAAGACTACTGAATATTTTTGAACGATTCAAAATCTGTGAACTGTAGGAGGTTAATAGCGAGGTGTAAACGGGTTTGTGAGGTGATCGGGGCAAAATTGCAGAAAAAGGCCGACTTATTCGTTTTGGTGTCAGTTTTTTCAAGGGGGTCATTTATCCCTTTTGAAAGGTTTTCTCAAAGACGATTGCTCCAACGGGTCTGAAAATTGGCGTGCGTTCAGATCACAAGCAGTACAACAAGTTTTAGTAAGGGTTATGCTGCCGAAAAATTGCTTGGTTTTGAGTTATGGCTCGAAAACGGTCAAAAAACCTGTTTTTGGGGGTCAATTTCTTTTCGCGAAACGTTGACGGATTTTTTAAACAAATAACTTTTGGCAAAATCTGACCTAATAGTTCGGTAAACATGGCCAATATCTCGGTCGGAGCCAAATTCCGGACCTCCAAGTGCCCTAGAGCGCGAGTTTTGGCTCTGAGAAAAAAGGGGCTAAAAAAGGTCATTTTTCGACGTTTTTTTTGGAGTTTTACGCCCTTTAATCGGATCAAATCGGGTCGGGGATAACCTAACAAGTTTCTACAGCTTCCTAGCTCTCCGCCGGTACCAGAATTATTGCTCTATGACTCTTGGTTGAGTTTTGACACTTAATAGAAATTTGCTCGATTTTAGGGTCCAATTTTGACGTTTTTTGCACTCCCCAGTTCTTGATGTTTTACTACTGCCGGAGGGCACAAAATGGGTGCTAAAGTTGCCCCGGCTCATGGGATGAAGATCTGTTAGGTTGGTTTGGCCATTTTCTGTTTTTATCACTAAATTTGAGGGGTTCCCGGTTTCTGAAACTTTTGGTCGGTTTTTATCACTTTTTCGGGTTTCCTAATTCGGATTTCTTTCATATGATTTGCCTTAATGTGGTTTGAGGGGTACTTATGATTAGCTGGGGGGGGGGGGGCAATGAAGAGACTGGCATGCTAATTTTGGTAGCAGATGGTTATGGGGGTGTTCTGGAACTTGTCGAAAATCAGTCGGAGCGCTGTTCGCTCTCTGAGGTAATCGAGACCTTTTCCGACTTTTGGGAGCACTAGTTCCTTAATATTGTAATGTTCGAGGGTTGTTTTGAGCGTGGCTGGTGCTAAAGAAAGAGCGTTTTAGCTGGCTGTATCATGGAGGCAATTTTTTGTGACTAGAGTGAAGAAAAACTTTCGGGGTCGAAGTTTGTGATTACCGAACCAATTGGGTGATTAAGGTGATTTATTGGTTCAAAACCTGCATAAGGGTGATTCCTAGCTAACTGTGAGTTAAGTTTCGTGTAGTGGGTGCTATTGCTAGGTACACAGTGAGCAAGTGCAGTTCTCATGTTGTGAATGTTCCCTTTAAATTTAATGATCTTTGCTTTAGCTTTTGTGTGTAGTGCATTATTCTCAGGTGACCTGCTCCTCCTGTTTCTACTACTGTTTGTTTCTTGCATGTAGTGTGGTCTAGAGGTTCCTTGCTGGTGTCTAAGAATGCTTGCACGTACTTGGTCCAGTTTTGTGTCTCTAGTTGGAGTGTTAGTATTTCTGTTTCGCTGGAATGAACATGTGATCTGATCATGTTTTTGTTCTCTAGTTGTGTTTGCGGTTGAACTGCTTGATTGTGGCTGGTCTCGTGGTTGATACTCACGAGTTGCTGCCTTTGCAGATGGTGAGTAGTGTCTGCGTCGTATTTTTGTTGAGAATGACACTCTTCTTGGTATTGTGGAGCTACTAGCTTGTTCTTCGTTTTGTTGTCTAGCTCGGATTCTTTTACTTTGGCGTTTAATTGGCTGGTGAAGTGTCCGCTGACTTTCATCCTCGATGCTGCTGGAGCTGTCTGGGGCTCCTCCAGCTGGTGGTATTGGGGGGTCGTTGTTTTGTTCTCCGTCGGAGCTGGAATCTGTCATTGGAACATGTGGTACTCCTAAGTGTGGTGGAGGGGGTGGTGGAATTGGGGCTGCTATGGGCACTGGCGCTGGCGCCGCTGGGGGTGCTCCAGCTAGAGGAACTGAAAGATGTATTTGTGTTGCTGGTTTGGGTTCATTGGGTGTTGGCGGGGGTGCTGGTTTTGGGAAAATTAGATCTTCGATGTAGTTGTCGAAGAGCTCAGGTTCCCGTTTGTCGTCTCTACGCGATGGGTCAGGCGTGAACTGTTTTGGATCTATTATTTCGAGGTCTTCTGTGTCTGGTGGTTGTTTCACAGGTCGTAGTCGTATCCTGTGAACGCACTGTGTGAAATTTGTTCCAATCTTTCTGATAATGTAATTGGAGTCTGTCAGAACTTTTTCAACTCTGTAAAATGGAATCCATACTTGTGTAGCCTTGCTGATTTGTGTTTTCTGTGATGTTAGCTTTGGATTCAAAAGTAGGCAGTAGCTGTGTAATTTCAAAGGCTTTGCTTCTGCTTTCTTGTCATAGTAGCTGCGATATCTCTGGTAGGATTCAATTAGCTGAAGTTTGTTCTCTTCGAACTTGGTCATCATTGCGTCTTGTAATGCAACCACATAGTCTGAGTTCACTGCGACTGCTTCCATTGCTTTTCTTGCAAATCGCAAATCCAGTGGTTTGACAGGTTCTCGTCCATGGAAGAATGCTGTAGGGCAACATCCAATTGATGTATGATAAGATGTATTGTGTATGAAGGTTGCTAACGGTACATACTTGTGCCAATCTTTCCATTGCTTGTCTGTGTTCAACTTCAAGATCCTTTTCAATGGTCCGTGTGAGCGTTCAACTGCTCCAATTGTCTGTGGATGTTTCAGAGATGCATGCTTCAATTTGACTTCTAGAAGTTTCGTCAATTCATCCATGAGAGATGAGGTAAAAGACGTTCCTAGGTCTGAGACAATTGTTTCTGGCACATAGCTATGATTGAAGAAGAACTTCACTAACTCTCTTGCTACTGTATCTGCGCTTCCATTCGTCAATGGAACTGCGAATAAATATTTGCTGAACACATCTATTCCACTTAAGACATATGTGTAGACTGGAGAGTTAAAAGTTCCAACCAGATCAATTTGAAGTTGGTCTCCGGGGAAAGATTGCAGAGATGATATAGGCTGCAATGGCGGCTTCAGCGTGCCTTCTTTTGCTGTTTTCAGTTGTAAACATGTCAAGCAGTTTTTCACCAGGTCTACTAATTGTTCCGTGAATCCTGGGAAATAAAACCTTATTCTGAACTCCTGAATTGTTCTTGTTATTCCATTGTGTCCTGCTGTTCTTGAGTTGTGGATCCTATAGAGGACTTCTTTCCGCAAGTGTTCTGGCACGCAATACTGTTGATGAATCACTTTTCCTGCATCGTCGTAGAAGAGTCTGTATAAAATTCCATCTTCTACAATTAGTCTTTGCATGTGTTTGTAATACTTCCTCATGTTTCTTGATGCATACGTTAGACCAACTACTGTGTTGTTTTCTTTCCATTCAACAATCTTCCGTATTTCATGGTCTTTCATCTGCTCTGCTTTTTGATCGATTGGTTGACTTCTGTCAAAAATATCGTTTAGGGTGTCAGCTGGGTTGATGTATTCAACTGCATTTACTTCAGGCTTGTACAACTTCACGAATCCCTTGATTTCATCTTCAATGGTCTTCATTTTCTCTTGATATGAGTCGTATAGGCCACACTGCTTCAATTGATTAATGAATGCTTCAGTTTCGGTTCGGGACTCGAAAAAATCATCCACACAATCAATTGAATTTAGTTCTGCATTCGGTATTTGGGCTTCCGTGTTGATTTCAATGTCTCTCACTGGTATCTTTTCATTTAGTTTTAGAGACACAGTTGCGGCTCTATCTACTTCCACTCGCGAAAGAAAATCTGCTGCATAGTTTGCTTTTCCTGGTATATGAGCAATTACTAGATTGAAAGAGAGCACACGGTCCAAGCAGTTCCAAAGTGATGGGGGTATCGTTTTTGACTGGAAGAATTGAGTTAGACTTCTGTTGTCTGTAAGTACTACAACCCGATGAGTGGATTCCCAAATGAAATGTGCAAAGTGCTCGAGTGCAAAATAAAGTGCGAGAAATTCTTTGTAGTAGATTGAGTACTTGAATTGTGGGGTCGTGAAGGCTTGACTTCCAAAAGAAACTGGTGAATACTTCTTGGTTTCCTTTGTGTTATTCTCGTCCAAGTAGTCTACCATCAGTACAAATCCTGCGGCGTAGTAGCTGGCGTCACAAAGTAGGGTGTACTTCTGACCAGGTTTTGCGAGTCGTAATGTCATGGTTGTTGCCTTTAGCAAGTCGTCCTTCAATGTTGCCAGTGCTTTCACATGTGATTCGTCAGGCTCGAGTGTTGCATCTTTCTTCAACATTCGATAGAATGGTATCAGTTTCTCTCCCAATTTAGGTATGTAGTTCCGGAAGAATTGCACAAAGCCTATCAACCGTTTAACTGCCTTTGTGGATTTCGGGAGCCGTACATTGTTGAGAAACTTCTTAATCTTCAGTGACTCTGGAGAAATTCCCTCTTTAGTGATTACATTCCCCAGGAACTTCATTGAGTCAGTGGCAATTTCGCATTTCTGCGGTGACAATTTAAGTCCAGATCTACGGATGCAATCAAACACTTGCTTCAGTGTTGGTATCAGGTCTTCAAAAGATTTAACTCCACATCCATTGTCGTCCATGAACTGAGTGCACATGTCTGCTGCAAGACATGGATCCAGGTAATGCCTGATGAATGAACTGAATCCAGTTACTGACTTACTAAGTCTTTGAGCTAAGCATTTGTAGGCGTAGGTTCTTGACGAGAAGTTGAATGCAAGTAATTGTACAGATATGTCATCTGCCATTTGGACGCAGTGGTAAGCTTGTGAGCAATCTAGTTTAGTGAAATACGTCTTTCCTGCAAAGTGGTTCGTTGCGTCAGTCATGTTTGAAATTGAAAAGTTAGCATTCAGGTAATCGTTCTTGAGCAAGTGATTAATTCTTCTGAGATTAATCAGCAATCGGAGTCGTCCTGACTCTTTTCTATGTGCAAACAAGGGGCTACTGTATTTTGACTGTGGCAATGTTGTTATTAAACCGTAGTAATGCATTAGTGCAAGCTCTACGTGAAGTTCGTCACGCAAGTGAATTGGCGTTGGTGGACCTTGAACGTACATTGGCATTGAGTGCTCTGGTGTCAACTTTATTTTCATTTCTGTGTTGTATCCAACGTCGAAACGATGCTTTGCAAAAATATCATTGTATTCAACTAAAAGGTTTTCCACTTGCTGTTTCTGGTCACTGGTTAGCAGAGATCTTGTCCATGTGAACTGTGAAAGGAATTTCTCTCGATCATCGTAATTGTGTTTTGGGTCAATTGATTCTTTTTGTTGGAGCATCTCTATCTGGTCATGGATTTGTTTTTGAAGAGGTGGGAGAGACGATGGATTTTCACACGTTTCAGGAATTGGGAACCAAAGTGAGTCATAGTCAGGTTTTGGTCGAGGTGGTTGATTCCTACCTTTTCTGTCTGGATCTTGGATTAGTTGATTAATTTCGGGAATAAAGTTTTTGCTATTTTGAAATTTGGCAAGTGCTATTAACTCTGGGTCTACTTGGATCAACTTGTCTGCTTGTTCTGATGTTAAAATTTGAAAACGGGCTAGTTCTGTTCCTTTTGTCAGTGTTACGGGGTGGTCTGTAAAGTTAAGAGCTGCAATGAAAATTGTGTTATTTTCTCCGATTGTGCTAAGTGATGACGTAAGTGCTAGATCAGTTTCTCGTTCTAATGTTTCACAAGGGAGTACTAAACCACTTCTAAACTTAAGGTCCTCAGTGTGTTTTGAAAGAGTACACTCGACTATCGACTGTTTGTTTGGCTGTATCACATGTTTCTTTGTTGTGTAAATTGGAAGCTTTTTTGCTCTGACTGCTCGTCTTGGTTCGTTATGTGGCTTAATTTCATTGATTGAAACCGTTAGATCAGGGAACTCTATCAACGAACGTTTGGGGTTGATTGTAATATCATGTTTAATAAAGAAATCATTTCCGAGTATTATGGAGTTTGATTTTGGTAGCACAATAAAAGATTCAGTGAAAGTGACATGGGCTAGTTTAAATGTTAGTGAGACTTGTGCTGTTACTTCAACTAATTGGCCTCCTGCCATTTTTACATGTTTCCAATTAGGTTGCTCATATTTAATATGATTGTAAAGTTGTTTGTCTTTTTGTAGTTCTCCAAAGAGGCTTTTGCCGATTACATTTGCACAAGCGCCAGTATCGATTAACGCTCTGCGTGAAATAAGTGGTGAAAAGTTTAGCTTTACATAAGATAGAATATTACCTTTTGTTGGGGTTACATTGTTTAAATAAAGTGTATTAAGATGATTGTTATTTTTTTGTTTTTCTGTTTGATTATGATGATTGTTTTGTGTGCGACTTTTGTTATTGGGTGGTGCTTCTAGTTTTTTGGCTGACGTTGGAAGGGGAACGAGGTTCCACGGCTGTTCGGTCGATTGTACGATGAACATTGACTGGAAGTGTGGTTGGGGTAACCACAAGTGTAGCAGAACACTCGGCTAGCTCGTGTTACTGGCATATACGGTCCTCTTGGCATTCTAACAGGTTGTCTTGCTTGAAAGGTGAAGTATGGCGTCCTGGGTCTACCTAGGTCAGATTGGTAGCGTGGCTGAACCCAACGTTGTTGGTAACCCCCCTGAAACGCGGTTACCAGTTTCCTCTCTGCGGTCTATTCTGGTACTGGGGATAAGTTGAGGGTCTGGTTTCTCCAAATGGCTGCTGGAATCTGTACGGTTGGGGCATTTGCTGTTGACGAGAGTTAAAGTTCTGGTTGGCCGGGACTGCGTTTTGTGCTACGGTCTCATTTTCTGTGTTTTTGATTCGATCATCCATTGATTGTAGTCTGCGGTCCATTGATTCCTGCTGAGTTGACAATCTTGATAGCGCATTTACAAGATTATCTGATATCGTGGTGCTAACCTCGTTAAATCCATCCTCTGGATAGTCCTCTTTTCTGCACAGGTCCCTGATGGTCATCTGCTGTCGAGCCAAAGTACAGAGTTCTTGTACCGTGGAATGTGGTGGTTGCTCCATCAACTTTGATCGTAGCCATCCAGGCATGGCTTTTTGGAAGATCCGTTTCACTTGAGCGTTCTTGAAATCTTCTGCCGCTTGCAGTCTTTCGGCTCTCTGTGCTGTCTCCGTATCGAATCGTGTACGTTCTACCACTGGATCAGCGGTTGCTGCGTCTATTGGGTCTACTGCAGGGAGCACTGGCGTCGGGCATGCTCGTATTGCCTTTGTTTGTATGGTAACCAGGAAATTTTCTGGCGTGTCAGTTTTTGGGTCAAATCTTAGCTTCTCTAAATTTAGAACATGGACTTCTTGGAGTTGGACATTACAGAAATGGTCGCGTAGGGCAGTGAAACTTAAGTTCACATCATTTCGTGTCACTTCTGGCAGAGTTTGAAAAAATCGGAGGGCTGGCCCTCTCAGGTGTAGTTGGAGAAAATTTGCCTGTTGGTTTGCTGCAATGCCTGCTACGCCAACGAATCCTCTGAACAGTTGTTCGAATTGCCGAAAATTTTCCGTTTCTTCACCGCTGTATGGATCTACAGTGATTTGTGCTTGTGCAGCCATAGTTTAGAGCTACTTAGTTCTAGTCTAGTCTTAATGTGAGCACCGATTAACTTAATGAGCTTAAGGGAGAGCACTGAGTAAACGAATTAATAAGCACCGTGACCGATTTTGTCTTACTGTTTTCCTGAGTAGTCTCTTGTTCGGCACAGCAATCTTGTCCTGTGTTCTGCAGCTGGTGAAGTTCTCCCCGTCTTGTGGTTATCTTCTGGTTGTCAGGCCCTTCTGGTGTGTCGTCTAGTTAGTTGAGTCGTTGTCGGAATCATCATTATCGAAGTAGCAGAAGAAGTGGTTGTCTTTAATTTCCAACATCGCCTCAACTTCAGCTTGGTTAACGCTTTCAGTAAACTCAGTGGTATTAGAAAATCTGCTAATCACGAGAATTTTTCTACCAATGTCAGAAGAGAGAACATCAACACAATTAACGAAGAATAACAAATTTTCAAAGTGTACGAAAATATCCAGGATCTCGTAGGAGGAGCTTAGGGAATGCTCGTGTTTGTGATGTTCTTCTACATAAACGTCGTAAGGGAAGCAAAGAATGTGAACCGTTTTAGCTAATTCCACAATTTGGTCAGAATTTCGGCAGTTGTGAAGTAAGGTTTGATAAGTGGTATTCATTAAATCGTCTCCGCGACTCACCATGTAATACTCCACTCCTGTGCTCTTGTTTAGTCGTGATTTCCTTGGTATTTCTAATTTTGTGTTTTAGCGGTCTTTTCACTTCGGAGCAGTGTCGACGATTCTCATTTGTTACTTTTCTAAGCCAATAAGAAAAGAAGAAGAGATTTATAGTTGAATTTTCTGAGGTCTTGTTTCTACCAGTGTTCTGATTGGAGTGAATATAGTAACTTCAGATATAGTAAATCAGAAAACAAAAGAGTGTACATAATAAGCATAAACAGGTATATCCGTGTGCACATCCTTGTATACATAATAAACAATAACAGGTACATTCGTGTGAACATCCTTGTATGGTCTATAGATATATATACTTTTAGAAGGTACTTTAAATAATAAATTTGTTCGGGCTAGATTTTGGGCGGAAATAAAGTAGAGTCAACGAGATTGTGGGTTTAGGTCAAGATACCCATATATGGGGTATCACAAACAGAAACAAGCCAAATCAACCCAGGCAAAAAAAAGGTTGCAGTCCACAGGCGTATGCTTCAACAACGGCCCAACAAGTAAAAATTGCGGGTATAATTCAAAGTTCTAGCCAATTTAAAACATAAACCGGCTAATGTCGGAGGATTAATTGCCCTCGAACGACAGGCAGGTAGAAAATTTTTTGACCATGCAGGGATTCGAACCATTGACCACACGATCCCTATCAAAATACACTGCCCACTTGGCCATCAGACACACATTGTCTCTATGCTGCAACCAATTTATATTAGCAAAAAGCTTTACTTCGGAATGAGACTAATAGAGATCACGCAAAAATGAAGAATGAAAGCGTGAAAAAATCACTTTAGAAGTCAAAGGATGTTCAAGAAGAAAAGCGAAAATGGTCAAGAGAAAAATTTGCAGGAGAGACCAACACGTTTAGAATAATTGCTAAGAACTTCGTTTAAGACCAATTAATAAATTGATGAATAATAACCTCGGTTGCTTCATAAACATGTAATTCCAATATACCAATGGGGAAAACAACACCTAATGATATTAGCAAAAAGCTTTCTTTCAAAAATTTCATTGTAAAAATTTGAGTTTTTCTTTGTAAAACTAAGAAACAGTAAAACAAAACTACAAAACGTGTTAAGCAAAAAAGGGCTGAAAAATAGCCACCATCGACTCCCAAAACCCCGATTGGGATTGGAAGAGAAAAAGTTTTTGCAATAAAACCATTTTTGACGTGCGAACTATATTGATGACATTTCGCAGTTAGACATACTCCTGCTTCTTAATGGGAGTATAAAGAGTATTAATAACAAAAAGTACAAAGAGGCTGACTAAACACTTATAATAACAAAATTAAAGAAGCGGGCATCTACAATTGTGCTTCATGGTTCTGTCAGGTTCCTATTGGTATAGACCTAGTAGCACGGGTCCTGAATTACAAAGCAAAGAATTGAACAAACTAAATACAACAACATAAGTCTCCTTGAAAGAACATCTGATAGCAAGCAAACTAAATAGCAAGACATTCACGAAAAACAGAACACTACAAAAATCCAGAACTTATTTCATTTCTTTTAGAAAATAGGTTGGTGATAATTATCGGTTCTAACAACGTCCAATAAGTATCAAAGAGGCTGACTTACACTTATTTTTTTTATTTTCCTTTTAGAAAAAAAGGTTCGTGAAAAAAATTAGGTACAACGTCAAAGTCGAAACAACTTAACACTCTGGGACTATAGACAGGAAACACAAAATTTCTACACAACCAAACATAACCGACTAACGTCGGGCAACTTGCTCTCAGACGACCGGCGAGCGTTTGACTTCGGCAGTAGCAAAAACGGTCAAGCAAAAGTTTTGCATAAAAAAGACAGGTTTACAATAATTGTCTCAAACTTTGAGAGCAATTAAAAAACAGCCCTAAAATTCCAAAAACGTCTCAAAGAAAACAAAAAACTAGTACCTAAAAATCTACAAACCACTCACAAAAACTTTTAAAAAAAATTTGAAGACAAGTCATTAAAAACTAGCTCTAAAAACAATTAGAACTAGAAACTTTTTGAAAATAAGAGTATAAAAATGATCGCAAAATAAGCAAGTCATAAAAGGCCAAGATAATAGAGAAAACGAAAAATTGCAAAAATTTGGATAATTTGTCATACTCTTCAGAAAAAAAAGTTTTATACCAACAACCTCAAATTCCACTTAAGGCAGTTAAAAGAAAAGAATGCGCGAGATAGGCTAAAATTTGCCTATATGTCGGCGAAATAGAAGAAAAACCTCCAAACTAGCATAAAACTTATTATTATTATTTACCAAACACTTCAAGCCACTGTTGAAACAACCCTAACACGAACACAATATCATAACAACTGTTAAACATAGCAATTTGAAAACCTGCTTTCAAAAGACTCATAAGAACGCAAAAAATTCTCTCAATGGGAAAATTTTTGTCATACCAACTGCTCGCTCTCTTGAAAACAGAGGTATAAACAAAAAACCACTTCTCATTCTACTCTTCAACTTTGTTCCGGACCCAAACAACTTCAAATTTCTCACACGTTTGATCTCGTTTCAATATTTACTCCAATGAAGTTGATTTAAAACAAATCGCTTTTCCAATACTCCTCTTCGACTCGTACAAATCAGCGCACTAATACAATTCAAATTTGAACTGTAGTGGGCCACTAGAAAAGCCAGCTGAAAAGATGAGGGTGGCTATTAAAAACTTATAATCTATTTACAAGAAAGTGTCAACTATTAACTGCCCTTTTTGATAAATTCAAACAATACAACAATGCAAAATTAGCGCACATGTATGACCTGTTGAAAAGATTAGTTAAAAATGAGGAGAAAAGGCAAAATTAGAATTCAGATTTCGTTGTTGTACAAATACCATTTCACTTGAAAATGATCAATAGTTTGTATTATTTGTCAACAATAAGTTTTATGCCAACAAAACTGACTGCACACTCTTGGTATATAAGTATTCCGTGTTTTCAAATCCCACTTAAGGCAGTTAAAAAAACTAAGCAAAAAAATGGGTTAAATTTACCCATAAATCAGCAAAACACCTGAAGAACCTCCAAACAAGCATAAAACTCATATTTTTTACCACAGAACTTTAAACCACTATTGAAACAATCCTAACAAAAAAATATTCTAATAAGACCTGTTAAACAATCATCTGGAAAACCTGTTTTCAAAAGCCCCACGTGAGAATAAAAAAACTTTGCTCAAAGAAATTTTTGCTTTCACGCCCTCTTGTTTCACACTTCAGTTTTTCGCTCTCTCGGAAACACCGGTATGAATAAGAAAAACACTCTCTTCATTCCACGCACCAATTTTGTTTAGCACTCAAACAACTCCAATTTTCTCACGCTCTTCATTTCCTACTCCAAAATTTACTCCAATAAAGTTGATTTTAAAAAGACGCTTCTCCAATACTCCTGTTTGAGTAGTATAAATCAGCACACCAATACAATTCAAATTTATTGAATTTTAAAAATAGGGCCACAATAATAGCTAGCCGAGAACCTGAGAGCGGTTATTAAAAACAGATAATTTATTGAAAATAAGCAGTCTCTAAGTGGTATATACTTTTGATAAATTCAAAAAACACACCTAAGAATTATTAGAACGCATGTATGATATGTTGAAACGATTAGTTAAAAATATTGAAAAAAGAGCAAACACAGAATTTAAATTGCCTCACTCGAACAAAATCGCTTCCTAAAACCGAAAATTCGTTGTACAAATACCATTTCACTCCATTTAAAAAGTTACTTCAAAAAAAATCACGCCTCAAAGCTACTCACCTGTTCGCTCCCCTTACTACTCAAGCGTGATCAAAATCAAGACTCTGTTTTGAGTTCTCGTTGACAAAAAACTACAGCGCATCAAAAAAATCCAAATCTTTTGGATTGTAAAAAAAACAGGAACACCGCAATATGGCTACGCTCAGCTAACAGCTTCGCAGATATAATAACTTTCAACGTTATTTCTTGATGTTTAATGTCTTTTTAGATTTTAATTTAGAGAACAGCTTAAAAAAACGATGTGTAATTCCGCCAATGTTTATCTCATCTGTTTCATATACAATTCGATGTTAATAGCCCTGTTGTTGGTGGAGAGTGGGCGCCCACAATATAACAGCCATGTCAATACCATCATCAGACCGGTTTAATCGTATTTCTCCATTCTAGCATAAAACTGTCTCGACAGCCATTACACACTATTCAGTAGATATAGATTTAATTAATAGAGTCCAAATTGATTAGAAGTGCTTTCAACTACTATTAATATTAGTTTGCCATTTACTTTATATCATTATCAGTTGTGATCGCTCATTTCAGACAGAGAGACAAATAATAACCAAACTGATTACGACACGACTAAGAACGAACCCTCACCTTTTCTTCCCTCTTTAAACATAAATTTACAGGTATACAATTGTTTTGATACTGAAAACTTCAGCTATTCAGATGACAGAGACAAAAACTCAAGGTAGACGCATAAACAAGTTTTATTATTTTGAACTTTTAACTAAAACCGGCGATAAGTCTCTTGCACTTAATGGGGATATAAGCTGCACCTCTGCCATAGAAGTAAAAACTGGCAAACACAGCAGGCCAACTTCCGGCAATAATGAAACTCGGATTACAGTGTCGCAGCTACAAAAAAAACTAAAATTAATTTCAAAACATGGCTTTCAAAAATATCTTTCAAAATATCACCGTAGCTGCTTTGAAGCATGTACCAGTTTCTAGATCTTTTACTAAAACGGTCCTGTAAATTTTTCAGCTGTTTCCCTCCGAAAATCTTAATCCCTCCCTCCTAACACTTAAAATACTTGAAAAGTATGGAAAACCTATTTAAAACAATAACAAACGAAACCTAAAACTTTAAGCAGCGGTTCAGCAGTTATTAATAGCCAAAACGAGCATCAACACTTAAAGAAACAAACCTTTTTACAAAGTCACTTGTACCATGCTTCTTAGATCAAAGGTCAATTAGAGCTAACATCACATACGATAGCCTGATTAGGTTTTTTTTTTGTATGAAAATTGTATGATTACCGGGAAATCAAACAAATCATATATGACCTTGTATGATAATCGGGGATCATATATGGCCTTGTATGAAATCAAGGATGATGGGCAACCCGGGAAGTTGAAACGCAAGCGAACGCTCGAAAAACTCTAGGCATGCATATGAACATCGATACGGCGATATCTGCATGGTCTAAATTTGACCTTTCATTTTGAAATGACCACTATCGTTTTAACATTATGTTAGGGAATAAACATGCGTTGAAATCAGATGCGCAATGCAAGTTATCATTAATAGTCAGTTGACACGCATTATCATCATTTCAACAACAACAGAACGAACAACAATAAACATAGCCGGCAGTTTGCCGGAAAATAGCCGCGATAGACGCTTGTGGCCTTCCATGAATTGAAACAACTTAAGAAATATGATTGAGAGATCGACCACCAGTCCCTTAATAGACCACTAGACTTTTTGGGGTTAGATTCGGACGGTCAATTTATGACACATACGGTCTATAAGGAAAAAGCCCTAAAAGAGTCTATTAAAAAGCGGCTATTAAAAAGCAAAACATTTATGTCTCAACTGACTCAGCCTGCGTTTAAATTCAAGGGCTTTATTTGATTAACCTATGCCGTAGTTGCTTTGAAGCTAAACTATCGTACTCAAAGTAAACTGCTCTTGGATATAACGATATTATATTATTGAAGAGGTAGAAAGTTAAATTTAAAAATAAAAAAAAGTAGTGACACTCACTATACTGATACTCGCATTAACTGCCCAGTTTGAACATATCGGAGAATTTTTCGAACAAAAATTAGGGGGGTGTCAAAAATTTTCTTTGAAATTTTTCGAAAAATTTACACTGATTTTGTTGCAAATCATTCATCGGAAATTCTGTTAAGTCTTATATTACAGATTTACTTTCTTCGATACAAAATTACAAATATATTGCAAGATAGCTCCCCTTTTTACTCCCCTTTGATTTTGCTACCAGGTTCAACAGATGAGATACATCAATGAAGAGTTACATCAATTAAATGAAGAGATATGTTAACTACTTACTTTTAGGCATATCATTGTGCTCATCTTCGATATCTGGGAGAATCCCATCAGCTAAAAAATAATGAATTGAGTTACAGGTATACACATAGGCCGAAACTGCCTATAGGTGAACCATAAAGCAGGCTAAAGTTTTTGACTATTGCTGTTAGCAGCTAGCAAGCAAAACGGAATCAAACCATTTCGAAACATGGTCGATAGCTGCGCATTAGACGTAAATGCTATAAAAAACTTATAGCAGCAGGCACCGAAAAAAGCTAACTGTAAGATGTAAGCAACCTGGTTATTTTTAACAAAACGCATTTCATGTTCATATCAACTTTCACCTTTCGATGCATCTGGTGAGACTAAACCAGTTCGAATAACATTTCGTTTCGTTTCTTTTCAGGTTTAACTTAACTGTCTCTTTACAAGTAACAAAACGAAGTAGATAAGCGCAGTTAAATAAGGAGAAGCAAAACATCTCTAGCCAATAAAAATCGCTTGTAGGATCGATCCACGTCAGAAATGGATTAACAGAGAGCTCAAAATGTTGATTACTATTGATGTTGCTGATAGCAATGACGGTATCAGGACAACATGCCCAATACCAAAATACCCACTGTCATAATACCCAATTCCAAAATATCCAATGTGCCAAAATAGCCAATTCCAAAAATAACCAATGACAAAATAACCATTTTTATTATATCCAATGCCAAACTACTCTATTTATAATTTAATCGTTAAATTCTTGAAATCAGCGTCAATCCCACAATTAGGCAACCAGTCACAACTAAGTACAGATTAAATAATTAGACGCATTTTAAGTAAACAAGACGCAAAATTATCAGAAAAAAATCAAATTGTCCAAGAAATTTTGAGGGGTCACTCTACTCGTTAGATAAATTAGATGCTATATATGAGCAAAATTACTTGGGGCACGTCCCAGCCGAACCGATTAACTCAAATCCTTGATGGACATGAGTTTCAAAAAGTTAGAAACAAAGACTACTACGCAATGGAAATGCTCGAAATGTAGCTCTTATAAATGTGAAGTTAAGCAATTGTTATCAAAGAATAACTAGAATAATCATAAAATTGTTCCCGGACAAGTACAAGCATAACAGATTCTTCGTCAAATGAAAGAGACCGCATGAACGGATCAGAATCCACTCAATAATAAGATAATTGCCAGCAGTCTGTTACCAATCGGGTCTGATGTTGCAACGCAGCTGTCTTAACCATCCAGATCTTCAATAAATCGGACACTAAACCGTCAAAAAGCATCTGAAAACGTACAAAGGGCAGCAATTAGACAAATTTCTAAGTAGCCGTCATGTTTAAAGAAATCTGCCTTATGACCCGGGAACAAATGACAATGAGAAAATGCTTATTTTTGGAGCACACGAAAATCTAGAGTCGTTGAAAACTAATAAAGCGCTTTGGCACTGATGGAAATTTCAAAATATCTTCCACAAAATTTTAACAATTATTCACAATTCATATTCAGATAGCAGGAATTATCTAACTTGTATTTATGCTCTACTTAGCAACAAAAGAGACAACTTCTACTTTCAGTGGACGTATATCTGAGGTGAGAACAATAGCCAGCTCAGTAGAGAAGCCCAATATCTTTGGCCCTCTGGAAGCACAACAGATACAGCTTAAGGCTTAGCAAGAACTACAAATGCAGTTGAAGGCTGGCATTTGGGCGTTACGCCCCTTTTCAAGGCAACCTTCTTTGCATTTGGACTTTTCTTGAGATTTTGCTCGGAGCTGCCATACCAAAACTTCAACATTATCAAATCCTTATGCGGAAAGGAAAACAAGAGCCAAAAGAAATATAGAGTTCTGACTGAAAACGTCAAAAACCGTGCAAAAAATTTTGAAACTGACGATGTCTCATATTTACGTCCACTTGCTTACGATACACATTATTGAGCTTATTTAGGTGTTGCAAGTGCGCTTTGTGGTGTTATTAAATAAAGCTTTGAAAAAAAGCGTGTACTCAAAAACTAGAAGAGCTAATAATTTGACAGTGGATTCTCTGTTTGGTATAATTTTCTAGATCCCCCTCCGCAACCACTTCCAGCACCACCCATAGCTGGTATAGGCAGGTTTTCCCAACTTCCCCCCAATTTTTTGTTTTCGATCGTACCAAGCCAAATTTCAGTTTTTTGAGAAAAAATTTTTGATAACCGGAATTTAACCCGCCACCCTTTTTTTCGGTGAAACCATTAACCGCTGATCAAATTCCTCTTTGAACCTACTTTGATGTTTGCAGTGATATTTTGAGTAATCTTTCATGTGTTACGCTTTACACAAATTTGAACTAAAATGCGGATTAACCTAAAAGGTGCTTTAACCTAAAAAGCGGCTTGACCTAAACGGCGGTTTAATCTAAAAGCGGCATTTCATTTGACGATTTTTTTTCTCTTTTAAGGTTTTCTTAGCAAGAGTTCTAACAGTTGGTATATTGTGTACAATGGCATTGGTTATTTTGACATTAGTAGAATGGCATTGGGTATATTGTCATGTAACCAGCAATTACAACCAAACAATGCAGCGGCATAGCACCAGTAAACATTTTTTCATCACACAAACCTAATGAGCAAAAATTTTAAAGTTATAACAAAACGGTCTCTCGCGTACTGAGAGTTTTCTCACACTTAATTTTCTCGTTCTTTTTCGAAAACCGGTATGCAGAAGGCGGTTTATTTCTAACGTAATAAATTAACTTTATTCACTCCTCCAACTTCCGGCATCAATGTTCGCTGCACTTACGAATAAAATACATTGCCGAAAATTTTCAGAACCCACTCTAAGTGACAACTGACTCAAAGCACAGTCAATAATTCACTCACATGAGTACTCTAATAATTTCATTGTCATACTTGAACAAAAAAAGTAAAATGAGCAAAACAGTGATCACCGAAATCTAGTACGGATCCCGCATAACAGATCTAAACACATTTGTACGTTATATACAGCTAAGAAGACCACGCAAGAAAACAGAGAAAACTTCACAAATCAACAAAAAAGGCCAATCTTTGATTCCAATAAATTGATTTGCTCGCCTACCGTTGATCCCACGGCGGATAAGCAAATCAACGGCGCCGTTGATCCCACTGCCCGAAATTGGAATTGAAATAATTAGCAAAAAGGAGACAAAATTGGAAAAGTGTGAAAAAGTGTTCTACTTTGGTCCGCAGTTTGCTTAGATTCGGTAAGTTTGGCAAATACAGACTACATTGTAGAATTAAAAGCGTAACACTAAACCCAACAAGGAGGCTCGGTAAGGTGCGTTCGCACATAAAGTTCCGCCCCGCTCATATACAATCTTAACTTAATTGTCTACCAAATGAGGAAGAGATAAACATATCGTTCAACAAACTACTAAATGAAACATAGCCGGCATATTGCCGGAATAGCTGCGAAAGAATAGACCTGCGTGCCATATAATAGAGATAGAAACAGATACAGATCTAAATTGAAAAAAATCGACGCCGCTCAAAAAGCTAGGTAAAAAACATTCAGCGATAAAATAATAAAGCTTGGCAAAACTCATTCCACAGAAACCTCTTATTAGGGACCTTTAATGCACATATGAGTTCCTTTGACCTTAAACAAAATCAAACTAAACTTAAGTGTTAAAGTGCAAAAGTCGTCTTATTGAGTGAGGTAAGTCACGTATGATCAAAATCTAATCACGCATATAACCTAAAAACTTTCGCTAAAGCGAGTGAGAAATGACGTCACGCGCGAAAATGCCGTTAGTGAGAGGAAGAAGTCATTCAGAAATTTGACTTTTTCAGCTTTGCTGTGTGAACAAATGTAAAACGAAAAAAGAGCGTCAGACGACGAAGCAAAAAAACAGCAGGACAAGTCCTGACACACAATTCAAAAAATTTTCATTGACTAAACAGAAAACTAGACCAAGAACGTACTATGAATGGATTGGGAAAACCATTTCAAAAAAAAATTCGATCCAAAAAATCGAAAAAACTGTAAAAATCAAAGTGGAATTGCCGCATGTGAACAAAAAACCACTAGCGAGAAAGCTAATTGTTGTTCAAACACCTATTTCTCACTCTACTTTAAATTTAGAGCGGAAAAATTTCACGCCGCAAAACCACCCGCTTTTTCGCTCCACTTCCTGTTTCGGCGTGACCAAAATCATTACTCCAATTTGACTTCAAAAATCATGAAAATGTGTGAACAGATCTTAAAAAAAAAGACAGCGCCCCAATACAATTCAAATTCTTTGAATTGTAAAAAACCAAGAGAACCGCAATATAGCTACGCTCAGCTTACAGCTTCGCAACTATAATAAAACAATCTACCTTAGAGTGCCGATGAGACCTGTGACTACCACAATATGACTACACGAAAAGACGGTGATAAAAAACAAATAATTACAAATATTAATTACGACCAAAACCCGTTGTCCATTTTTTGATTACCACTAATTAACAAATCAAATTGGCATCAGATAACACTTATACTAAAGAAGATTAACCTTTACTTCATTAGAGAAAAATGTGGGACTTTTCCGCAATGCCAATTGGTAATAAGTCCACAAGAAATGAGCAAAAGGGCAAAGTTTAATAAAGCGTTGCTTTTTTGAAAAGAATTGATATCAAATTGATCAAAAACATGATGTATCAAATGAGAGATTCTTTTATACCTCCATAGAGAACGATTGAGACCTTTCGTTATTCAGGATATGTCATACGAAAACAACAACAACGACAAATACAGGCGAAAAAAATGCACGAAAAAACTTTAAAAAAAAAATGCATGAAAAAGTTTGCACGAAAACGATGTCCCAGACAATAAAACATTAAGCTGTTCACTGAAAACCTTGAAAAATTTGGTTTGCGTTTCTTAAAATGGCCAGAGGACCACCCCTTATTTTGATACTGTAAAAACTGATTCTACCGAAAACAAAGACCATTAGAGGAAAAAAAACCGTTATAAAGAGCAAATTGTAGTTCATTAGATAAGGCTTGTCACTTGTCTATAGAGCTGCTCAGCTAAGTTAACAGACATAAGATTGGCAAATCTCAGAAATCCATTCGTTTTAAAAAACAAATATTTTCAAAATTCGCAGCCAACATAAGCTTTAGACTAAAAGAGTAGACAGTTTATCTTGCAACGTCTTCGAAAACTAATTGCTCCTGTTATTAGTGAGACTAACTCATAGGACTAAAAAATAACAACAAATACAAGCTGGAATTTAAAAAATTTTAAGAAACCAGTATTGAAGCCATTAAATTTCACCGCGAGAAAATTAAATCTTCAGTTGCGTCTCCTTTGAACATCATAAAGTCTTTTTGTAAAACAACTATTTCAAAATGACAGCAAAAACCACAAAAATTGAAAAGTATCTAAATTTCACAAAATTATTCTGAAACATTGTCTAAGCCCTGAAGACATCAGTCAAGACGTTTAACCAACAGAAAATTGTTGTATGGTTCAATAAGACATTAAAGAGATCTCTAAATAATGAGGCGAAGTTACGAAAAGGATACGATATTTTAAAAACGAAAAAAATGAAAACCAGAAAACGGATGTCGAAGAAAAATTGAATTTTTTGAAAAAATTTAATTAGAAAGTCAATAAAACCATTAACTATATACAATAGCAGTAATTAAATTCATTTATGTATCTATAGTTGGCCACTGAGACCTTTAATTACCCAATATTTGGCATACAACAAAAATTACCAACAATTTTTCTAGAGAGAGTGAGAAATAACGTCACGCGCGCAAACGCTGTTAGCGAGAGGAAGAAGTCATTCAGAAAATTTGACTTATTCGGCTTTGATGTGTGAACAAATGTAAAACAAAAGAGCGTCAGACGAAACAAAAAAACATAGCAGGACAAGTCCTGACGTACAATTCAAAGAATTTTCATTGACTAAACAGAAAAACTACACCTAGAAAGGACAATTAGTGCACTGAGAAAACCATTTCTTTAAAAAACATTCAGATAAAATAAGAAAAAACAGAAAATCAATGTCAAAATGCTGCATGTGAAAAAAATCACTAGCGAGAAATGAAAATTTTAAATTCAAACAAAAAACTAGGTCTAGAATGAGCTGTGAATGGATTGGGAAAACCATTAAGAAAAAAATCGGATCCAAAATATCGAAAAAACAGTAAACATCAGAGTGAAATGCCGCATGTGAACAAAAAACCACCACCGAGAAACCGAGTTTTTATTCATATACCGTTTTCTCACTCTACTTTAAAATTAGAGCGAAAAAAATTCTTGCCGCAAAACCACTCGCTTTTCGCTCCATTTCCTGTTTAGGCGTGACCAAAACCACTACTCAAATTTGACTTCAAAAATCATGAAAATGTGTGAACAATCTTAAAAAAAGACAGCGCCCCAATACAATTCAAATTCTTTGAAATGTAAAAAACCAAGAGCACCGCAATATAGCGACTTACAGCTTCGCAGCCATCAAAAAAAATGAAAACTGACTACCGTTTTTTTGTGTTTAGGTAAAAATTACCAAAGCAAAACGGACAAGGAAAGAAAAATCACATTGATCGAGACTTCAAAGGACTAGGACCAACGTCTAATCAAGACCCAAAGAACTGCAAAAAAAAAAATTAAAACTGCAAAATTTGGGGGTTAAAAATTTCAACAACATAGCCGGCAGATTGCCGGAATAGCTGCGAAAGAATAGACCTGCGTGCAATGTAATAGAGATAGAAACAGATACAGATCTCAATTGAAAACAAAAATCGACGCCGCTCAAAAAACTAGGTAAAAAACATTCAGCGATAAATTAAAAACGCTTGTTAAATTCCACAGAAGCCGCTTATTAGGGACCTTTACTGCACAAATGAGTTCCTTTGACCTTAACTTAAGTTTTAAAGTGCAGAAGTCATTTTATTGAGTGAGGTAAGTCACGTATTATCAAAATTTAATCACGCAAATAACCTAAAAACTTTTGCTAAAGCGAGTGAGAAATGACGTCACGCGCGCAAATGCCGTTAGTGAGCGGAAGAAGTCATTCAGAAAAATTGACTTTTTCAGCTTTGCTGTGTGAACAAATGTAAAACGAAAAAAGAGCGGCAGACGACGAAACAAAAAAACATAGCAGGACAAGTCCTGACGCACAATTCAAAGAATTTTCATTGACTTAACAAACAACTAGACCTAGAACGGACAATGAGTGAATTGGGAAAACCATTTCTAAAAAAATCAGATGAAAAAAATAAAAAAAACAGAAAATCAATGTCAAAATGCTGCTATGGAGAACAAAAAACCACTAGTGAGATATGTAATTTTGATTCTAACAAAAAACTAGGTCCAGAATGAGCTGTGAATGGATTGGGAAAACTAATTAGAAAAAAAAATCCGATCCAAAAAATTGAAAAAACAGTAAAAATCAGAGTGAAATTGCCGCATGTGAACAAAAAACCAGTACCGAGAAACCGAATTTCTGTTCAAACACCGTTTTCTCACTCTACTTTAAAATTAGAGCGAAAAAATTTCACGCCGCAAAACCACTCGCTTTTTCGCTCCACTTCCTGTTTCGGCGTGACCAAAATCACTACTCCAATTTGACTTCAAAAATCATGAAAATGTGTGAACAGATCTTAAAAAAAAGACAGCGCCCCAATACAATTCAAATTCTTTGCACCGCAATATAGCTTCGCTCAGCTTACAGCTTCGCAGCTATAAAAAGACTTTACTTTGAATTTAGGCCTTCAGAGCAACTTCAGGGCACTATGTACTTGAAAGATTACTAAATGTAGCTATTGACTCTAATGATACTTATTGACCACTTAACCTGTTTAATCCGTAACAAACAACAGGACAAGTCCTGAAAAACGATCCAAAGAATTGAATGCAGAGGTAAAAAGCCGTACGTGATAGGAAAATGCGCTTGCAAAGCAAAGAAATTATCACGCAAACTTTTCTTTGTCTCTTTCAGAACAATGCTTGAGCGAAAATGACTTTAAATCTCTCCGTTTTTTTTTTACTTTTGTTCAGCAGATCGACCTAAACAATTGTTCTCACGAGCGGTATTAGACTTTACATTCTGTGAAAAGAAGTTCACGAATACAAATCGACTTCTTGATCACCATTTTTAACACGCCCCTTAATAAGAGGGGGACGCTAAAGACTCCAACCAATGATTACCATATAATCATTGTACTCAAAGATACACCAAATTTTACATTAAAAAGCCGCCGATAAGCATGTTGATAACAAATAACACCTCAGGAAAATTTCTCGTAATAAATAATCATAGATCTTCAATCATTATCCAGTTACACTTCAATTAAATGACAGAACTTCCATTGTTGAAAATTAATTCCCCGTCTAATTAAGAGAACAAGCTCTTAGACAGAACAATATCTGTGTAGAGAAAATGAAATTGGACAGGAAATTAAATACATGCTTGAAATTTTGCGTTTGACTTACGTCCCAAGCTAACAGGCCTCGTGAAATCCATATTCAATTGTGGTGGAACAGGAGGTGGCGGTGGAATTTTACCCCCCGTAGCCGCACCAGGTACAGGTGGAGGTGGACTTAGTGGAGGTGGTGGAGCTGTATGGGGCTTGGGTGGAGGGGGCGGAGGGGGAGCCGAAGTTGGGGGTGGAGGTGGTAATCGCGACTTTCTTGGTCCCTGAGCAGCTGTCATCAGTGGGGACGGTGCAGGAGGAAAGGACCCTTGCTGGTCTATTAACATAACAATTTTTATAAAATTTTTTGTAACCATTTAGAAATTATACCTTTTATTAGGATGGAAAAACGATTTTCTGCAAAAAAAAAATTCTGTAAATTTACTCAACTTCGTGAGGAAAAATTTGTTAGGCGAAAGATGTGTGATCATTACATTTAAAATTATTGCTCGTTGTGAGTTAAAATCTAAGGTTGGGTAAAACAGGCAAAAAAGTACCAACGTTCGTTAGAGTTGATGCTCCAGTTGGACTGTTGAGGTGAGGATGAATTCACAGACCCACCGGCAGCATTGTTCAAACTGCTGCCTGATGATGCGGTGTTAGTCAATGAGGATTGCCTTACAGATGGAGCATTGTGCAGTCCAGTGTACTTGTATCCAGCACCAGTTGCAAACTGTCCGGCTGCCGATGGCTTGTTGCTCAAATAGTTGCTCTTTATATTAAGACTCGCCATCTAAAACAGAATTTGCATAATTAGTTCCTAATGTTGTTTAACATATGCAGTTGAGTCTCAAAACGCTAATTGTAGACAAGCTGGGATTTCGGCTCCAGCTTAGACTCACAAGGGCCATATTTTATGTAACACTATCAGATATTATCTTTACCAGAGCCTTTTGTTTGATAATATTGCATATTCACAGCCTTAACTGATCTTCCATTATAGACCGAAAATGGTTACAGCCATAAAACCCCTGGCAGGGGCTCCCTATCATTAACAGTTTTACACCCCTCCAATGGTATGTCACTTTTACTGGATAGTTTTACCGTTTTCCAGGCTGTAAAAACCATTGTTAGGGTTGAAACACTAATTTGCCCACACCCACTTATTAAATGCAAACCAAAAAAAATATTCACGGGAAAACGATACAAATCCCAGTTGAACTTTAAACCCCCTGCATGTGAGAAATATTAATATATTCAAAAAATTAATGAAAAGTTGTTCCATGTTAGTACCAAAAGTGAAGAGAGTAGAATTAGATAAACCAGGCAAGTAAATTACCGCAAAGTACCCTTAAACCCCTTCAAGATTATCAGAGCTAAAAGATAGCGGAGCTGATTGTGTACACGATTGGCAGGGGCTCCCTATGATATGTCACTTTTACTGGATAGTTTCACCGTTTTCCAGGCTGTAAAAACCATTGTTAGGGTTGAAACACTAATTTGCCCACACCCACTTATTAAATGCAAACCAAAAAAATATTCACGGGAAAACGATACAAATCCCAGTTGAACTTTAAACCCCCTGCATGTGAGAAATATTAATATATTCAAAAAATTAATGAAAAGTTGTTCCATGTTAGTACCAAAAGTGAAGAGAGTAGAATTAGATAAACCAGGCAAGTAAATTACCGCAAAGTACCCTTAAACGCCTTCAAGATTATCAGAGCTAAAAGATAGCGGAGCTGATTGTGTACACGATTGGCAGGGGCTCCCTATGATATGTCACTTTTACTGGATAGTTTCACCGTTTTCCAGGCTGTAAAAACCATTGTTAGGGTTGAAACACTAATTTGCCCACACCCACTTATTAAATGCAAACCAAAAAAAATATTCACGGGAAAACGATACAAATCCCAGTTGAACTTTAAACCCCCTGCATGTGAGAAATATTAATATATTCAAAAAATTAATGAAAAGTTGTTCCATGTTAGTACCAAAAGTGAAGAGAGTAGAATTAGATAAACCAGGCAAGTAAATTACCGCAAAGTACCCTTAAACGCCTTCAAGATTATCAGAGCTAAAAGATAGCGGAGCTGATTGTGTACACGATTGGCGGTTTAAAGTTTTCTCTGTAGCCATTGAGATAAACATAGCCCGCAAGTTGCCGGAAAATAACCACTGTTGACCCTCTTGACACACATTGGGATTGAAACAGAAAAAGAAAAAAAAATAAGAGAGAAATTGACAGATTTTTCTAGGTGTCAAAACTTTTTTATTTAGCGTGCGAATTCGGCTATATTCTAAAATTACACTTAACTCACCTTCTAAGCTGAAGACTCTTAAGCATAATCCTAACGCCAGCTAGCAAACGCTTTAATGAACTTTGATAACCTAATGCATTATGACCTAATCACCGGGATGTATATTTTTATCCCCATTTCTTTTGATTGTGCTCTTTTGACTTTGACAGTATTCACTACATTACGTAATTCAATACATGAAAAAATTTAAAATCCATTCAGTTGAATCAGGGAGCGAAGTCAAACGTGAAAATCGTGACTTATGTACAACGAAAAACGTGATCAAAACGTAAAGCCAATTTTTAAAAAAGGCGAGAGCTTAAATAATAGCCTTTCAGACGCTGACGGCGGTTATTAATTACGCCGAACATTCGCCAATTTCGACACAATCAAAAAATATTTCGATTTCTATAGATTTTACTATGCTTACTCTACTCAAAAATGTTAATTCAAGATATATAAAGCGAGAGAACACTCCGAAAGTTTTTCAGATCTAAATTACCGGGCAAACCCATAACTTAGGAAAATTTTCTTAAATTTATAAACGCTTTGTTCAGCACCAAGCAGGCTACAGGAAAATAGGTTTTGCTGACCCAATTGCCCGGCATTCGGACTCACACAGACGTTACGAACTGATCTGAGAACAAACCCGGCAGATTGCCGGAAAATAGCCGCCGTTGATTCCAATAAGCATGATTGGGGATTGAAAGAAGAGAAGATATTGAAAAAAAAAAGATTTTTGCACAAAAACATTTTTTAAGTCCGATTTATTTTGATGCCATTTCGTAGTTGAACATACTTCTGTTCATGTTGAATTGCTTTGCTGAGCAACTGATGTTCAAAATCACTTTTAGCAGAATGAGAGAAGAGAGAAACTAGCCTAGAGAAGTCAAAAGATTTCACGCAAAATGTTGAAAAAGCGGCGAAATGAGGTAAAGCGAAATTTTGTTCGACGAAGTAGAAAAAAACATAGCAGGACAAGTCCTGACGTAAAATTCAAAGAATTTTCATTGACTTAACAAACAACTAGACCTAGAACGGACAATAAGTGAATTAGTAAAACCACTTCTAAAAAAATCAGATGAAAAAAACAAAAAAAATCAGAAAATCAATGTCAAAATGCTGCTATGGAGAAAAAACCACTAGTGAGATATGTAATTTTGATTCTAACAAAAAACTAGGTCCAGAATGAGCTGTGAATGGATTGGGAAAACTATTTAGAAAAAAAATCCGATCCAAAAAATTGAAAAAACAGTAAAAATCAGAGTGAAATTGCCGCATGTGAACAAAAAACCACTACCGAGAAACCGAATTTTTGTTCAAACACCGTTTTCTCACTCTACTTTAAAATTAGAGCGAAAAAAATTCACGCCGCAAAACCACTCGCTTTTTCGCTCTATTTCCTGTTTCGGCGTGACCAAAATCACCATTCCAATTTGACTTCAAAAATCATGAAAATGTGCGAACAGATCTTAGAAAAAAAAAAGACAGCGCCCCAATACAATTCAAATTCTTTGATTTGTAAAAAACCAAGAGCACCGCAATATAGCTTCGCTCAGCTTACAGCTTCGCAGCTATAAAAAGACTTTACTTTGAATTTAGGCCTTCAGAGCAACTTCAGGGCACTATGTACTTGAAAGATTACTAAATCTAGCTATTGAGTCTAATGATACTTATTGACCACTTAACCTGTTTAATCCGTAACAAACAACAGGACAAGTCCTGAAAAACAATCCAAAGAATTGAATGCAGAGGTAAAAAGCCGTACGTGATAGGAAAATGCGCTTGCAAAGCAAAGAAATTTTCACGCAAACTTTTCTTTGTCTCTTTCAGAACAATGCTTGAGCGAAAATGACTTTAAATCTCTCCGTTTTTTTTACTTTTGTTCAGCAGATCGACCTAAACAATTGTTCTCACGAGCGGTATTAGACTTTACATTCTGTATTCATATCCGGTTTGCAAGTTTCTTGGTGTTCCTAAAGTACATATACAAACTGATATTGACATCTTCTTTACTTCACCAAGTACTTAATTTCTTCGTTTCAGTATTTGCGGGAACTTCAGGAATCAAACAATCAAAATTTGCAATTTAAAATTTCTAAGTGCATTTCAAGTATCACCAGGTTTTCTAATTTAGTCGAAATTAAATCAAATAACATAAATCTGCTGAACTCAATCTCAAAACTGTCGGACAATAAGCTCAACACTGATTAAACAAGCCATGAGCAATACCCCAAAACTCGCTGATAACTTAATGCATAAAGACTTTATCCGTTGATCCCAATTTTCAGTTTTTACTGAATTCAACATTTAGCTGAAACCGTGATAGAAAAGTATTAATTTTTTAAAGAAAAAGAAAAAAACTAAAAAAGCGTCCAGTAAATTCACAACTAACAGAAAAAATACTTCTCAACCCAGAGAATGGAAAGAGCTAAAGGCATGACAGCCAGCCAAAATACAGGAAAAGACGCTTAGGGTCATCAAATCATGTCCCTACGTACACGTAAGTAAAATAACAGCCCGGTTTCGGAAAAAAAGCCCACGGAAAGAAACCCCCAAGGAAAAAACCCCAGGGATATAAACCCGCAATTGACTGTCAAAGAGATATAAACTCAATCAAAATTAATTAATTGAATAATTAAATGAATTAAATATAGATTTACACAGATTCTAACAGAATTACACAGATAAAAAGCAAAAGATTGAAACAGTTTCTCAAAATGACATGTTTGAAGAAATTGCTCCCAAATAATCTAATGGTTGATATTCATGTGCAGCACAAAAATTCGTTTTATTCTGCCATGATTTTCATTTTCTTTCACTATCTGCTTCCCCCTTTTTGTTGTGCGACGGTAAACTCTTGAAGCGCTTGTTGTATGTGTAGCGTCTCCAAAAAACTCCAAAAACTGCCTGTTTTTTGTCTGGCAACAGAGCGTATATGCGTGGGACTGTTATTCCATTGTCGAGGCAATGCACAGTAAAAATCTGATAGTTGTCGGGACAGCTTTTGAAAGTTCCATCAACAAACCATTCTTTGTTGTCGCTGAGCAATTGCAAACTGTATTCGGTTCCAAAGATCAGAAACCTCTTTTCCGACTGCTGAACATTTCCGTCTTCAAAGAGGAAGTCATCGCCTTTCTTCGTAGTTAGATATTTCTCGGGAATTTCAAAGTCGTCCGTCTTTGGAATTGGCCCAGATCCTCTCTGTTGCTGTTTGATATGGCGGATCCGTCTTTTGATGTGCGAAATTGTAGGCATTTTAATTGCGCATTCGGCACTGGCGGTCAGAACATTGTTCGATAGAATCCATTGAGTTGAAGCACATTCTTGTACAATTGCGTCCACTTTAATCCGGTTGTTAATTTTGTAAACCTCAATTAGCGTAGAGTCGGGTGCGTGTGTATGTTGGTAGGACGATTGCCAAATAACTAGGTCATTAAGTGTCCAAATTTCGCGCTTGCATTGTGCTTTGTTTCTTCTTAATTCGCACTCCCAATTAGTAGAATTCTTGAGTTCTCTCTTTTTAATGTAAGCGAAACCTTGATATATAAGTTTTGTTCCGCCTTTGTTGGTTTTAATGTAACACAATTTGTTAAACTCAGAGGTTTCCATTTAGTTGGAACTTTGGTTGTTGATTTCAAATTTAATAAATTAGAGAATGAGCTTAGTTTGAAATTTTGTTGCAATAATGTCACAATAATTGGATTAAGATAACAAAATGATTGCTGTTGATTGTATGTAGACGCATTTGATACAGCACGTCCTAAAAGGTTGATTGAAAACCAGCCAAATAGGCTTAAAAGTTTGGTTTGTTCAGTACATCCACCACAAAAATTCTTTCTATTACCTGAACGGTGTTTGTCCCCTCCCCCACCGTAGGGCAAGAGACAGCACCATGACTGTGGTTAGGTACCATAGCACGGAGGATGGGTTGTCAACCCTTTAAGCACTGTCCCTTATTGACTGCCCATAGGAAGCACAAATATGAAAGATTGGTAAAGTGATTTAGACGGTACTATTCTGAGTGATTTTTAAGTCAGGGGTAGGTTTCTCGGGGGTGGCAACGCTTTTACCCCCCCCTTTTCTGAGTATGAACCTTATTTTTTTATAGAGGCCTAAATATGAAATCTTTTGAAATAAAACTGACTGATTCATATCCCATTGCTGGCACTGAAATGCATATTTTATAAAGTGAAAGCGTGATTTCGTCATGAAGAACGTGAAAAATCACGTGATTTTTTTAGGCGTGCGTGTTTAAATTTTTGTTTTTACTTTTAATTGTAGTCTCATTGTCTTTATTTCAATGATAAAATGGGGGTTTTTTTCCTTGGGGGTTTATTTCCGTGGGGGTTTATTTCCGTGGGGGTTTATTTCCTATTAAAATCAAGCTGGGGTTTTTTTTCCGTGGGGGTTTATTTCCTGGACCCTAACAGCCAAAACCCTAAAAACTCCATTTAAAAGGAAATTGATACGAGTAAATAGTGGTTTGAAAACGTTCACATTACGAATCTATAAGAAGCACGATGAAAAAGAATGCACTAACAAATTGAAGCAATGGAAAATTTGGCATCATTGCTAACGTTTTTCGTCACTAATGTTTTGTGAAAAATGTTATCAAAGTCATTGAAATAAAAATTTTTGATCCCCAACCCGATAAAAGTTTCCAGCAAACGAAACATACCATATTTATTAATACCAGTAAACGAGAAAATAGCAAAATAAAATCAAAACCAATGAATCGATCAGACGAAAAAATTTGAAAATGCACTATTAGAAAGCGCCAAGTACCTGTCAATAATGCGATGAAGTGTACAAAGTATTAAACGGAACCCAAAAAGGTTATAAAACTCAAAAATTGTCTGATGTTGCTAAAAACAAACAGCATCAGTGTCATTAAAAACATAGTTTGCAAACTGTCCAAAAATAACCCCCTTTGACTGAGATTGAAATATACGAACATAACAGACCAACGTCGGTCGCATCTCCCTCAAACAAATGGCGAGCAGTTCAGTTAATCAGCAGCTGGCCGCAGCTTAGGAAGGTTAGTTTTATTAGCACAATTGAAGGTGTGCGTTGAGCGAAGGTGAGGGCAGGTATCCGGGGTTAAGGTTGTAATTAGATGGAGTGGGCAGGGTTAAAAGGGGAGATGTCAAACTTTTAGAACCTCCTTTCACAAAATGAATTTACGACTCTCAAATTGCTTCAGTTAACCGCATATCTTTAGAAAAAAATAAGCCTAAGTCTCAAAAAGAACTTATTGCCCTCCGTCCTTGACCTGCTTATCCCGTTTTGAGGCCAAAAAGTCAAGACGAAAACTTGGTCGAGCAAAACATCGGATTAAAAAGACCACAGTACTGATATAATTACTACAAACTCCGCTTGAGATAGAAACAAATAAAAATAGCCGACAGATTGCCGAAAAATAGCCGCCATAGACGTTTGTGGCCTACCATGAATTGAAACAACTGAAGAAATAAGATTGACAGATCGACCAACAGCTTTTTAATAGACTACTAGACTTTTTGGGTTAGATTAGGACTGTCATTTTTATGAGACACATTTGCTCTACAAGGAAAAAGCCCTGGGGGAAAATTGGAGCTTTCCAAAATTAATATTTGATATTAAAACTCAAGACTCTATTACTCCGGAATTAGGGCATATAAGTTCGGCACTACTTAGATGCACACTAATTGACCTTTAATTAGTAAATATTCATAAAAATTAAAGTTCCATAAGTGAGTTCAGAAGTTATTTTTTGAGTGAGGTAAGTCACGCAACTGACCTAAAAGCATAACTGACGTCACGAACACAAATTGTAACTG
This sequence comes from Convolutriloba macropyga, assembly GCF_964194025.1. Lineage (NCBI taxonomy): Eukaryota > Metazoa > Xenacoelomorpha > Acoela > Convolutidae > Convolutriloba > Convolutriloba macropyga. Next base: position 46,324,141 of record NC_134477.1, read on the forward strand.
CAAAGTCACTGAAGTCATTGAAAAAGTCAATTCCAAGAAGTCAGGGTAAAACGAAGCAAAAATCTGTTAGACGAAGTAAAAGAACATAGCAGGACAAGTCCTGACGTACAATTCAAAGAATTTTCATTGAAAAAACAAAAAACTAGATCTAAAACGGACAAAACAGTAAAAATCAAAGTGAAATTGCCGCATGTGAACAAAAAACCACTAGCAAGAAAGTTAATTTTTTTTCAAACACCATTTTCTCACTCTACTTTAAGATTAGAGCGAAAAAAAAAATCACGCCGCAACACCACTCGCTTTTTCGATCCACTTCCTGCTTCGGCGTGACCAAAATCACTACTCAAATTTTACTTCAAAAATCATGAAATTGTGTGAACAATCTTAAAAAAAAGACAGCGCCCCAATACAATTCAAATTCTTTGAATTGTAAAAAAAATTAGGAGCGCTATAATATAGCCCCTGGAATTGCTGACGCGGCTATTAAAGAACTGCATTTAAGAATCCAAAAAACAAACATATTTATAGTTCATTAAAGAAAACAACAGTAGCGATGAAGACAAGCTCTAGATTCAATGCAAACCAATAAGAAGTTAACGCAAAGTATCTGTATGAAAAAGCTTCTTGAGCTTGGACCCCACAATCTTTGTCAACATATGCAAAGAGTTGAGGCAAATAAATGAATGCTGATGGTATTTACATTAATGGATCCCTTTTGCTGAAGAGGGCTTCCTCCAGCAGGACCTCCATTCTGCTGTGGAGCATTGACAGTTGGCACCTGCTGCTGTGGACTGGGAGGAGCACCACCACCACTCTCCGCATCGTTCTGCTCCTGTTTCGACTCTTCTTTCTCAACCAAGAAAGAGTGGCCAATCTTTTGCATATCTAAAAGCAAATAGCTACACTGATTATGAGAACCCATATATTTCCATTAAGTGTTGAATCCCTCAACTTTTGAAAGAAATAGAGACCTCGTCTATATAAATATGTTTGAGAGAGAGATTGACAACAAAATCATAGCTTAATGAATCCACCAGAACAGGCCGTTGAAAATGTGTGAATAGGGAATCGTGCGAAAATTACTTCTGCAATGCAAGAATTAAGTTTCATTATCGAATAAAACATAATTTCACTTTTCCGAAAACCAAAATTAATTCAAAAAAATTCTTTGCAGCCAGAGGAAAAGCCGCAAACCGAGGAACCAGCGAAAAAAAACATTTTCAAATTTGCCATATCAAAATTTTCGCTCCTAAGTATGAGCAACGAATATATTTTCTTTTCCAAAAAAATAAAGTTCAGCTAAATTTACAAAAAAGCATTTGCAAAGTTGAACAAAAAAACCGACGCTTCTTCTACTTTTAACAATAACTGTTACCAATTCAGTACAACTGCCTTATATTGTAACGAGAGAGCAATTTAGCTCATGCAAAATGCATACCAAGCGTCAAAGTCATTCGAAACCACTCAAAAAGCATTATTCCAGAATATTCTAGAACAAAACCGTGAACCTTTTTCAGAACAAAAACAGGCGGGACTGCAATAATTGCTTTAAACATCGTTCCATAATTGTAAAAATAATGGCAAACTATACTGGAAATTGATATTTTTTTAAAAAAAATTGAAAACATTGAAATAATAAAAAAAGATTCAAATTAAATTCTATTGGCAATCTGTTATAGCCTTCGGTGATCTGGTTCAAAAATATTTTTCAACATCCCGTGAAAAAACATCACTGAATTTGAAAGTCTCGCGTTAATTTGAAAAAATTGAAAAAGATCGGAAAGCAGCACAGCACTGTGGAACCTTCTAAAAAATTAAACTGCGAGAAAAACAAACATTAAAAAAATCGAGTGAAAAGGAAAACAAAGTTTCTAGTCTTTCACAGCACTTCATGCTACAACTAACAGTTCTTTCACCATGAGTAGAGAGCAAAATCGTAGCTAGCTGAGGTGAGTAATCTCTGACTAAAAATTTTTCTCGAATAATCAAAAATCAATAAACAAACATAACCGACAGATTGCCGGAAAATAGCCGTCGTTGATTCCCATAACCAAGATTGGGATTGACACAAGAGGAAAAAAACAATAAAAAATGATTGTTGAACAAAAACAATTATCAAGCGCTAACTATTTTGATGTCATGTTGGAGCTGAACATACTGCTGTTTCGTAGCGAGACAACAGGGGCTAGTAGCAATACCAATAGGCATTACAGATGGTAACAGAGAACAAAGTTCGAGTAAAGGCCATCTAAAATTGGGTCTATCCCGCTTCTAATTCTTATTCCGTTTTTTTAATACTGACTCTGTTCATTTTGAATTGCTTTGCTGAGCGACTGCTGTCTAAAAACACATTTAGCACAATGAGAGAAGAAGAAGGAAACTAGCCTAGAGAAGTCACAAAGATTTCACGCAAAATGTTGACAAAGCTGTGAACTAAGGTAAAGCGAAAAGGTAAAGCTAAGGTAGTACGACGATGAAAAAAAAACATAGCAGGACAAGTCCTGACGTACAATTCAAAGAATTTTCATTGACTAAACAAAAACTAAAACTTAGAACGGACTATGAGTGAATTGGAAAATCAGATTTAAAAAAACGAAAAAAAAAACAGAGAATCAATATAAAAATGTCGCATATGTACAAAAAAAACCACTAGCTAGAAATGAAAACTTGGTTCAAACAAAAACTATGCCTAGAATGAACTATGCATGGGTTGGGAAAAGCATTCAGAAAAAAATCCAATCTAAAATATCGAAAAAACAGAAAAAAGTGAAATTGCCGCATGTGAACAAAAAATCACCACAACGAGAAACCGAATTTTTGTTCAAACACCGTTTTCTCACTCTACTTTAAATTTAGAGCGAAAAAATTTCACGCCACATAACCACTCGCTTTTTCGCTCCATTTCCTGTTTCGGCGTGACCAAAATCACTACTCCAATTTGACTTCAAAAATCATGAAAATGTGTGAACAGATCTTAAAAAAAAAAGACAGCGCCCCAAAACAATTCAAATTCTTTGAATTGTAAAAACCAAGAGAAGGCCAATAATATCACGAGCTATCGCTGTGCGGCTATTAAACAATAAAATTAACTCTAATAAAAAACGAGTCGATGAAAATGTATTCTTTGGAAATATGCAGAATTGCAATGTTGCTCTAAACTTCAATTGAATTCTCCCTTTAGTTTTGAACAGCAAAACTGAGGCCTAAATTAGTTAGAGAATAGTTCTGGGAAGCCTTCAACATTCGAGCTCTAATTGTCTAAGGCTTCCCAGAACTATACACGACCATATACATAACCCATAACCGAGCAGAATAATGTTCGAGAACGATCTAACGAAAAAGTCAAAACAGTCCAGCAACCATTTTTCATAAAAACAACATAACCGACTAAACGTCGGAAGAATTGCTCTCGAACAACTAGTGGGGGTTCTAATCAATTGCAGCCTGCTTCAGTCGGGGGAGGGGGCCTAAATGGGACTAAGCAGTTCGATAGTGGGCTTCAAATAACCACATTAGAGGTTAACATATACTACTATTAAGATTTAAAATGGAAAACGGCACAAGTTTCGGCGCATTTTTCAATTGACTTTTAGTATTAAAATGCCGCCAATTGAGTTCAGCTACTTGTAATTGAGAGAGAATTTTAGATCACAAAAAGTCAAGGGCGTAAAAGTCACTCGAAAAGTCAAAACGGTCAAGGAAAAATTTTGCCTAAATTTATGTTCAAACACCGTTTCCTTACTCTACTTTAAAAGAAGAGCCGAAAAATTTCACGCCGCAAAACCACTCGCTTTTTCGCTCCATTTACTGTTTCGGCGTGACCAAAATCACCACTCCAATTTGACTTCAAAAATCATGAAAATAAGTGAAGAGATCTTAAAAAAAGACAGCACCCCAATACAATTCAAAGTCTTTGAATTGTAAAAATAGGAGCGCTACGATAGCTGGCTCAATCCTCAATGAGTTAAAAAGACAATATTCAGGAAAACTGTCTGAAACGGCAATAAAAAGTTAAAGGAAAACCTTATTTGAAGCTGGAGCGTTAACAAGAGGTGCAAAACATTTCGGTGACAGGGATATGAAAGACAGGAAAATTTAACGGAGAACTCAACTGAACGAAATAAGAGCGTTGACAAAATGACGCTTTGGTCAACATGAACTCTGCGGGAATACTTCACAACACTGATTGGGTGCAGAGACATCCAGTAACAAAAATCAAGCATTTACTTCATCATATTATTGATTCGATAAAACGGAGAAAATTTAAAAAAAAACCCGGCGGATAGTGATTGACTGGAACAAGAAATTGATCCTTTCACAAAAAAACAGAAAAATATGCGCTATTTCGATCAGATTTTGAAGTTTGTACACTCCCAATTATTCATGTGAGGACACAGTGAACATCTTTATTAGCGGTATAAAATTAAACCTGGAAAATAAGACTAATTAGAACAATGTCAAAGATTGGTCAACTAAAACTGAGCTTTACTTGTTTATGCCGGTCTTATTTTTCATTTCGTTTTTCGATACCGAAAATTTTCATTTTGGATTACTTTGCTGAACACTTGCTGTTTAAAAGCTCTGCGCGAAGAATGAAAGTACCGTGAAGAAAGGGGAACAAATTCAAGCAAAGTATCGAAAAGGGGCTCAATTAGGTAAAGCTAAATAAATGTTTGATTGACGAAGTAAGAAGGAAAAGGAGCACAACAATTAATAACAGGCTTAGAAGAAACCGGCAAAACTAAACGTAAACCAACTAACCTCGGAAAAATTGCTCTCGAATGACAAGCGGGGCAACTTAGTTCAGGGGCTGTAGCCTAGATACCTTTTTCTTTATGGGTGCAAAAACATCAGACTAAGGTCGGACTCGAATCGCCACTTCCTGAGTCCGATTCCATCACCTGAACAGAGGCATTAAACACTCGGCTATCAAAGCCCTCTAGCAATTGGTTTTTTTGACCTACAAACTTTTTATCGGATTAAGAAGAACTTTTTATCTGATTCACTCAAAAATCAAGAAGTGTGTGAAAAACTCACTTGAGGGGTCAAATATTATTCTTGAAGAAAAGCGCAAATACGGTCAAGCAAAAAATCTGCAAAAAAGACATGTTTACAATAATTGTTTCTCAACTTAATAGCAAGCAGAATATGATCTTTCAAATTTTTTGAGTGGCGACTCCAAAGCAGCTCAACAAACCGCGGGATATTATTTCCTTCAACCGATGAACAACACAACAATAGGACAAACTAATAGTACTATACACACCGAGATAACAAAAGAGAAATTAGGAACACAAGCTCACGTAAAAACTCGCCAAAAGTTGTTGCAATGTCCCAAAAAAAATTCTGCAACAAAAGCCAATTCTGTTCAATCCGTGACTACGCAGGCGAAATACTAAGAACGAAACAACAAAAATTATGCAAACCAGCAATTCGACGAGCTTGACACAGCAGTTTATAAAACAGCGCGTCAAGAAATGTGGAAAAAAGTAAACATTATCCGTCGAAAAAACCATTATTTAAATAAAATATCACATAACTCAAAAATTTGATATCTTTTCAGCTATGACTCACTAAGAAACCATAGGATTTTAAAAAATCAAAAACTGAAATACGCTCATGCATAGAAACACTTCTACGAAGCTGACAACACCATGCAAAATCACTATCATGCAGAGATAATAAATTTACCTGTTAGAGCAAAGCCTCTGAAATCACGGCCAAGCGTCAATCAATTTGAATGAAAGTTGCTCGAAAATTTCAGGAAGGAAACGATCTTTGCCATTTATGAAGAATAATAAACTCTCACCTTGCATGTTGTGCGGCATAAAGTGTTGACTTCCAATGACACTTGTGAGAGCAGGATCGTTCTCAACTAACACGATTTTCCTCGGTCGCCTATTGGCTCCTCCTAAAATTTACATTTACTAATTACGACTCAAAAACAGCCATCCACTAATTTTGAGTCGTCGGTTAAACTTAAGACCGACTAGTTGACCTTAAGACTATTGACTTTAAATTGGTGTCAGGACAATTTACACAATTCTATTTTACCCAATGCCATTATACCCAACCTGCCATTTTACTCAATGCCAACTTTAACCCTATTGTTAAAATTACCAGAATAACTATATAGCCGACAATAACTATATACCTATAATTAAATGGCCTGTGGGACTTCATAAGAAACTATCACAACCGACCATCGGATAATTGAACGAAAAGATCAAAGAGCATTGGTTAAGTTGGCATTGGGTAAAATGGCAGGTTGTAAAATGACTTTGGGTAAAATGGAATTTGGTAAATTGTCATGTAACTCTTTAAATTAATTAAAAGACACAACTGTATTACGGCACAACGTGTGGGTGGCCCAATGAGCGTGGGGCATTAAGTTCACTAGTGGGAAGTCAGCAGTCACGTGCGAAAATAGAGTAACTTGACTAAAACGAAAAACGTGAACAAAAAGTAAAGCGAATTTAAAAAGAACAAAACTATTCACAAAATGCTAAAATCCTATTTCCCAACCATTATTTTGAGAAAAAAATCGTTACTGCTTACCTACGCAACTGGTAGAAACATTAAACGACAAAAATAGACACAAAAATCGGAAAAAAAATCTATCTAATGACCTGTTTAGCTTTAAATGCCACCTTTTAGGAGCAAAGCCTACTCAATAGCTCTCATTGGCCAAGAAAAACAACAGCAAAAAACACATCAATCAAAAGGCAGCCAAAGAACTAGAAAAAACCAATTTAAACCAGAGAATCTCCAAATGCTATCAAAATTTGAATACATGAACTGCTAAAAAAGCATCGAACACGGAAAAACGGTTAAAAAAGCTCAAAATTGAATGTTAACGTTTAATATTTACTTCATGTACGTCACAAATACATTCAAACGCCCTATTGCTAGATTAGATAAACGATGCAAACACCTTTAACCGAAACCAAACATTATGCCACGAAGAGACTTGAAAAATAATTAGCAAAAAGAAAAACTGAATGAAAATGCTACATGAAAAAGATTGCCACAAAATCCTGCTCCAAAAAGACAGAAGACCCTAAATTGAGAAGTCAACAACGAGTTGTACTCAACACCTGGATCAAACGCAAAATGAGGACAGATGGAGGATTAGAAGAGGAAATTCTGATTAACTGCATCTTCCAAACATTCAAAAGTGCCTAAAGATCACCAACACCGGAAGAGCTTGTTATAACCCTATAGTTCATTCGACGCCTGTCTAGGGAAATAAAAAGCTAAAACGCAGGAAAACAACCAGCAGCGAGTCCTATTACCACAATTGCGATTAAAATAAGAACAGAGATTGATTGATTTAGAAAATAGGTTAAAAGTGTGTTCTAATTTGATTTGATTTCATAGTTAGGCACACTAAACTTCTTCGTGAGAAAAACAGCATCATTGCCGAAGAGCAGTAGACTTGAAAATTAAGGCCAACTTGAACAAAAATTAAACAACGAACATCCAAAACTGGTCTTTACAAGTTCATCCCGTTTCTTTTAATGATTTAATTTATGGACGCTGAAATTGTTCAATTTAGATTGTATTTCTCTCAGGAAGTGTGAATATGAATTCATTTACGCAACACAATCAAAACTTCATGAAAAGATCACATTTGAAGTGAGCGTGACGTCAAATAGTCGTTACAAAAATCTTGACGAAAATAATTCAAAGAAGGCAAATGATAGCTCACTATTGCAGCTAGTAACAACTTTAGACCCAGTTTTTCGATACTGAACCTGTTCCTTTGCAATTGATTTGCTAAGAAACTACTGCTTGAAAGACTTTGAACACAATGAGCGAAGAATAAATGTAGCTTAGATAAGTGAAGATTTCACGCAAAATTGTGAAGCAGCGGGAAAATTAGGTAATGCCTGACAAATTTTGATTGAAGGAGTAGAAAACAGAAGCCCAAAAATAGCTAAATGAGAAGCTAATAAAAATCAATTAGAATATTGAAAAACAAAAAACGATAGAACAAAAAACCAACCGGAGAATAAATGGTCAATAAAACATTCAATGTCACTTTTTCAATTAATGAATTAAGACATATTAGCTTAAAATTGAAAATTGTAATGAAAACAGCGCAAAACTTCTACCAAAGGGCGAAAAAGTACACAGCAAGAAAAAATACACCCTAATAAAAAAGACACTAACTAATAACAGCAAATATGTTTTCGAGCGACAGGACGAGTAAAATAATTCAGAGGGCACTGTTACCTAGTTAGTTTCTAAATGGGTGCAAAAATTTGCCCCCAAAAGAGGGGTTCGAACCTCTGATTTCCGGCCTAAGACACTGAAGCATTAACAACTTGAAGATCATCGCTCTGTAATAGCTTATCTCACACTACCGGCGAGGAGTTGGCTTCCGTGTTACCCAGCTAAATCTTTGAGATGCCGGCATTGGGTTGATTTCAAGCCCTGGGTGGAGGGGACGGAAGGGACTGAACAAGAGGGGGTCCAAATCGACAGGTGGAGGAGGGCGTGAATTATACGGGATGAATTATACTTTTAAGATTAAGAACAGCCCCTCACACAATGAAATATCAATTGTGCAAAAGTCACTCGAAATAGTAAATGCTCAGAGAAGAATCGCATCAATAAAATGCCCAAAGATTATCAATATCGGAAGAGCTTGTTCTAAACCTATAGTTCATTCGAAGCCTGCCTAGCAGGACATTAATATACAGGAAAGCAACCAGCAGCGAGTCCTATTACCACGATTGCGATTAAAATAAGAACAGAAATTAATTGCTTTAGAAAATAAGCTAAAAGTGTGTGTTATTTAGATTTGATTTCGTAGTCAGGCACACTAAATTTCTTCGTGAGAAAAACAGCATCATTGCCGAAGGCAGTAGACTTGAAATTTAAGAACAACTTGAACTAAAATTAAACAATTTACATCTAAAACTGGGCTTTACAAGTTTATCCCGTTTCGTTTATTGATTTAATTTTTCGACGCTGAAATTGTTCATTTTAGATTGTATTATTTTCAAGAAGTTTGAAAAAAATTGAAAAATATAATGAAAACAGTACAAAACTTCGACAATTCTAACAAACGCTGAAAAATAGACACTAAAGAAACAAAAGACACTAAGAAAAAATAGACACTAAGAAAAACAGACACTAACAACAGCAAAATTGTTCTCGAACGACAGGAGGAGCGAATTAATTCAGAGGGCACAGTCACCTAGTTAGTTTCTTAATGGGTCTCAAATTTGCCAACAAGGAGGGGTTCAAACCTCCGACTTCCGGCCTAAAACACTTAAGCATTAACAACTCGGCTATCATCACCCTGTAATAGATTATCTTACACTACCGGCGAGCAGTTGGCTTCCATGTTACCCAGCTGGATCTTTGGGATGCAAGCATGGGGGGGGGCTCATGCCTTGGGTGGGGAGGGGACGGAAGGGCGTGGACGAGATGGGGTCCAAAGCGCCAGGTGGAGGAGGGTGGACGGGGTGAGTTATACTTTTAAGATTACGAAAAGCCCCTCACACAATGAACCATCAATTGTGCAAAAGTCACTCGAAATATTAAATGCTCAGAGAGAAATCGCATCGATAAAAAACAACATGAATCTAAATAATCGCTGAAAACATGGTTTGAGAGCAATTAAGTCCAAAGGAGCCTACGTTCTTTAACTTGAGCAAACCATGGTTAAGTAGCGCGACTCGGCCCCAACTATTTTAAATCTCCGCTAGAAATAAAAGAGGTAAGCACTTCTTGTTGGAACTGATAACTGAGTGACGATCCCTACGTGTTCATGCGTCATTTTAGTGACCAAATAGCTGACATAAGTACGACAATTAGCTTCTACTTACCATAGACGGACGTAACAGGCTAAAACAAACGGAATATTCATTATTCTCATTTTCAAAATGTACAGGAACACTTCCTCATCACGAATATCAGCTCTTACGGTTTTATTAATTTCCAACATTCTGGCTATATGTTTCAGAAATTACTTAGCATTACAATACCCACTGTTATTCATGGAGCGTTTGGTTTGGATGCTTCGACTTCAAGAGCTGACTTAAAAGAGCTTTTGAACAAAAGTAATAACGGTAATACAAGAAGAACATACCATAGAGACTTCGTTCATGGCTCGCAAGCAGCGTATTCTTTCCAAGTTTTGCAGCTCCTGCAACATTAATTTACCTAGCACCCATCCTTTCTTCACCCGACAAAAAATGCGATTTAGAACTACTCATAAAATTTAATAAATTTTGGACATCAGACTGCTAATTGCACTTCGCTCTTTTCCTCCGCCATATCGGTTCAAAACTTCTCGGAAATAAAGAACAGATTTTTGACACAAAGAATACATTTTTCTGTCCATGGTCATTTATGGCATAGAAGTTTCAAAATTTTCTCTTATTGCCAATATTTTATGATTAGCCAGACAATGAAAAAAGGACTCACTGCTAATACTTTCCCACTATCTCGATCTAAGCCCTCAAAACTTGTAACTTCAATGTCGGTCAGCTGGGTCAAAAACTGCTCTGTCGTCACTTGGATATTAGACGCAACTCTACACAGGGCATCGATGGTCATAGCCCTGGTCTCCTGCAGCCATAGATACTTCATGGCATTAGTGGCTTGGGCCTCGCTTCCCATCTCTCGTATCAAAGCATCGTCTGGATCGTTGGCCTGTTAAAACACGGTTCAAAATATCTCTACCAAATGTTCAAATCAAATAGTATTTGCCATCCTTGTGCAAATAATGCTGGTTTTTGGTTGTAAATCATGTATCGAATTATGAAATGAAGAATTCTGATTTAAGCCTGTAGTAGCAATAATAACGATATTTTTCACCCCTGAAGACCAACTGAAGACCAACATCACAAGTTATTTCGAACTCTTTTAAAATAGGCATTATTAAATTATTGAATCGAAAGCTTCAGAACCGTTGAATAATCACAAAGCATTTAGGAACCATCAATTAACTCGGTAAAACATTGGGTTGCCCAACGTACACTTTAAGCGAAACGTTCACTTTGAGGCTTTCGCATACAACAGTAACAAAAGCCTAAATCAGCCTGAAATTCGTTTCTCAAAACTTTGTGAAGAGAACCGTTGGGCAACAGTGACAAATTCGAGTAAATTTACTAGATCAAATGTACCTTTTTACAACGTAATTTTGACGTAATGAAGTTTGACAAAAATGCAACTTACATTGATCATACTCCTGTCTTCAGTCAACTCGAGAAGAGTCTGGCCAAATGCCTCCATGTTAGACACCAGATCACTAATCGACGCTCGACAATTCATGTCCAATCTGGAAGAGAACAGTTAACAAAACATTGCACATTGATTGAGGTCATTTAAAATGACAACAACATTATCGTAAACATTCCTTGTGTCATTTTTCTTTTCACATTTGTGCATTCACTCAAACAAGTGGAAAGGATGCTTTTTCCATTGACCTTATCTTCATTACAAGCCGAGTCAATATTGTACAAAAAAGAGTTTAAAGGCTGAACAAAAACATTCGTTATCAACTAATTGGTCCATTAATTTAAGCAGACTTGCTTAAACAAATTTTGCTGTAGTAGTCTGTCGCCAATCTGTGTGCAATTATGAACATCAAAAGCGGGATTTTGCTCACGTAAAATTCGCGAAGTCATTCGTTGATTTACTCGAAAACGACAAGAGGACTAACAAGAAGTAAACACTGATAATAAATCACATGTCCGCATGTTGGCTGACATTTCTGACAAATCTCAGCCAAGCAATTAAAAATCTCAGGAGCAATTAAAAAAGACTTATTTTTTGTATTGCTTTCCCTTCATTTCACAGTCCGAAAAATGACCAAAATTTCAAAAAAAATTATTAAATTTTGCAGATTAAATGTATTTTGCAGATTAAGAAGTGTGACTGAGCACAGGGAAGAAACGAATGATTTCAAAGATTGAAAACACGACATGTATGGCATCCGCAATGAAAACAGTTTTCCTCAATTGCTCAAAAAAATCAGGAAAGTGAAACATTCGGACAAGTTAGAATCTATTCTAACACCAGCGTTTTAGAATAGATTCTCTTCACAAGAAGTAATTTGCAGCAATGACAAACAAATGGTAAGAGAATAAAAAATGAAAAACGGACTGAAATTAAATGCATGCACCATAATCAAAGGATTTCAAAAACGGCGAAATCGATAAATTTATTGCCCATAACACTTTTTATAACAATTGAACAGTACATAAAAAGTAAACAATGGCGAGAGTAGACAAGGTTGCTATTCGTCATGAAGAAGAAGTTGCGCCTCCCTATCGTACTCTCACCCAAAACGCAATCAACATAACTTAAAAACGCTCTTACCTACCGTAATAGTCCGTTAGAATCTCTGTTTGGGGTGCAAATAAACGTTAAACATAACCGACTAACGTTGGGCGAATTGCTCTCAGAAGACAGATGAGCGGTTGGCTTCGTCAGTAGCTAGCCACGGTTCGGTGAGGCGAGCTTTAGCTCAATTGAAGGGTCGTGAGGTCAGTGTAATAGATGATGACATCACACCACATAACAGCAGCTGAAGTGCGGCTTCAACAAAAGAGTCAAGAGAGAGAGAGAGAGAGAGAGAGAGAGAGAGAGAGAGAGAGAGAGAGAGAGAGAGAGATAGATAGATAGATAGAGGGAAGGATAGCTAGGAATATTTTTCATAATGATTTTCGACTCTGCAACTTCTAGTTTTCTAGCCTTGTTAGTAATTAAATCATATAGAAAACCTGAGAAGTGCAAAAGTAATTAAATCATATAGAAAAACTGAGAAGTGCAAAATTAAAAGAAACGTTTCCATATTTTGCAATAAAAAATTTTCAAAACCATTTTTTGGCTCTGTAGATCTGTCATGTAGCTCATCTGCAAGACTTAAAAAGTTTTGTTAGCCTGTAATGATCGTTTAACTTAGAAAAAATCAAAATTCAAAAATTTTTAAATATTGCTAATTTTAACAAAATGTTGCAAAAATTTGTGATATTATTATCTTCAAAAACATTTAATTGTCCGAAGAGACTATCCAGTATACCTATTTCAAGCCTTAAACAGTTTCACTGGCTCAACCATCCATAAACTTAGAACATGATATTTTGCAAAAAAAAATTGTCAAACAGTTGCTAAAACTCGAGTCATTAAAAAATTGATAACCATTCCATTAACTCCAAAATGTGCCACAGCTTAAAGTCAAACCTTAGAGGGGGTCCCTTGACCCCTGTCGCCGGAAAAAAATCAAAATTCAATATTCAGAAAACTTTAAATTGCAGTTTTTTAAGAAAATTGCTTAAATTCGTGATATTAAAATCTTGAAAAACATTCGATTACATTTGACAAAAAAATTCAAAAAAATTTGACAAAACGGCAAGTTGTATTAAAAATTGCTAAATTGTGATAATACAATATTGAAAACTAATCCATAGCCAAAAAAAATTTTCAGTAACTTCTTATCAAACCCCAACGAAGGTTTTCTTAACCCTGACGCTAAAAAATTTGAAAACCATTCCATAACCACAATAAACTAAGCCGTAACCTATTATCAAACCCTAGCGGAGGTTCCTCGAAACCTATGGCCGGATTAGTATAAATTTGCGTTTGTGTTTGGATTACCAAAACATATAGCTCTTAAAATGGTCATAAAGTGCTTGTGTCTTGCAAAAAACCGTTATCAATTTTAGCCAGCCTCAATAATTTTAGACTGGTCGAACAAAAAAAATGAAAAATAACGAAAAACACGAAAAATTGCAACATTTTGGGCAAAAAATGATCTCACCTTAAACTACGGCATTCCCAGTAGCTTCACCACACTTAACACTTGATGAACTACTAAACGCGGCTAAGGGCTTCTAATGAAACTTACTGCCCGCTGGTCGCTACCTGTTTATCCCGTTTTTAAGGACGAAAAGTCAAATGGGTCAGACAAAAATCGGTCAAGCGAAAAATCGCATAAAAAAGACCAACAGGACAAAAATAATTGCTACAAACTTCGTTTGAGAGCAATTAATAAATACCCGACGCAGCACAAAAAAACTCAGCGTATGTTAAAAGTTGTAAAATGCTTTTCCAAAAATTATTTCAAGAAATTTTTAACCCTCAGATATTTTCCCGATTGCTTCTTGAATATCTGATGCAGAAAAAATACCACAGAAAGCTGGCTATTTACTGCTGACCATTAAATTTCAAATATTTTATGATTTTTGTTACAAATACAGAACAGGTGCCAGATTCTCTTGAGATTGGGGTGTTCTGTTCGATACCTGCATGGCGACCGCCTAAACTACCGCAATTTTTGAGCACCAAAAACAGAAACTAGAAGCCTCAAATCAATCGTTCAATAAGACATCAATCTTATCCCTCTATGATACCTTCAAACAATGGCTTACCAAACTTCCCAAAATGCGCATGTACATTGATCGCACAAAATTTGGGCCGAAAACCCCAAATATCATTGAGATACGAGGAACCATCCATAAAAATGGCTTCCACAATATACAGATAATAAAAGGACAGACTACCCGTCCCCCCCGCAACAAAAAACCGTTGTGACAACAATCTATGATTGGTGTGATTATCATGATGATGATCTTAATGATTATGAGCTACGTTACTCAGAAGGATGACAAAAGGTACAAAACTCTAACACATAAATTTTATAGATAAATTACATCATAATTTATACATCTACTACTGACCACAACTTGAAATTGTTTGTTTGACAGAACGAATATCAAAAATGTGCTATAAATGATTCAAACTGCTCACAGAATGAATGACGCATAAACAGCTAACAAGAATAGAACTGTAATAGCTATCAATGTAAAGGTTGTCGGTGGAGTAAACAAATGTCTGTACGAAAACCTTAAATACCACAAAACCAACAAAAACACAGCAAACAGTAGAAATAGCAAATTACTCAAATCAATATTCTCTGAATGAAACGTATCTTGCGAATTGAAAGAGACGCCATTTGAAGTCGCAGAATTTGAACTTAATTGACCAGCTTGAGTCAAAACTTGACAATGAACCACACAATTCGATAAGATGCCACAGTCAACTAAACATTGAGTTTCGTCTCTGAGTAAACCACCGGCAAATATCAGACGAACTTGACCACCGTCTGAAAGGACATTTCTGAAAACCCTCGATTTGAACTCCGATAATTTCTCAGAGGGTAAAACTTCGACTTCAGCTTGAAGGTCATTTAAAAACTTGAGTTTGATTGTGTAACACGATGATCGCTGGTCAACTATATGACCCGGTAATTCTAGGCAAAGTGTTGATAGTGAAAATTGATTACTATTTCCTTCAACAGAACTTGTCGAACTATTTGTGTCGTTTGTATTTGAAGCGTTGCTATTGTTGTTGTTGTTTGTTTCAGATGCCGAGCCATTGTTTGGGTTGTTCGTGTCTTCCCTATTTCGAACTCGCCTTTGTCTTAAAGAAGACAAACTTTGTGGAACTTGGCTTGCAAAAGACCTTAAAGACGACCTGAAACATTGAAACACGTAAATTCAATTTTAGAATATTGGTATTTGAAAATCGGTAACTAAATCTACATGCCTTTGAGACTTTTGGAAACCTCGGTCGAACACAAAAATCGGTAATTTTTATTTGCTATTTCTAGCCTAAAGTCTATATTTAATCTACCCCCCCCCCCCAATTAAAAGTTATAAAAAACAAATAGACAAATAGCGCGCTCGTATTAGTTTGTAACACAAAAATGCATGCAAGAAAATGGCCACGTAAGCAGGACAGAAAACAAACAACAAAGGAAACTTTCCGCTCCTATTTTTTTTAAATTTCAATACTACATAGATACTTTTAGGTTCATCAGAACAGGAACTCATTTTAGTCTACTTAGCATTGAAGCATGATAAACGCAACGATGAAACAATATACCAAGTAAAATAAAACGAATGACAGAACAGTGCAGTAATTCTATTTAAAGAATGCAATGAATCATTAGCTGTTTGAACTCAATGACAATTTAAATAAAATAATATCAGAGAAATACAGCTAATAATTATTATTTACTAAAGTCAGCAAGCCTATCAATCTTTTGTATGTTAACCAATGCGATGGTTTTAGTAACGAGATAACAGAGAAACTAATAAATTGTTGAAATGAGATTATTATTAGGACCCTAAATGAGATGCAAAACGCAAAAATCAAAATTGTCCAAAAAATGATGACAACAGTGTCTAATATAGTTAGAAATGCAAGATATCAACTTAGGGAAAATTTAGCAAAAGTTTACGAGCAGCTACTAAGCAAGCCGAAGAACGTTACCGTGAATCTCTTCGCGAGAAAATCTGACTGTTAAAATTTCCGGCATAGTTGTCTAATATGTGTATTACCTCAAAATACATTGCTGGTAAACAAATATTGGTTTAAAAGACTCCTCTAGATATCTGGTTTTCACTATTATCTTACTTAGCCAGAAAATGAGAGTCGAAAAACGACTAAGAGATGACAGTTACTATATGCAAAAAATTGATTAAAAATTATTTCAAAAACCTAACTAATAGACGCGAACAAATGTGTATCACCAATGTGGGCATAGTACTATAACAAGGAGGCTCGTTAATGTGCGTTTGCACATGATGTTCCTACCAGAGCTCATCTAAAGTTTTGACTTATTTCTCAACCAAATGAAGAGATAATCAAAAATAGATCTTTGAGTTTAAAAAAATCGTTACAGATCCAAACTACTAAATTACATAAAGCCGGGCCTCACTACAGCACTCACGAGATCTGCCATTAGAAAGCCTACGAGAAAAAGCAAACAAAAAATAAGCAAAAACAAAAACTTAATGGCAAAAACTCAATATCTGAATTTAGCACCTAGTAACTCGAAAGCAGTCAGATAAAATTTTAACTACACAACTTAAATTCTTCTTTACTATGCAGCAGATGGGACTTTTCCTTAATGAGACAAAGTAACAAGTCGACAAAAAGCCAAAATAATACAGTACCAAGATGAAATTGAAAAATTAATCAACATTTTTTAAGCCAAATAAATTTAATAGTAATCAATTGTTCTTTATACTAATTCAGCTAGAGCAATACTGAAAGAACAAATTACTTCATTTGGGCCTCAGTTGAAAATAATTGGGATCGGTAAGTAATCGAATGTGCTAAGAGAAGAGAAAAAGGAACACAATATTGATTAATCACAAAATATTTATGGAAATGCAGTGTCCAACAAACAAAACATCAATTACGACATAAGATCAAATTTGATTTCTGAATTAAAAGGAATTGGATCGGACTTCTCAATGTTTGGAATAAGTTACAAGGTGACGAAAATGACAAAAACTGAATAGTTTAAAAACTTTATGAAAAAGATTAATATCATAACTTTAAGACTATTAGCTATAAACGGACTGCATTGATTACGATCACTGGGTTAATCCTCAATTAGAATTGTATGGGACCTCTCAGCATTTTACGACTACATAAATTATAAAGCAGACAAAAACAGCAAAATCAAAGAAAAACTGCCGAAGCCATTAAAAAATAAACTTTTCAGAAAATTGTTTCTAAATTTCAATTATTTTTTAAACAGCAATGGGTTTTTTCTCCTTTAACAATTTGACTTAAGGCCTCAGAAACTCACCCAAAATGAGCAAATATTAAACCCAAGAATTTTGAGAAAACCCGTAGCAACAACATTAAATCCAATAGCTTTCAACGGAAGTCAATAAATACGAAAGAAAATGTCAAAGCCATTTAAACCATAAGCTTTGCTCTAAAAAATTATATCAATGATCCATTTAACGTCTTCTCAAATCCAATAGGAACTATTAGTTCTAAGATAATGTGATAAGACTTCAAAAGGAACCAAAATTATGAAAATGTCCAAAAATTAAAAAATATGAACACTCGAGGCATCGAAGTCATAAAAGCAACAGTTTGATGATAAAACCGCTAGCCAGAAAAATTTTGATTGCAGTAGAAAAGGAAGTGGGCCCTGTCATTAATGAGACCGACTTAGAGTTCTCAAAAATAAGTTTAAGTTGTCCACTCCAAGCACTCGATAGGCTAACCTAATGCTCATTAGGAAGCCTATTGCATTTTTACTCAACAATTCTATGCCATAGGACTGCCAAAAATAAGTAAAATCTCAAACAAATTTCAGCAAAAATTACGAAAACTCAGAGTCGAAGTAAAAAACAAACACGAACGATTCCTTGAGAAAAAATTTTTTATTCATTAGGCATCAATTGACTGAAACTGAGGTTTGTCCTTACAAGAAAATCGATATGAAAAGCGACTAGTCTCTAAGTGACTTGAAAACAAACAAAAATATGAAAAGTTCAAAAAACAGCTCTCAATTAGAATTCGATTTTTTGTAGTAATTTTACTTATAAGAACAGAACTAGCATTTTACTCGCCCTTCGTCTATTAGGAGCATCAAATTGATTCATTTTGTAGGCTGAAATATAATTTTGAATTAGTATTTTGTTAATAATAATTTTGAATAAAAGTTAATTTGAACAAAATTTATGCTAAAAGTGAACAAAATGATGCCACTTATCCCGTGTTCACAAAAAAATTTTAACCTCGATAACTCCTCGGAAAAAATGAAATTCAAAAAATTCCAATTCTACGCTGGACGAGCTTTTTAATGATATCACTCACATTTCTCCACACTTAAAATATCGATCGACAAAAACTGACTGAACAGAAAAACCCAATTGAGCTCTTCCCCCACAAATGGGTTTGGACTAAAAATGCAACTACTGAAAGACGGAACAGCTTTGGTAACCAACTTTGAAGTCAAAAAGTCACACCAAACAGCATTAAAAAAGCCATGGAATTCTTCCATCTATAAATTGAACAAGAATTTAAAAAGTATAGAGCTAGAGATGAGCTCTGATGCGTCATTTTTTTCCATATTCAAAAAACGAGGCGGTTTGGTAATGTGATTTTGCGCATAATGTTCCGACCACGCTCATTCATTCTTGGCTTCACTGTCTACCAAATGAAGCAGACAGCAAACTTTTATAACGAAAGCGAATGGTTTACAATTCTGATGATTTACAACTTTATTGATTCTTAAATAAAGAGAGGTGTATACGAAAAAGGTCAATTTCACTGGAACGAACAACGACCACAATATAATACAGTAAGAAGTCGAAAATTAAAAATTAATCAACGTTTTTTAAACAAAATAATTTTGAACGTATTAAAAATCATTAGCTTTTACCTGAATAATTATTGATCGATTTATTAAAGTTCGTTACAAAACTGATAGCACCTGTCTTTGGTTAAACTTAGCCAGAGAAACGGACTAAAGATTCACAAAAACTCGAAAAATAACAACAATTTGCGAAAATACAAATTACAGAAGCCATTAGAATCATTAGCTATTATCCAAATATTGTTTTTTTTTCATTTGTTATTTATACTAAGTCAGCTAAAACTATACTGAAAGAACCAATTACTTCAATTGGGCCTCAGTTGAACATTATTGGGATCTGTTAGTACGCGAATGTGCTAAGAGAAGAGAAAAAGGAACACAAATATTGATTACTCACAAAACATTTATGGAAACGCATATTGTCCAACAAACAAAAAATCAATTACAACATAATATCAAATTTAATTTCTGAATTACGAGGAAATGGATCGGATCTCTCAATATTTGGAATAAGTTACAAGGCGACGAAAAAACCACTTAATAGTTCAAAAACTTTTTGAAAAAGAATACACTGAAAGACTATTCGCTATAAACGGACTGCATTGAATACGATCACTGAGTTAATACTCAATTAGAATCTTATGAGACAACTCAGCATATTACGACTACAAAAATAATAAAACAGGCAAAAACAGCAAAATAAAAAAAAATAGAAAATTGCCGCAGCCATTCAAAAAAGCTTTCAGAAAAACGGTTTCCCATTTTCAATTATTTTTTAAACAGCAATGGGTTTCTTCTTTTTTAACAATAGGACTTAAGGCGTCAAAAAATCAACATAAATGAGCAGTTATTAAACCCAAAAAATTTTTGAGAAAACCTGTAGAAACAACGACATTAAATCCAATAGCTTTCAACGGAAGTCAATAAATACGCTAATATAATAATAAAAAAACCATGCCTCGGTGGGACGTTAATAATGTTTTCTATCCATAAGTCATCAATGAGACATCACAATAGGTCTTATGACTATGAAAACTGTGGTGGCTGAATCCACCTGGACGGAACCAAGTATACTACGTACTAATATAAACACTGCTAAAGTATATTACATATATATTACAAATTCCAGTTGGAATAAAACTCGATTAGTATGTTATTTCACCAATCAACGATGATCAGCGGTTGTAAAGATTTGATTGACCTTTTATGTTGCTTGTTAGTTGTTAAGAGCCAACTGGTACCATGCCGTGTTCGCAAGGTTCGAAAGCACTTCTTTCGCCTGCCTAAAGCGATTTAACATTGTAAGCGAGTTGAAATTCAAGATTCTTTCTTGCTCTTTCGCACGTGCACAAACAGCACACAACATGGCGCAGTCAACAATGGCTCGCTCCCCTCTCGGAGTAAACTTTTTTGAGATAGAGAAATCAACATTCAAACACTCAACATTACAAAATTCGAGAAAGAAAGCAATAATACGTAAGACTATTTTCCCCCAGTAAAAATCACATCAGACAAACTCATAATAACATTTCGAGATAAAAACACAACAGTCCTTAACACAAAGAAACAAGTAGCACGCAAAACATTAGCACGCAAAGCACACGAACCTCGGGGTATACTCAATCCACTCTGGAACATAATACCAGATGGTTCATTCACGAACTATTCACCGACAACAATCACACTAGACACTAATAATCGCAGAGACACAGTAATAAAAAAGAATGAGCTAGCAGTCGTCACCGAAACGAAACCAAGATTAATGCACTTCATAGCACGTAGGACCGTACGCAAGTATAATAGAAACCAAGAAAAAATAAAACAATTTCTGTTAAGAGAAGAAGCTAAACAAGCAAGCCCAGGCAACAAGCTCATCAGCAACAGTATCCAACCCGGGACCACCATGCCAACTGGATATCCCAGGACCTAGCTCAAGTAAACAAGAAAGACAACCACCCAAGTCATCAAAACCCCAAAGTAAAACTCAACCGCAGAAACGAAAAGGCTCAGCACCGACTAAACGAGTCCAACAAATAGGCAAAGATTTCGAGAAACGATCCAAAGAAGCAGCACTGGCCCAAAGCAAATTGGCCAAAACCAAACAGCGACAACGCCAAATTTTTAATTTATACCGCATCCGACTTGACACGTCACAACTTCACAAAAGCAAATCTGTGACGAATAAAAATTTGGCCTCATCATCAAGAGAAAAAAAAGGACTCATCACAAGGAGGCCCTATTACAATCTTTGCATCGAATGATCCAGCTATATTCATAAGATCCACAGCAACCAATCACCCCAACACCCCTGCACGTACCAACAGGAAGATTGACAAATACATAAACAAGATCACCAATTCCCCGACAAAGAAGACGGACAGCAACACGGAACAACTGAAAACAATTATCCCAGAATCATTATCAATACCGATTGAAGACAACAACACTCAAACAGCACCAACAACAAGCATGCATCCTGACAACACATCAGAGGAGCGCCAAAACACAGATGACATCCCAGAAACGATCCACATGGAGGAAGGCATGGCAGACATCGAATCAGCTCTCAGCACTATATCATCGCTTAACACAGCCGATATTGAAGCCCTCGACAAAACTTTTGACTTCAGCAAAAATTCCAGGGAGAGGAAGTGCGGTGGACGAATCCACCTGGCGGAATCAAGTATACTACGTACTAATATAAAAACTGCTAAGATGTATTACATATTTTTTAGAAATTCCGGTTGGGATAAAACTCGATTAATATGTTATTTCACCAATCGGCGATGATCAGTGGTTGTAAAGATTTGATTGACCCTTTATGTTGCTTGTTAGTTGTTAAGAGCCAACTGGTACTATGCCGTGTTGGCAAAGTGCGAAAGCACTTCTTTGCAGTTCTGCCTTAAGCAATTGAACATTGAGTTGAAATTCAAGATTTTCTTGCTCGTTTCGAACGTGCACAAATACCACAAAACAAAAACAATAAACACAGGCAAGCACCGAAAACTCAATAGAAAAATGCGAGAAGAAAGCCTAGAAGCCATTTAAGCCATAAGCTATTCTCTAAAAATTATATCTATGATCTATTTAATGTCCTCTCAAAGCCAATAGGAACTATTAGTTTTAAGATAATGTGATAAGACTTCAAAAGGAACCAAAGTTATGAAAATATCCAAAAATTAAAAAATATGAACACTCGAGGCATCGAAGTCATAAAACCAACAGTTAGATGATAAAACCGCTAACCAGAAAAATTTTGATTGCAGTAGAAAGGAAGTGGAGCCTGTCATTAAGGAGACCGACTTACAGTTCTTAAAAATATATTTAAGATCGGTTAACGTTCAAAAAATTTTCGAAATAATTTTAAAATCTTAACAGCCAGTAGCTGTCAAGTCAAAGCAATCGATAGGTTCACTTAATGCTCATTAGGAAGCCTATTGCAATTTTACTCATGCCATTTTTAACAATTCTATGCCATAGGACTGCAAAAAATTAGTAAAATCTCAAAAAAACAAATTTCAGCTAAAATTACAAAAACTCAGAGTTGAAGTAAAAAAAAACAAAAACGAGCAATTCCTCTAGAACTAATTTGTTATTCATTAGGCATCAATTGACTGAAACTGAGGGTTTTCATTACAAAAATATCGATATGAAAGGTCCAAAAAAACAGCTCTCAAAAAGAATTCGATTTTTTTTATAGAAAACTTCCCTATGATACCAGAACTAGCCTTTTACTCGCCCTTCGTCTATTGAGAACATCAAAGTCATTCATTTTGTAGGGTGAAATGTAATTTTGAATTAATATTTTGAAAATAAAAGTTTTGAATAAATGTTAATTTGAACAAAAATTATTCTAAAAGTGAACAAAATCATGCCTTATATCCCGTGTTCACACAAAAATTCAAACTTCTATAACTCCTCAAAAAAATGAAATTCAAAAACACTTTTAAATTTTGAATTCTACGCTGGACGAGCTTTTTAATGATATCACTCACATTTCTCTACGCTTAAAATATCGATCGGCCAAAAATTGACTGAACAAAAAACACAATTGAGTATATAGTTCTTCCCCTCCCCCACAAGTGGGTTCAGATTAAAATGCAACTACTGAAATACGGAACAAATTTGGAGACCAACATTGGAGTCAAAAGGTCACACCAAAGAGCATTAAAAACATGCCATCGAATTCCTCCATCTATAAATTGAAAAAGAAATTTAAAAAGTAAAGTGCTAGAGATGAGCTCTGATGCGTCATTTTTTTCCATATTCAAAAAACGAGGCGGTTTGGTAATGTGATTTTGCGCATAATGTTCCGACCACGCTCATTCATTCTTGGCTTCACTGCCTATCAAATGAAGCAGAGATAGCAAACTTTTATAACGACAGCGAATGGTTTACAATTCTGATGAATTACAACTTGATTGATTCAAAACTACAAAGACGTGTATAAGAGTTTGATCATCTTCACTGGAACGAACAACGAACACAATATAATACAGTAACAAGGCGAAATTAAAAAAAAATAACGTTTTTTTAAATCAAATAAATCTAAACGTCTTAAAATCATTAGCTTTTACCTAAAGAATTCTTGATAGATTTATCAAAGTTCATCACAAAACTGATAGCACCTGTCTTTGGTTACACTTAGCCACAGAAACGGAACAAAGATGCACAAAAAGTAGAAAAATTACAAACTATTTGCGAAAACGCAAATTACAGAAGCCATTAGAATCACTAGCTATTATCCAAATATTGTTTTTTTCATTTGTTATTTATACTAAGTCAGCTAAAACTATACTGAAAGAACCAATTACTTCAATTGGGCCTCAGTTGAACATAATTGGGATCTGTTAGTACGCGAATGTGCTAAGAGAAGAGAAAAAGGAACACAAATATTGATTACTCACAAAACATTTATGGAAACGCATATTGTCCAACAAACAAAACATCAATTACAACATAATATCAAATTTAATTTCTGAATTACAAGGAAATGGATCGGATCTCTCAATGTTTGGAATAAGTTACAAGGCGACGAAAACAAAAAAAACTTAATAGTTCAAAAACTTTTTGAAAAAGAATACACTGAAAGACTATTCGCTATAAACGTACTGCATTGAATACTATAACTGAGTTACTCCTCAATTAAAATTTTATGGGACCTCTCAGCATTTTACGACTAATAAATAATAAAACAGGCAAAAATAGCAAAATAAAAAAAGAGAAAACTGCCGAAGCCATTAAAAAAACTTTTCAGCAAACTGTTTCCGAATTTTAATTATTTTTTAAACAGCAATGGGTTTCTTCTCTTTTAGCAATACGACTTAAGGCTTCTGAAAATCACCAAAAATGAGCAAATAATAAACACAAGAGTTTTTAGAAAACCCGTAGTAACAACGACATTAAATCCAATAGCTTTCAACGGAATCCAATAAATACGCTAATAATATAACATAAAAAATCAAGCCTCGGTGGGACGTTAATAATGTTTTCTGTCCATAAGTCATCGATGAGACAGCACAATAAGTCTTATGACTATGAAAACAATAAATACAGCCGAGAACCAAAAACTCAGTTAAAAAAATGCGAAAAAAAGTGTCGAAGCCATTTAAACCATAAGCTTTGCTCTAAAAATTATATCTATGATCCATTTAACGTATTCGCAAAGCCAATAGGAACTATTAGTTTCAAGATAATGTTATAAGATTTCAAAAGTAACCAAAATTATGAAAAATCCAAAAATTAAAAAATATGAACACTCGAGGCATCGAAGTCATAAAACCAACAGTTAGATGATAAAACCGCTAACCAGAAAAATTTAGATTGCAGTAGAAAAGAAGTGGAGCCTGTCATTAAGGAGACCGTTTTACAGTTCTTGAAAATAAATTCAAGACCGGTTAACGTTCAAACAAATATCGAAATATTTTTAAAGTCTTAACAGCCAGTATCTGTCCACTCAAAGCGCTCGATAGGATCTATTAATGCTCATTAGGAAGCCTATTGCACTTTTAGTCAACAAATCTATCCGATAGGACTACAACAATAAGTCAAATCTCAAAGAATAACAAATTTCAGCAAAAATTACAAAAACTCAGAGTCGAAGTAAAAAAACAAAAACGAGCGATTCCTTGAGAACTAATTTGTTATTCATTAGGCATCAATTGACTGAAACTGAGGGTTGTCATTACAAAAATATCGATATGAAAGGTCCAAAAAACAGCTCTCAAAAAGAATTCTATTTTTTTTATAGAAAACTTCCCTATAATACCAGAACTAGCCTTTTACTCGCCCTTCGTCTATTGAGAACATCAAAGTCATTCATTTTGTAGAGTGAAATGTAATTTTGAATTAGTATTTTGTTAATAATAATTTTGAATAAATGTTAATTTGAACAAAAATTATGCTAGAAGTGAACAAAATCATGCCTTATATCCCGTGTTCACACAAAAATTCAAACCTCGATAACTCCTCAAAAAAATGAAATTCAAAAACAATTTTCAATTTCGAATTCTACACTGGACGAGCTTTTTAACTATATCACTCACATTTCTACGATTAAAATATCGATCGGCCAAAATTGACTGAACAAAAAACCAATTGAGTATTTAGTTCCTGTCCCCCCACAAGTGGGTTCGAATTAAATATGCAACTACTGAAAGACGGAACAACTTTGGAAACGAACTTTGGAGTCAAAAGGTCACACCAAACAGCATTAAAAACTTGCCATCGATTTCCTCCATCTATAAATTGAACAAGAATAAAAAAAGTAAAGAGCTAGAGATGAGCTCTGATGCATCATTTTTAAAAAACCAGGCGATTCGTTAATGTGATTTAGCACATGATGTTTCGACCCCGTTCATTCATTTTTGGCTTCACTGTCTACCAAATGACTGTCAACCAGCAGAGATAGCAAACTGTCTACCAGCAGAGATAGCAAACGTTTATGACAGCGAATGGTTTACGATTCTGATGATTTACAACTTAGTGTGAGTCGAAGTAGAAAGAGTCGAAGTAAAAAAACAAAAACGAGCGATTCCTTGAGAACTAATTTGTTATTCATTAGGCATCAATTGACTGAAACTGAGGGTTGTCATTACAAAAATATCGATATGAAAGGTCCAAAAAACAGCTCTCAAAAAGAATTCTATTTTTTTATAGAAAACTTCCCTATAATACCAGAACTAGCCTTTTACTCGCCCTTCGTCTATTGAGAACATCAAAGTCATTCATTTTGTAGAGTGAAATGTAATTTTGAATTAGTATTTTGTTAATAATAATTTTGAATAAATGTTAATTTGAACAAAAATTATGCTAGAAGTGAACAAAATCATGCCTTATATCCCGTGTTCACACAAAAATTCAAACCTCAATAACTCCTCAAAAAAAATGAAATTCAAAAACAATTTTCAATTTCGAATTCTACACTGGACGAGCTTTTTAACTATATCACTCACATTTCTACGATTAAAATATCGATCGGCCAAAATTGACTGAACAAAAAACCAATTGACTATTTAGTTCCTGTCCCCCCACAAGTGGGTTCGGATTAAATATGCAACTACTGAAAGACGGAACAACTTTGGAAACGAACTTTGGAGTCAAAAGGTCACACCAAACAGCATTAAAAACTTGCCATCGATTTCCTCCATCTATAAATTGAACAAGAATAAAAAAAGTAAAGAGCTAGAGATGAGCTCTGATGCATCATTTTTAAAAAACCAGGCGATTCGTTAATGTGATTTAGCACATGATGTTTCGACCCCGTTCATTCAATTTTGGCTTCACTGTCTACCAAATGACTGTCAACCAGCAGAGATAGCAAACTGTCTACCAGCAGAGATAGCAAACTTTTATGACAGCGAATGGTTTACGATTCTGATGATTTACAACTTGATTGATTCTTAAATAAAGAGACGTGTATATTAGTAATGTCAATTTCACTGGAACGAACAACAAAAGAACTGATAACATAGCCGGCAGATTGCCGGAATAGCTGCGAAATAGACTTGCGTGCCGTAAAATACAGATGGAAAAAGATACAGAAGTGAGTTGATAATAGTTATCGCCGCCGCCTATAAAACTTACAAGTTTATTTCAAAGGAGGTTGTTTTTGGGTGCAAAAAAAATTTCCCTGTCGCGTCTCGAACCGGCGATCTCCGGATTAACAGCCAGTCGCCTGAACCACTCGGCTGTCGGACCATACAATCTGTTTTCTTACAATCAACTTTGTTTTAGGAACAGATTCTGTTTCTGAATAACCGCAATTTAGGTCACGCAGAAAGCGTGAAGTCAAGCGCGAAAAAGCCATTTAAGCAGTGACGAGACAGAATGTTCTAGAACAAATGTAAAACGAAAATAAAGCGTCAGACGAATAGTCTGTTTCTTAGAGAGAGGCTACAGGGTTACTATCAATACCAATAAGCATTAGAGATGGTAACTAAGACTTATAGGAACGATGTTCAAATAGCGGGCATCTAAAATTGGGCTTTATGGGTTTACCCCGTTTCTACTTCTGACTTCAATTTATACTGACTCTGTTCATTTTGAATTGCTTTGCTGAGCAACTGATGTTTAAATTCACTTTTAGAAGAATGAGAGAAGAGAGAAACTAGCCTTGAGAAGTCAAAAAGATTTCACGCAAAATGCTGAAAAAGCGGCAAAATGGGAAAGCGAAAAAAGTTCGACGAAGTAAAAAACATAGCCGGAAGAATTCCGGAAGCGACTCGAAGCGTAAAAATTTGACAAAACCATAATTGCAGCTGAAACCATTACCTTTTTTAATAAATCATAAACTCATTGGTGAAATTTAAACCACTGTCACCAAGAGAAACAAAATGCCGCAAAAATATTTATTATTGAAAACGTTTGGTAAGGATAAGTGCAAAATAATTGTCAAAACACTGATAGTTTGAAAAAGCTGACAGGGCTATCAACTGCCCTCAAACAATTCATGATTCTAATCTCAAAAAGATCGCTAAAGCAAACGGCAGATAATAATAACTAAATTAAATTTTACAAAAAATAATGCTCAAAGTTAAGAATCAGAAAACTACTACAGTTAGATTTCTCATTACTGCAATTAAGACAAAAACAACATACTTTTTTCTTCTTGTATATATAATAGACAACATGAACTAATTGAAAAATTAAAATAATCATAGAAAAGCAACCGAGTAATATTTAAAGCCAAAAAAATGTTTAAGAACAATACCAAGGTCGGAAAAAAATACAATAAAAAGTAATATGTGGAAATTCTGGAAAAAGCTTTCTAGTCAACTCTTAGTACTGCCCTATGTTGAATGAAATCAATTGCAACCCAAAGAAATGACGAAAATCTAAGAAAAAGCCGAAATCATTCATTTTGTTAATAACTGAAAAAATCAATATAACCAGTATAAATGTAGGTGCCAGGACAGAGCTAGAATGATACAAGCTAGAATGTGAACAGTATGGACACAATGTAAGGAACACCATAACAAAGACTAATTCTTGATTTTTGAAAGTTCAAATCAACGTTTAAAAGTTTTGAAACTTTAAAAATCAAATTTAAAAAAACAAGAAAAACTAACACCATCTCATTTTTCAGCATTCGAGACGTAGAAAATAACGATTCATCCGAGACACAAATCTATCCTTCTGAACAGATCAAAAAAAGAAAAAGCAGAAATCAAACATACGAAACATTGAAACATTTTGCAAAAAAAGGTCAAAAAATTTTTAGGACTGCATTTAAAAAAATTTAACTGTTTTTCAAAAAAATAACGCTAAAAAATTATTGTCGTTTTTTGAAACAAAATTAACGCCCCTCATGTTGCACAAAAAGAATATTTCTAGTAATTAAAACCAAAATAGACAAAAAACTGAGAAAAATAGGAAAAAAAACTACCAAAATCGGATTAGCATATGTACAATTTTATAAAACAAAATTATATCGAGGTAAAAAAGAGGCATTGAGTATATGAATTGTCAACGGGAAGTTGTCATATTGACTGATTTTTGACAAAAAGACGGCTAAAATATCCAAAAATGAAGAAAATAATAGGAAAAAAAAGCCAAAAATTAACTAAAAGTCAAGAAATATGTGCCCATTTTCAACTTGAAACGCATTTTCAGGCTCTGCAAAGCACTGTGGCATCAATTTCCGAGGTTTACATTTCAATATAGCATCGAATAAAAATCATTTCTACAAAAAACCAAATTACAAGCAAAAAAAATGGGCCACTTAGACGAAAAAACGGCTAAAAACGGTTATCTATACTTTTCAAACTAATTTTCAAAGTCAAAAAGTCATTCACTAAACGCAGCGCATGATCAAAAAACTTCCCTCGCTCAGAAAAAATTAGTTCACGTGGCAATTTTTCTCACTTTCGTTTTTAGGTCAAAACAGCGTCTGAACGAATAGTACTTCCGGTAAAAAAAAAAAACCTTAAGAAAGCCAATACTCCTCTTCGAGTCGTAAAAAAACCAAGAGCACCGCAATATAGCTACGCTCAGCTTACAGCTTCGCAGCTATAAAAAAACATTTGCTTGCAAAAAAGGACATAGCCGACAAATTGACGCACAGAGATAGAAACAGAAAAAAGAGAAGATAGAAATTAACACCATTTTTAAAAAAAATTCTTACTCAGTATCCAGTTTCAGTTATATTCTAGAACTATACTTAATTCAGCTTCTAAACTTAAAGCTATTAAGCTTAATACTAATGTCAGCTAGTAATCGCTCTAATGGACGTTGATAACCTAATGCACTATGACTAAATGACCGGGCTTTATCGATTTATCTTTTGATTTTCCTCTTTTGACATTGACCGTATTCACTAAATTGCGTAATTCACTGCGTGACAGAATTTTAAATCCATTCAGTTGAAACAGTGCGTGAGCTAAGCGCGAGTCAAACGCAATATGATCAAAAGTTAACGCGAATTCAAAAAAGGAGAGCGCCTAAATAAAAGCCGCTGAGCATAAA
The DNA here is from genome assembly GCF_964194025.1 of Convolutriloba macropyga. Lineage (NCBI taxonomy): Eukaryota > Metazoa > Xenacoelomorpha > Acoela > Convolutidae > Convolutriloba > Convolutriloba macropyga. The sequence goes on from NC_134477.1 coordinate 46,354,262, forward strand.
CAACTAACGTTGGACAAATTGCTCTCAAACGACCTGCCAGCGGTTGGCTTTGTAGTAGCCAGCTGGGGCTTTGGTAGTAGCCAGCTGACAAGCCGCAAAAAGACCACATGGCTAACATAATTGCAGTGAACTTGGTTTGAGCGCAATTAATAAATTTAATACAGCATCTCGAGCAGGAAACTATTTATCAAGTAAACACAATTGTAACAAAATTGCAAAAAATCAGATTCTGCATTCATATTCTGTCCCATTGTCAAACCAAATCTCAAACAGTAATATCTTTCATGTAACACAGCCTTATACTTACAAGATTGGGAGACCTCAATTTACTTGCAAAATTCCAAGTTATGTATGCTCGGCAGAGACATTTAGTGGCTGCACAGTAGAATTCACCAGAAAGCGTCGCTTTCCGTTTTCTCTGAGCTTGAACAGATGGTTGTAATAAAATGGAAGAGGATGCTCAAGTCTATAAAAGAGACGGAGGTGTATGAATGTGGCCGCAGCTCTAAAATACAGCTCAAAAATTCTCCTACATCTTATACACCATATTTACAAAATTCATACCTTCATTTTAATGTAAGAAGTCATTTCGAGGGCGAGGTTTAATCATTTAAGATCAATAAAGTAATAACGGAATGTACATTGAAATTTACTGTTAATTAGTGCAGAAAATGAAGCCAAGCACAAGCACTTCAAGGGCGACACGAAAAGATGCATAAAGCTAAGCTCTTTCATCTTTGCGCTTAAGACATTAAAAAATAAAAACATCGCAGCACTCCGAATCGTAGAAAAGACAGCGCCCTAATAAAGCTTAAAAAACGATGTTATCATTAATTCCATCGCTCGGCGGCAATTAACACTTTCTAGTAAAATTTGCCGTATAAATAAGACCAAATTACAGGACCTGAAACCATTATTTGCAATACTTATGGTAAAACGCTTAAAAATGAAGATAAAACCCATAAACATTGATGCAGAGAAAGTACAACTTCACATGCTACATTTGTGCAGTTGATTAAAAAAGATAGCTCTCGGATCAATCAGATATTCTGCTTGTACTTAGACTTCAGAGATAGCCAACAGATGGCCGGACAATAGCCGCGAAAAATGTCAATAGACCGCCAAGAGCGGAAAAACATTACCACCGTTGATTCCCACAACCAAGATTGGGATTGAAAGAAGAGAAATTAACAAAAAAAAAGATTTTCGTAGTGAGACGACACAGGGACTAATATCAATACCAATAAGCATTAGAGATGGTAACTAAGAACAAATTTCGAGTAACGGGCATATGCCCGTTACTCGAAATTTGTTCTTAGTTACCATCTTTAATGCTTATTGGTATTGATATTAGTCCCTGTGTCGTCTCACTACGAATTTTTTTTTTATTAATTCCTCTTCTTTCAAGTTGGGCTTTATGGGTTTAACCCGTTTCTATTTCTAATTTCGTTTTCAGATACTGAATCTGTTCATTTTGAATTGCTTTGCTGAGCAACTGCTGTCTAAAAACACTTTCAGCAGAATGAAAGAAGAGTAAAAATAGCCTTGAAAAATTAAAATAAAACAAAACAGTAAAAAAATAAAGTTAAATTGCCGCATGTGAACAAAAAACCACCACCGAGAAACCGAGTTTTTATTCAAACACCGTTTTCTCACTCTACTTTAAAATTAGAGCGAAAAAAATTCATGCCGCAAAACCACTCGCTTTTTCGCTCCATTTCCTGTTTCGGCGTGACCAAAATCACTACCCCAATTTGACTTCCAAATTATGAAAATGTATGAACAGATCTTTAAAAAAAGACCGCGCCCCAATAGAATCCAAATTCTTTGAATTGAAAAAAAAATAGGATCGCTATAATAGCCGGCTGAGAAGCTGAGGCGGTTATTAAAAAAGGATTCAAAAAATGTTAATCTAATTACAAATTATCTTTATTTTCAAACCAAATTTCAAAACAAAAGGGTCTTCTATATATTGTAACAATATAATTTTACGATTAATTAACTTAGGTTCACTGTTTTGAATTTCTTTTCTCTAATTAATTTCATTTACATTTCATTACATTCTGTATTTCGATTATATAGGTGAGTGCAAAAAAATTATTCAGTGAAGTCATTTGTATTCAAAACCCACACAAATTGAAATGAGAAACTACTTCACGCACACAAACTCAATTGCTGACTGCGGTGGTAGGATTCACCGCATAAAGCTGCTGTTTGACTTATATGTGAGTGATAAAATGTGTACCGAAAAAAAGGCGAAAAGCTGAAAAAATACTTTTGTTTTCTAACTCTACTTACAAAATAGAGTCAAAATATTTTACGCGGCAAAACCAATCGCTTAACCGCTGTTTCGTTGCTGGCGTTTCATAAAAATGTAAGAACAGATACTAAAAAACGTAGCCTGAAGATCCAAAACAAATTATTAATTTAAAATAACCGACCAACGTCGTGCGAATTGCTTACGAACGACCGGCGAACGGTTGGCTTCGTCAGTAGCTAGCCACAGTTTTGTGAAGTTAGCTTTAGATTAACTGAAGGGGCGTAAGGTGAGCGCCGCGCGAGTGCACCGCAGCGGGGGTGCAAAAGTGGATTGCGGGGACTGATGTGGGGCCGGTGGATGGGTGGGGTGTGGGATCAATTTCTAAGAACCGCCCATCACACCATAAGTACAGGTCTCCAAGACTATTTCTGGTAATCGCATACTTGACGACTCGTGGGCTGAACGCCTCTAAGAGAACTTAATGCAAACTGGGCGCTACCTCTTTATCCCGTTTCTGAAGACAAAAGTCAAAAAGGTCAGACGAAAATTCGGCCAAGCGAAAAAATGCATAAACGAGACAAACAGGATTAATATATTTGCAACAAATTGCTTTTGAAATCAATTAACAACAATTTCCTAAAAAAGGCCTGTTAAGTAATGTATGACAAAAATATTTCTGCTATAACTCATTGTTAATGAGGATCAGAGATGATGACATTACGCCGCATAACAGCAGCTGAAGTGCAGCATCAACAGAGAGAGAGAGAGAGAGAGAGAGCGACAGTGATAAAACGTGAAAGAGAAAGAGGGAAAGAAACCCTAGCTGACAGAGAGAAAGAGAGAAAAGTATTTTCCATGATGGGATGTAGCTTCTAGTTTTCTAGCCTTGTAAATAAATCATAAATTGAAAGCAAAATTTAAAAACAGTTTTCAACTTCGCAGTAAAAAGAAGTTCAAAACCAATTTTTTGTCTCAAAATTTCTGTCAAGTAATCCATATTCGAGAGTAATGGTCGTTAAACTCGGTCGAAAAATTTCGGAAACAATTACAAATTTCAAATAAATCTTGCTAAAATTCAAGATATCAAAATCTTAAGAACCATTTCAGTGTCTCACGAGACTATTCAGTATTCCTGTTTCAAGCATGAAATAGTTTCACTGGCTCATAAAGACCCATACACCTGGAACATAAAAATTTCCAAAAATTTTGAAAAAAATTTTTAAATATTATCCACAAATTACTAAATCTGAGCCATAGAAAATAATGATCACCAATCCTTTAACTGTAGAAACTATGCAGCAGCTTGTTATCAAACCGCGGAGGAGGTCCATAGCCCTTGGTGCCGGAAAAATTCGAACACATGAAAATAATTTAAAAAATTACTTAAATTCGTAATAAAATAAAATTCGTACTTTCAAAAAACTTAAAAAATAAGTTTTATAAAAAAAAATTGCTAAAACTTGCAATATTAAAAAGTTGAGAATTAATCCATGACAGAAAAAAAAAATCCATTAATTTATTATCAAACCCTACTGGACGTTTTCTGACCCTTGAGGCTCACAAAACCTGAATAATGACAAGGTGAGAAAAAACTGAAAAAAAAATAGCAAAAATTGCCAAAAAATGCTAAAATTCGCGATGCTAAAATTTTGCAATACATCCCATTACATCTAGAAATTATACATTAACCTATTTTTAAACCCTAGATGAGGTTTTTTTGGCTCTTGAGGCTGAAATAACTTTGAAAAAAAGACAAAAATTTTCAAAAAAAACTTGAAAAAGCAAGTTTTATAAACAAAAATTGCTAAAATTTGTGAGAAAAAGTTGAAATATTCCATGGCCAAAAAAAATTGTCAGTAAATTACTGACAAACCCCTTAGGATATTTTTTGCCCCCTGGGTCTGGAAAGACCTGAATAAGGGAAAATAAATGTCAATAAATTTAAAAAAAAAATGCACGTTTTGTCAAAAAAAATTCTAAAATTCATGATGTAAAAATGTTGAAACCATTCCATTACCACCAGAAACTATGCAGTAACCTATTATTAAAATCTAGAAGAGGTTCCTTGACATCTAGTGCTCATAAAAAAAAGTCAAGAATTGTCAAAAAAGCTTGAAAAAATTTGCAAAATAGAATAAAATTGCGTGTTTTTAGCGAGAGACGGGGGAGGGGGGGGGGGAGTGGAGGGGTCTTCAACCTCCAAGAACCACCCATCACACCATAAGTATAAGTCGCTAAAACATTTTGAGCTGAAGCAGAGCTGAAATCCTCTAAGAGCACTTAATGCCCGCTGGGCGCTACCTGTTTATCCCGTTTTTCAGGACGAAAAGTCAAAAGCGTCAGACGAAAAATCGTTCAAGCGAAAAATTGCATAAAAATACCGACAAGACTAATATAATTGCTACAAACTTTGTTTGAGAGCAATTAATAATACACACCACCTTAAACAATGGAGAACATTGAAAAAAACTCTGTAGAGCAGATCCTGATAACAATTTTTTGTTTAAAAAATCTTCATTACGATATCAACTACAGAATAATTACCATAATTAAAAACCAAGAGTACCGCATTATAGCTCTGCTCTGCTTATACATTCTCAGATATATAAAATACATTGAACTTGCCTGAACAATTTTAAAGACAAGTATTATGTTTTGAAAAGCGCAATCAACATTCATGTCACTGTGTAACTAGTGAGATAATACTACCCCGGAAAAATTTTCAAGTCAATTGAACGTTGACTTTATTACAAACAAGTATTAAACCAGTACTAAACAAGTATTAAAAAAGTAAGTGTTTCAAGCCTTAAAAACTGAACCAAAACACGTAAGCGATTTGATAATCAAACATCACTGATACAAGATTTCTCAGTATCAGAACAGGACGTTCTCCGTGGCTTATCTTGAATACATTTGCATTCCAAAATTCGGATTAGTTTGGATAAAAGTCATCAAAAATCTCACTCTCAGTCACTTGAAAACGTTTGCATTCCCTACTTACACAGCTACGTTAAAAACTGTCCTTCCATTGCTCACTCCACCGTTACCCGGACTCCTCAGGTCTCCGTTATCTGAAGACAAATCGTCGTGGTTTTCAGCAGTATCATGCTCACTATTATCGTGCACAGGCGAATGAGTCAAGTTTACGCTTGAAGTTGACGATGGACTCGGGTTCAGATTTTCGTCGGGATCCGGAGGCATTGGAAATCGATTGAAGCCCTGAAGTTCAAAAAAGATCCAAATGTCATTAAATCAAGTTGGAACTGAGAAAACTATCACTGAACAAATAAAAATCCGTTTTCCCTGTAATTATCACAATTTTCAAATTACTAAGGGTGCAAAAGAGGACAATCCGATTCCTGCTGTAGCGTGAATTTAACGTGAATGTAATTTTGCAAGTGAGACAATCCTTTATATCCGTCAACAAATAAAATAAACATAGCTGGCAGATTGCCAGAAAATAGCCAAAATATGATTTAGATCTGCCGTCTCAAAAAACAGTAAAAAAAAAGACAGACCAAAAAAATTCGTCCATTCATTGAAGGCTGATATGTAACATTTTGATTAAAAATCTGTATAAGTTTTTGCTGCCTCTATTAGCTGCTCTCAAATAACCTTCATTTAGAGTGACGCACAACCATTTGACCTTATCTCTTTGAATTGAAGTAAATCAAAGTCAATTTCAAAGTGAGGAAAAGTCATCTTTGAGAGTGAGGTAAGTCAAGTGCGACCAAAAAACTAATCACGCGAATGAACAAAAAACTCGCTCCACTAAGAGCGAAAAATGACGTCGCACACGCACTTCAGTTGAAATTGCATGAACGAATGAACAAACAGCAGATTTGAAGTGGTTGTGACGTCATATGGTCGTAACAAAAATCGTGACGAAAAAAAACATAGCAGGACAAGTCCTGACATACAATTCAAAGAATTTTCATTGACTAAACAGAAAAATTAGACCCAGAATGGACTATGAGTGAATTGAGGAAACCATTTTTTAAAAAAAATCAGATCAAAATAAGAAAAAAAACAAAAAAACAATGTCAAAATGCCGCATGTGAACAAAAAAAACCACTAGCGAGAAATGAAAAGTTAATTCAAACAAAAAACTAGGCCTAGAATGAGCTGTGAATGGACTGGGAAATCCATTTAGGAAAAAATCCGATCCAAAAAATCGAAAAAACAGTAAAAATCAGATTGAAATTGCCGCATATGCACAAAAAACCACTAGCGAGAAAGCGAATTTTTTGTTTAAACACCGTTTTTTCACTCTACTTTAAATTTAGAGCGAAAAAAATTCACGCCGCAAAACCACTCGCTTTTTCGCTCCAATTCCTGTATCGACCAGACCAAAATCACTACTCCAATTTGACTTCAAAAATCATGAAAATGTGTGAACAGATCTTAAAAAAAAACATAGCCGGAAAAATTCCGGAAACGACTCGAAGTGAAAATCCATTTAAACGCCTTCCAACTACTCATCAAACAAAACTTGCTCACTATTTTATGATTATCTTGAAACAAAGGCATCAAACGAAGTAAAAACAATAAAATCAAATCTGTTAAAATATGATAAAAACTCTAATCAAATTTTGTTATAAATTGAGATCCCGAAAAAAACGATCTCTGCCAAAATACCTTCATCAAACCAACTAGTTCTTACAAAAACCACTTATTTGAATTTTGAAAAAAAATACTTTAGTCTAAATTATGAAAAAAGCTCTTAAAAACAACTTTCACTGAAAAATTGGAAAAAGTTACTAATTTTTTTTAATATTTCAAAAAACATATAAATCCAAAGAAAAATTCCCTTCAACCAATAGGGTATCCAGATCCTCACAAAACAATAGACAAGTCATAATAGGCAAAGAAACTTAGCTAAAAACAGAAAAACTGCAAAAAATTAAACTAGTTCCAATTTTCACCATTTTTTGTCATATTTCTCAACAAAAAAAATGATTCTTCGCCACAAAACAGTAACCAATTGTTATCATAATATTGCTCAAGTAGAAGGGGTTTTTTCAATACCCATTTGAGCCAGTTAAAACAAAATAATCGTCAAAAAAAACGCAATAATTAGCCCGAAAATCAGCCAAATACATTAAAAACCACCGAATTATCATAAAATTCATATGAATTTCCAGAAACCTTCAAACCACAACCGAAACCAGCCTAAAAGTAAAACAAAATCATAACAAAACCTCTTAACAAAAACAAATTAAAAAAACTGCTTTAAATTGCCGCACGCGAACAAAAAAATTTCGCTCGCTGAGAGAAAATTTTTTCACACATCAAATTATTAAGTTTTCGCTGCCTCTATTAGCTGCTCTCAAATAACCTTCATTTAGAGTGACGCACACCCATTTGACCTTATCTCTTTGAATTGAAGTAAATCAAAGTCAATTTCAAAGTGAGGAAAAGTCACTTTTGAGAGTGAGGTAAGTCAAGTGCGACCAAAAAATTAGTCCCGCGAATGAACAAAAAACTCGCTCCACTAAGAGCGAAAAATGACGTCGCACACGCACTTCAGTTGAAATTGCATGAACGAATGAACAAACAGCAGATTTGAAGTGGTTGTGACGTCATATGGTCGTAACAAAAATCGTGACGAAAAAAAAAACATAGCAGGACAAGTCCTGACGTACAATTCAAAGAATTTTCATTGACTAAACAGAAAAACAAGACCTAGAATGGACTATGAGTGAATTGAGAAAACCATTTTTAAAAAATCACATCAAAAAATAAGAGAAAAAACAAAAAAACAATGTCAAAATGCTGCATGTGAACAAACAACCACTAGCGAGAAAGCGAATTTTTGTTCAAACACTGTTTTCTTACTCTACTTTAAAATTAGAGCCGAAAAATTTCACGCCGCAAAACCACTCGCTTTTGCGCTACAATTCCTGTATCGGCATGACCAAAATCACTACTCCAATTTGACTTCAAAAAAAATGAAAATGTGTGAACAGATCTTAAAAACATAGCCGGAAGAATTCCGGAAACGACTCGAAGTGAAAATCCATTTAAACGCCATCCAACTACTCATCAAACAAAACGTGCTCTCACTATTTTATGATTATCTTGAAACAAAGTCATGAAACAAAGAGTAAAAACAATAAAATCAAATCTGTTAAAATATGATAAAAATCTCATCAAATTTTGTTACAAATTGAGATCCCGAAAAAAAAACGATCTCTGCCAAAATATCTTCATCAAACCAACTAGTTCTTACAAAAACCACTTATGCGAATTTTGAAAGAAAAAATACTTTAGTCTAATTTATGAAAAAAAAGCTCTTAAAAACAACTTTCACTGAAAAATTGGAAAAAGTTACTAATTTTTTTTAATATTTCAAAAAACATATAAATCCAAAGAAAAATTCCCTTCAACCAATAGGGTATCCAGATCCTCACAAAACAATAGACAAGTCATAATAGGCAAAGAAACTTAGCTAAAAACAGAAAAAAATGAAAAACTGCAAAAAATTAAGAAAACTAGTTCCAATTTTCGCCATTTTTTGTCATATTTCTCAACAAAAAAAATGATTCTTCCCCACAAAACAGTAACCAATTGCTATCATAATATTGCTCAAGTAGAAGGGGTTTTTTCAATACCCATTTGAGCCAAATAAAACAAAATTATCGTCAAAAAACGCAATAATTAGCCCGAAAATCAGTAAAATACATTAAAAACCACCGAATTATCATAAAATTCATATGAATTTCCAGAAACCTTCAAACCACTACCGAAATCAGCCTAAAATTAAAACAAAATCATAACAAAACCTCTTAACGAAAACAAATGAAAAAAACTGCTTTAAAATGCCGCACGCGAACAAAAAAATTTCGCTCGCTGAGAGAAAATTTTTTCACACATCAATTTCTCGCTCTCTCAAAAACAGCGGTATGAAAAAAAAACACTCTTTTCGCTCAGCTCTTTGCTTTTGTTCAGCACCAAAATCACTCCAAATTTTTTCACGCGTTTCATTTCCCGCTCCAAAAATCACTCCAATAAAATTGATTAAAAAAAGGACTTCTCCAATACTCCTCGTAAAAAAGACAGCGCCCCAATACAATTCAAATTCTTTGAATTGTAAAAAACCAAGAGAAGGCCAATAATAGCCCCAGGTATCGCTGTGCGGCTATTAATAAAAGTTCATGAAAAATAAGCATCAACGAAAAATGCAAAAAAACAGTATTGCATAACAGCTTCTTAAAATTGATCACAGCAGAATAAATATTTCATTTAATTACAACATAAAGAAACAATTTTGTAGCGTATAATCTAAAAAACTCCGCTGAAAAAGAGCGTACCATTGTGTGAAGACTAACTTGCATGTCCGCACCGCTGAACGGCGGACTGCCGGGACCAGTGCTCAACTGTGCATACAATAGAGGTCTGTCTGGGACATAGGTTGACATCCAAACCAGGTACAGTACAACTACTATCACTGTTGTTGACAACAGCAATGTCACTTCATCTCCGAAGCCCTCGATCAGAGTCATACTAGATCTAAAAGCATTCATTTAAATTTTTACTAGCAGGCCCGCAAAACCTTTACAAGAAAATCATTTACAGGAATAGAAGGTTTAAAAGAAATGATTTTTGTTTCACACAAACTCGGGTTCGAACGCAGGCCCCTCGTTTAAGGCCCCTAGGTCTTAGCACTTACGCTACCGATGTGTATTCCACTTGTCCTTTGCCCTTTCTACATCAGCAAATTTTTGGACAATGGTGTTCGGGACCCGCTTGCTACGCCGCACGCTTAATAAGCGCAAAAAAAGCAGATTTAGAGCTGCAATATGGCGGTATAGCGCTTCGTAAAACGCATGTATTACGCTTGCTCCATGTTTAAGGACCGTTTGTGCCTCCCCAGCTTAGTGAATGTATATTACTTGCAATCCCCCGAAGCACGTCCATTTTTTACATAATGATTTACCATGCAATGACACGTGCTCTGTAATCGGGGGGATCATAACTGAGGGGAACAAACGGAAAAGATCCGAATAGATTAAAAGAACGAAAAAGAATATATGAAAAAGATACAAGGAATTAAAGAGAGACGAGAGAAACACAGACAGACAGGAGTGGACGAAGAACAACAATTACACATTTTCCGTTTTGGGCCAAGAATACACGAGCCTTTTCTGGCACCAACTCGTCCCTGAATACATGCCCCTCGCTTAACAGCAATAGGTCCTATCCTTTACTCTCTCGATCAGTACGTATTGCTATTGTCTACTTCACATTGTTCATCAGCCAATTTTGATCACTGTCTTTCTGGACGCTTGTTTTTGCTATGCCGCATGCTTGATGTACGCTAAACATGCGCAGATTAGACGTTTAAGCATGGCAGCATAGTTCGTCTCAAAGGGATAAGTTAGTCTCCATAATAAAGAACCTTTATCACATGAAGATGGTAGCGCTGTTAGCTAATGCGTTCATTTAGTATCATAGACAGATAGAGGGAAAATATCAAATAACACAAAGATAAAGAATTAAAGACAAAGAATGAAAGGGCGCAAACCCAAACCCCGAGCTTAACAGCCACAGATTTTATCCCTTACACAACTGATGCGTTTTGCTATTGTCTATTGCATTTTGCACATAAGCCAAAATTTGGTTAAGGGCTTCTTTGGCTTGCTTGCTTTTGCAATACCGCACACTTACTGAGCGCAAAAACATGAACAGATTAGGAGCCTAATTATGACGGTTAAATGCTTCCCAAAAAGCGTGGATTACGCTTGCTCCTGATACACCATTGCTGTTAAGTCCCACTAACACTTATTATAAAAAAAAGAAAAATAGAAAAAAAAGAAAAAGATAGGAGAGCGAGAGAGTGAGAGAAAAAGGAAAAAGAGAGAAAGACAGAAGAAAGAAATAAGGAGTGTGTGTAAAATTATTGCTCAACGATTGGTTTCGGAGCAGCAATAATACCGGAAGAAAAATTCCATCGGTTTTCACGAAAAACCAAGGCCCATGAAGTTGAAATTAAAGCACACAAAAAAGCTCAAGAAACATGAAAAAGACTCGCTACAAAGAAATGAACAACTGCCATTTTACAATCTCCCAAAACATGCACACACAACCGAGAACATTAAACAACTAATGTCGCAAGAACTGCTCTCAAACTCCAGGCGGCATGGTTTAAATCAAACTTTTATGGCTACAAAAATTAAGGTGCCCGACACGGGTTTGAACACACGACTCTCAGATTAGCAGTTGTCCATCTTACCAACTGCGCCACAAACGCTACGAGCTACTGTTTCTCACAATCGGTTTCACGTTATCGATATACATAAATCGAGGGCAACTGATATCACGCAAAAATCGAAAAGTAAAGCTTGAAAACCTTAAGCGAAAGCAAAGAATGTTCTAGAAAAGCGCAAAATCTGTCAAGCTAAAATTTTGCAAAAATCATACTCATGTTTACAATAAGTGCTTCAAACTTCGTTCGAGAGCAATTTAAAAACACTTAGAAGCCAGGACAGTAAATCCTCACGATGGCGACCAGACTTTCAATCCCCCATAGCCTTGTGCTAACTTCACCTGACTAACAGTCTTTCATCCCGGGTTTGGTTCTCGCCCATCTATTTTGAGCCTTCTAGGTCCTTGACCTCTCTCAATATGTTCGCTTTACCATGTTGCTCAGTACGGCTCTTAAACATGTGCTTCGAGAGGCCCCTTAACTATAAATTTTCTCCCATTTTAGAGCTCACGCGTTTAATATATAGGAATTTGAGTCGTACTCAATAAAATTCGTCAATGCTTGCTCACTATTCTTGGCAAGAGGCATAAAACTGAAACAAACTTCCCTTTCTCGACAAACCCTAGATACATATTTACTGCTAATTTGGTTGATTCAATGATTGTGTGTTTAACTCGCGCAGTTAGGTTCAGCTCCTCAAAATGCTAAATGAGAGTAACTAATAAATTACGTAAAACTTGAATTACTAACATGAAATGGTAAGTGAACATTATCTGAATAACGAAAGATGAATTGATCTCGAACGACGACAGCCGCAGCAATTTAATTTTGAGGGGGTCTGTTTTATAATTTTTTATGGATGCTAAAAAACCGATCTCAGGAGAGGTTCGCGCAGTCCACCTCCAAAAAGCCAGTCTGTGACGCAGAAACAACTGCGCAAAAAAAACTATCACAACGAATTTCACTAAACTGCTACAAACACTTTGAGAACAATTTAAAAGTTTTCAAAGCAACTTAAAAATCCCCACATGGGGAATAAAAAACCCAGCAAGATCGGACCTAATTCTCCAAAGAAACGGGTGAGGGCTGATAGCTGAACAGAACCACTTAAAGAAGCTTGCTAAAGTCGTGGTGGGAGGGTCAAACTCTAAGTATGCTCTTCACATTATGAATTTCAGTCTCAACAATTTTCGGTTAATCGCATACTTACAGACTGGCAAGGCTCAAAGGGACCTACTCAGCGACTTAATACCCTCAAGGCTTCATCAGTTTGTGAGGACGAAAATTCATCTGGTCAGACAAAACACTGTAGAAGAAAAGTCGGTAGTAACAAAATTGCATCAAAAAGGCCAACGAGACTAATATAATTACTAAACTTCGTTTGAGAGCAATTAATATGATGGCCCGCTGCACTTCAATTTCCACCTTGATTGCAATTTGGGGTCATTCCTCTTAGAATACAAAAAGATTAACGCAACTTCACCTTAACTTATTAAAAGATTAAAAGATAAATTCAAAAAAGATTAATTGAAGAACAAATTTAAAAAATAATATCAAAGTCAGAACAATTTCCACTTCGTTTGGTAGAATGCCGTAATTTAGTTCAGCTGTATTAAGGTCTAAAAGAAAACAATTTCTCAAGCAACTATCCAAAAACCAATATCAAAGTCACGCGAAAAGTGGTCACTCCAACAAAGGTCAGACGATACTACGAAAAAACATGTAAGAACAACAAGACTGAAATAATTGTCACAAACATTGATTGAGAGCAATAGACAAACAGCTATAACCAAGTTAACAAGCTATCGACGAAAAAGATCTTTGACCATAATTGAATTTAAATTGGTTATGAAGAAAACAGCTGGATATACCAAGAAAGGGACTCAGAAAGGTTTGTCCGAGGTAAAACGTTTTTGCGTTTTGAGACATTTTAGTAATAAAGTACAGGAAACTTCAAATCTTCCTGCAATTATATTCATTTTAAACTTTTCAAAAACCTAGTTACTACTAGAAACCAGTTACAAACCACTATTTCAAAAACCTATCAAAAACCAGTACTTTGAATTTCTGTTTCTATGGAAAAAAGTGTGAAATTTTAAAACTTAGCGGTGCTGAAAAGACCGAAATAGTTGCTTGTCTGATAACCGGGCTCCCTCTTTCAAAAAATGTAGCTAACTATTCTGCGTGGCGCGGTACTTGCAAAAATGATAGACTTCCTTCATTTTTCTCCAATACGACTACAGTGACCCGTGACCTTTTTTGCTCCAAAAATTGTCTTCAAAGAATCTTGCCATTGCAAGAAAAATTTTGGTGCCAAGGTCTTGGATTTTGAGAGATTTGTGATAAACTGAAGTGTTAGCGATTTGGCGACAAATTCGAAAACTGTATGAAAAAATGATGGGGGAAACAAAGCTCTAAAATGAGCATAATCGGAACGAAATTGGACAAAACAATGCCTTGACGTCGCAAATAACGCCCTCACTCCATTTCTTTCAGTGGCCCATGAAACTTGTAGAAAATCAATAGCTTACGTTGTGAGCCAAACATTAGCAACAATTTGTCTTTCAGATCACTTTAAACAAACCTTTTACATGACTTCAATCGAAGTCAAAAGGATACGGTGGGTGTTTAGTTGACATGAAAAACTAACCAGGGAGCCTATCAGAAAAGAAAACCGTTAAGCAAACGAGCGGTTGGCTTTCGCTGTAGCTAGCTTAGGCACAGGGAGGCTTGCCTCAGAGTGCGAGCCTCAAATCGTTGGGGGTGGGGGTTAAAACGATGGAACGAGGAAGGACAGACTAAGATAACCATTTGAATCACATCTGCAGCTTAGGTAAAACGGACACTTAGAGCCTACTAAAGCTCTATCTTAGAGAGCTTCTCAGAGACAAAATGACCTGGGCTTTAACATGTATATTGTAAGACCTCAATTTCGCTGTAAATAAAAATCAACAATAAAGTTAGGCTTGATCACTAATTTAGAAAGCTGATCACGCAAAAAGTCATTATACTTTTTAAGCGTATCACATTTTTTTTCAAGATTTCACGTTTGATATCACAATTTCGAAGTTGTTTTGCGGTCATTTGTCACACCGCCTCGTTGAAATCAAGCTGGCTGACAAAATGGCAAAAATGAGTAATCAACTGAGCAAACTTCTTGGAAGCATTAAGGCATTCTTGGAATAATTTATTGGAAGCCCAATTTTCCCCCAGAGAAAAAGAATTCACTTTTCAATTTCAAAGATAATTAAGTGGATAGCTAACATAGGAGAGAGTCACAAAAAACAACTTTGCAAACAGAATTTTTGTTAAGGTCTATAGTTGATTCAATAAAAAGAAATAATATCATAGTCTGTTCATTTTTTAAAACCATAAAGAGTAACATTGAGAGTGACACAACAGAGCCTGCTGGAAACTTATGCGATCCCTTTCCTCCTAAAAAATTATCAAACGATTATTGGATATTAGCGAAATTATTGAAGATCGTCAAAAATTCCGAAACGAAGAATTAATGCGAACAACGAAAAACTGTCAACGAAAAATTGGATGCGAACAACGATTTCGACTACGATTGCGATTTGGAACGAGAACTGGTTTTGTTTGACGAGTAGGAAGAGGTTAAAGAATTAGAAAAAGAAAAACATAGCTGGCAGATTGCCAGAAAATAGCCGCAATAGCTTCGTAGATCTGCCGTCTCAAAAAACAGTAAAAAAAGACAGACCAAAAAAATTCGTCTTTTCATTGAAGGCTGATGTGTTATATTTTGATTACAAATCTGTATAAGTTATTGCTGCCTCTATTAGCTGATCTCAAATAACCTTCATTTAGGGTGACACACACCCATTTGACCTTATCTCTTTGAATTGAAGTAAACCAAAGTCAATTTCAAAGTGAGGAAGTCATTTTGAGAGTGAGGTAAGTCAAGTGTGACCAAAAAATTAATCACGCGAATGGACAAAAAACTCGCTCCGCTAAGAGCGAAAAATGACGTCACACACGCACTTCAGTTGGAATTGCATGAACGAATGAACAAAAAGCAGATTTGAAGTGGTTGTGACGTCATATGGTCGTAACAAAAATCGTGACGACGGAAAAAAACCAAGAGAAGGCCAATAATAGCCCCAGCTATCGCTTTGCGGCTATTAAACAATAAAATTAACTCTAATAAAAAACGAGTCGATGAAAATGTATTCTTTGGAAATATGCAGAATTGCAATGTTGCTCTAAACTTCAATTGAATTCTCTCTTTAGTTTTGAACAGCAAAACTGAGGCCTAAATTAGTTAGAGAATAGTTCTGGGAAGCCTTCAACATTCGAGCTCTAATTGTCTAAGGCTTCCCAGAACTATACACGAACATATACATAACCCATAACCGAGCAGAATAATGTTCGAGAACGATCTAACGAAAAAGTCAAAACAGTCCAGCAACCATTTTTCATAAAAACAACATAACCGACTAAACGTCGGAAGAATTGCTCTCGAACGACTAGTGGGAGTTCTAATCAATTGCAGCCAGCTTCAGTCGGGGGAGGGGGCCTAAATGGGACTAAGAATTTCGATAGTGGGCTCCAAATAACCACATTAGAGGTTAACATATACCACTATTAAGATTTAAAGTGGAAAACGGCACAAGTTTCGGCGCACTTTTCAATTGATTTTTAGTATTAAAATGCCGCCAATTGAGTTCAGCTACTTGTAATTGAGAGAGAATTTTAGATCACGCAAAACACAAAAAGTCAAGGGCGTAAAAGTCACTCGAAAAGTCAAAACGGTCAAGGGAAAATTTTGCATAAAAAAGACACACGTTTACAATACTTGCTTCTCTACGAGAGCAATTAATAAGTTTACAGTAATTGTTTCCGAACTTCGTTCGAGAGTAATTAACAATACAAAACTCGTTACCGATAGACAGCTGATTATGTACTTATTTCAGCGCCGCCTCCCATAAGTTTCTTATGCTGCGTCAGGGCAGTCTATATCTTCTGTATTCTAGCTGAAAATGATAGTACAAACAAAGATTTATTAGCAGGAGAGAACATCGAGAAGAAATAACTCATTAAAAGGCAAATCTCAAAAAAGAATTTGGGTTACATAATTGACATATTAACCGTTTAACATTTTAACCGGCACAAATCAAAAATCCATGTTGAACAATTTTTGACACGCTTGGCTGTTCAGAATACGCTGAAGTAGACATCAAATCAAAAGATCCATATAAGAGTTTTTTTCAGTTGTTGCAGTTAAATTAACGCCACAGATTTAAAAAGCTTGTCAACGATAGCACAAATAAAGAAAATTAATTTTTGAACCTCTCCATTGATTCGTTCAGGTGTGGCGACGATGTTTTGAGGCAAATATCAAATATGGACCCCTAAAAACAAAAAATAAAAATGTCTGGGTCGCTTATCTTGCTGGGAATGAGGTCTAAATATGTTAATGAACCCGTGCCAAAAAGGTGGCTTATATAATCCTATGAACAAAATAATACAGGCGTGTTCATTATTGGTTAAAAGTTTCATTATTATAAATAGGTATTAATCAGATATTAACGACAGCAAAGTATTACTACACGCAAATATATAAAATTGTTCGAACACAGTGACTGCCTCTCTTATCGCGACATGAATCGCCCTCTGTCAACCAATTCAGTCGATGAGCTTTCATGGCTTCTGGCGCCGTTTGAATCGTAATAACTCCTCGAGTTTTGTTGTCCGTTCTAAACACGGTAGAAAAGAATAACCTCACATTCCATTAATTAATAGTAATCGCTTTAAATCAGTTTCGAAATTAAAATGGAAGTAAATGGGAGAAAATATAAAATGAAATCTTCCCAATATTGTTAATTACGGCGAAATGTAAAGATTTTCTAAGCGATTCAAGTCTGTTTCAATTCTGTTTGGTAAAAATTACATTGTATCCTCTCGATTATTAACATCGATATAAATGTTTTTAAAAACCTGTTTACATCGAGTCTGCAAGAATCAATTAATGAAAATCTAAAACTGTTCCGTTCATTTTGTGGGACAAACCTGGGGTCCGAGGTGTTGAGACAACTGCTGCGAGACTGCTTCTGCCATCATCTTAGCCATCGTGCTCATCATAGCCTCACTGCCTGGAAAGCCACCAGATGATCCCCCTCCCATTGCACCTGACTGGCGACCAGCTGGCAGATCCCCACGATCACCATAACCTACAAACCACAAACTATCATCATACCACAATAATGGTAAAAATGGCCCACAAACGAATTGTTAAATGAACTATGAATGGATTGGGAAAACCATTTAGAAAAGAAACCGATCCAAAAAATCGGAAAAACAGTAAAAATCAAGGTGAAATTGCAGCATGTGAAAAAACCACTACCGAGAAACCGAATTTTTGTTCAAACACCGTTTCCTCACTCTACTTTAAATTTAGAGCTAAAAAATTTCACGCCGCAAAACCACTCGTTTTTTCGCTCCACTTCCTGTTTCGGCGTGACCAAAATCACCACTCCGTTTTGAATTCAAAAATCTTGAAAATGTGTGAACAGATCTTAAAAAAAGACAACGCTACAATTCAATTCAAATTCTTTGAAATGTAAAAAGATAGCGCCTGAATAATAGCCATTGAGAGGCTGACGGCGGCTATTAACAACAAAAACAGACGAGACTCAAAAATCAAAAATATTTTCTTGAAGCCAAATAGTTTAAAAATCATTAAAACCACCGGTATGAACTTAAGTCATTAATTAGAGTCAGTTATTCATTACTCATTAGCAACAGATTACCATTGCCAAAAATAGTATGACAACAAAATGATCAAAAAGGGTGCAAAAACCCGCTACTATTTTTAAAAATTTTATGTCAAAGTCAAAAAAAGAATTAGCTATGAATTAAAACAATTCAGTCAATTATTTAAGCATTATTAGAAACCGATGATTGAACAAATTGAGTTACACTACAACAAACAGTAAATTATACAAAAGCATAGGTAAAAAAAGAATTTGAAAAAATAGTCATGAGTAAAAGTCATGAAAAACATTATGAACTCAAACCATAAACCGAAGTGACAAAACAAAAAAAGGACTACATAACTGAGCGAGCAAGAATAAAAAAATCACGATAACTTTTGAAAAAAAAGTTGTGAAAAAGTAGTGAAAAAGTCTTTAGATATCAATTAAAACATTCACATAGCTTATATTACGCCTCATTAGGGGTTCAATGAGACCATTCCTTAATGAGACCAAGAATTGGACAACAAAACGAACTACAAAAACGGGTAAAACATACAAATGCTCATTGATAGATACATATATGATCCTTTGAAACCATTAATCAGTAAACAAGATGGAAAACGGCGAAAATAGGAGTAGACTTGCCTCACGTGAAAAAAATCTCGGCTGGTAGATGGAGGTGTGTAGGTGAGGGGAGGGGGGTGCTTTGGGTTCGAAGGACGTTATGGGATAAAAATTTTTCAAATTAACCTTTTCATCTTATATTTTACCATTCTAAATGCTGATGACAAGCGTTCGAAGTCAGAAGTAAGTGTTCAAGAAGAAAGAAGTCGAACTTGAGCAGTAGATCAAATTTCTTAGAGCTATAAAACTCAAATCGAAAAAACTCAAGTACGGGAATGAAGCCAACATAAGCTAAATGAATTAGTTGTCAAACAAGCAATGATTGTGTCCGTGGCTGCTATAGGTGTCAAAAGTTTTTATTGACGATTTCAAAAATTTAGTATGAGCCATGAAAGTTCCAGTAAAATCTATTTTGTTTTTCAAGAGTTTTTCGAAGATACCACTCCAGCATATTAGCACAAAGGTTTCCGGACGACTGAAATTCACTAACAAAGAAATCAAAAACAGAAAGGCTCGCTTAATATGCAAAGTTGATGGTGGTCAGCTGTCTGCATTGCTCTTCACTTCACAAATTTATGTCTACTCGGCAGTTTCGGTGAGTGGCATAATTCAACTAGTAGTGGTTTTATAGAACTTATCAGCTACTTAATGTCCTAGCCCTTTGCCAGCTTATTCTGTTTCTCAAAACTCTCAATACCAATATTAGAAAAATCCAAAAACCATCAAGATTAAAATAATTGCAATATATTTCGTTTGAGAGCAGTTAAACAGTAAGTGTTATCTATAATTTGATTGATGCGTTCTCTTCGACTGAAGTTAAATATTGTCTCAAGTGGTAATGCATCGTTGTTCCTAAGTCCTCAAAATTGCGATGAAAACCAATTATAGTTCAATGCACTCCACTCCGTTGGCCACACAACATTCTACAAATTCCACCACTAATACAAATATCCTCGTAACTATAGTAAGAATGCCTTTCGACCACGCACTACAGGGTTGAGAAAAATACAAGAAAAATACGCCTGGCAATCAATACATTAAACAACACACAATTACCGTAACTGGAGTAAGATCCAGGCATGCCAAACTGCCCATAAGGCGACGAGAAACTCCCACTAGCTGAGCCCATGCCTCGTCTGGCGTCATCCCACTCAAGTCTGTCTCGAACTGGGGTCGAGGACGCCCCACTATCACCACCACCCGATGTTGATTGCTGGTTTTTGTTTCTGGGATCTGCAGTTCGTATCACGACGTGTTTACCCTGAATATAGAGCATATGTAAAAAGGTTGCTCTTAAAAGGCTGCAAGACGATAACGCGAACATTTCGAATTGCATTTCATTAATTTGGTTCTATGTTACCCGTGAGTAAAAAATTAATTTCATAGAAAACGGACGCAAATAACCAATTTTTAGATGTTAAAATATTGTCATTTTACTTCAGAAAAATTTGAATGAAAAACATACCATAACAAAACATCCACTTGGTTCCATCAGTAACTGTATGAATTTGTTTCAATTAATTTAGTGCTATGATCAATAATTTACTTAAGGACAATTAATTGACAATCTCCACCGATTATTTATGTTTAACGCATTATTACCCTTATGAAGTGCGACTTCTCGTGCAGCACAGCCTTGGCTATTTCAGGGTCCTCGAATTCCACAAAAGCGTAGTTCTTTTTGCCTGCTTCGTAGAAACAAGAGTTGATGTCACCAAACTGCTCGAAGTAGTCCATCAGCTCAGTCTTACTCACACTGTCGTCCAGTTGTCCAACAAACACCCGTGAGGAACCAAAAGTGCTTTCCTAAACAGCTTCATGATTTAGAGATATACATCAGTGGAAATATCCATCATCGCTTTATGGTTCCGACCCCACTTAGTTCGCTTTTCTTTGTTCAATCAGTTTTGGCCGATCGATATATTTATAGCAGAGAGGTCTGAGTGGCAGCATATGAAAAACCTAAAAGGCAGCATATGTAATTAACACAGGTGGCAGATTGCCAGAAGATAGCTGCAATAGCTTCCTAGATCCGCAGTCTCAAAAAAAAAGACAGACCAAAAAACTTATTCTTTTCATTAAGGGCTGAAACGTTATATTTTGATTAGAATCTGTATAAGTTATTGCCACCTCTATTAGCTGCTCTCAAATAACAGTCATATTGAGTGACACACATTCGCTTGACCTTATCTCTGAATTAAAGTAAACAAAAGTCAATTTCAAAGTGAGGAAGTCAATTTTGAGAGTGAGGTAAGTCACGAGTGAACAAAAACTTAATCACGCGAATGAACAAAAACCTCGCTCCACTGAGAGTAAAAAATAACGTCACGCACGCAATTCAGTTGAAATTGCATGAAAGAATGTACAAAAAGCAGATTTGAAGTGATTGTGACGTCATATGGTCGTAACAAAAATCTTGACGACGAAAAAAACATAGCTGGAGGAATTCCGGAAACGACTCGAAGAGTCGACTTTTAAAAGAACTACCTTTTAAACTAACTGGTTCCCACTAAAATGACTACTAAAAACGTATAACAAATCAGTCAAAATATTAAGATAGCCCATAAAACCAATTGAACTAAAAAAATACATTACACCTTTATCAAAAAACCAGCCAAATTTTTGCACGCAATTGAAAAAATTAAAGTACACGAGCAGCAAATTTCAAGCCATGTTAGCCTCCCAAAACTTTATTTTAGAAGAAAAAATGAATACTGCAAGAAACGGCCGAAAACAAAGTTTATCAATTTCATAAGTTCTCTCAATCGAAACGCTATTTTGCAATATAAAACAATAATCAATTGGTAACTAAATTGAGTCTTTCGCGTTAAAAATAAACATTAGTTGTCGCCTTAATTCAAAATGAACGCGATAAAATTAAACAATAACCACTTTATCAAAAATTAAACAAAACAAAATTAAGCATTACTGAACAATATTCAAACGGAAAAATTTGTATGTTACCAAAACCAAGCCCCTAGAATATTCTCTGAAAGAAATCTTGTTCAAAATTGGCAAAAGTGAAGCCAGCAAAACCTCAGTGCCATAATATATTACATAAAATCAATTGCCAAAAAAACTTAAAAAGCTTGAAAGAAAAAGACAAAAATTATTAGTTCAAATCGATTATTTTCAATTCAACAAAGGCAAGGCTAATAAAACTATAGGTCTAAGGAGAATGCTAGAATGAAACATGGTAGAAGAGTATGCTCTTTGGAAACACATACATTCTGAAAAAGATTAAAACATTCACAATTTCAGAAAAATAAAAAACTATATTGCAAGATAATTAAAAATCGAAATAGAAATAGAGGTAAAAAAATCTGGATGTTTTGTCATTAAGCAATCCAGGTTTAACAACATTACATAGACATGCTTATGTCTCAGTAGGAAGTGAAAACAGCTCATTTACGAAACAGTAAAGAAATTTTTTTAAAAAATGTTCAAATATGTTTAACATTTTCACTGAATTTTAGATAGTTATCGCCAAAAACAATTCAATTAGCAACAAAAGGGGAATTAAAAACAACTCCGGTTCAAATAATTTTTATGGTAAATAAACTCAATGTAGAAATAGAAAATTTAGAAAAATTTGACAAAAACCGCCAATACCAGATTAGTATGTGTACAATTTTATAAAATAAACAATCAAACACCTCAAGTCAAAAAAGGTATCCAAATTGTGAATTCTCAAAAAAGGTTGTTATATTTACCAAATAATAAATGTCAGCTCAAGGAGCCAAAAACGAAAAACCAATAATAAAAAAGCCAAAAATTGACAAATTCGAGAACTATGCGCTTGATGAGATCAATTTTGCGCTTGAAACGCATTATTAAGCTATCAAAAACATTGTGGTATCGATTTCAGATGGTTGTATAGTCATGCGACATCGATCAAAAATTACTTCTACAAAAAAACCAAGTTACAATGAAAACAAAAATGGGCCAAATGGACGAAAACACTGCTAAAAACCCATCTATAAGCGCCAATCTCTCAAAAAACTCTTTTCAAAGGCAAAAAAGTCATTCACTGAACGCAAAGCATGAACAAAACACTTCTCTCGCTTAGAAAAAGTTAGTTCACAGGGCAATTTACTCATGTTCACAATTACGACAAAACGCCGCTTGAACAAATAGTACTTCAGATAAAAAAAGAAACCCTAAGAAAACCAATACTCCTCTTCGAGTCGTAAAAGAACCAAGAGAAGGCCAATATTAGCTCAGCTATGGATTCGCGGCTATGTAAAAAACTTTCTTTTGAAAAACAGATAGCTTTTGAAAAACAGATTTTGAGGAGTTATCGGGGTTTGCGGTTCTAGTGATTAATGGGCGATTAATGAGCAAACTTGGTCTTATTTTCCTAAAATTAAAACATGCTCCATGAAAATAATGCTTTCATTTTTTTTACGATAAGACAGGGTATTTGCACCCTTTGATTTGGTATTTTTGCAAAGATTTCGATAATTTACTCTTTACGACTTTTCTGCTAATTTACCCCTTTTTTTCAAAACCAGAACCAAATAACAAATTTTAGCAAAAAAGTGCATGATTTTGCTTCTCTTCGGCAAAGATGATGATTCTCCAGAGCACTGCTATAAACTCTGTACAATCAAACTTTATAAACTGATATGAGGGCTAGTTGAACCTATTTGCAATTTGGTACAGCATTTTTGACACAAGAAAGATCTGTTCAAATGTTTTTGACATTTTGACGTCAATCAAAGATTAAGTCTTAGAAGGGGTGTCAACCACGCTAGAACAGTAAAAGGAGCGTCAATGTGAGTAGTCTGAGATCTTAAATCTTTCACACTTTTTTAAACTGGACAGTAAAAGGAGCGTCAATGTGAGTAGTGAGTAGTCTGAGATCTTAAATGTTTCAAACTTTTTTTTAACTGGAGCAAGATATTGGTGTTTGATGATTTTTCGGTTTCAGATTTTTTTACGTGTAGCAATTTAACTTGTTTTTGCAGTTCTCTCCGTTGATATGCTCACAAATGCTACCTACCAAAAATTATTACATATGATTCAATGGTGCATATATGCTATTGTTGGATGCTACCGATCGGACGGCCGCTATTGATTTCTATAACTTTGACACTAATTTTAATAAAATATCTAGTGAAGAATAATTGAGTTTTCTGCGTATTTTTTGTTATCATATAGTCTCAGAAATGTGAGGTTCTTATTGAAGGTACTTGTGCCTAGGACAACCTATTTACTGTTTTCAGTAAATGACTTATGGTTTTATTGCTTTTACACTGTACAGAAAGTTTCGAACTTAAGCTTGACCGGTTGATCTCTGTCATTTTGTTTTTAGTATCATCTGTGACAGATCTCAATGAGTTTGCAAAGCACCATTAGGAATTATATATAGGGATTTTAGTTGAGTTAAAATTTCATTTGACATTAACTTTTTAATCTTGCATTCTTTTTGACCCTATTGGTCGCTCTTTTCGTATACATCTATCTTAGTTTCATGAATCACATGTCCCAACTTCTTTACATCAATATAAAATCGAATATTTTTGTGGTTTCACTTTAAATTAAATGGTTTTTGACAGTGATAATGTTTGTTATAAAGAAATCGAGAATTTTGCAGTACTTGGTTTTATGATGTCTCAAAAAACAAGATTATATCTCAATAACAATTCTCATCTGACTTTAGATGTGACATTTTTTGCACAATTAGGGTTTTCAGTATATACCTGACGTTTTTCTTAAGTGATCTTGCATGGCAGCCGAACAAGTCGAATCTTGCGAAGTTTGAAAGGGTGCAGGAAATTGCTACCAAGTGGATACTGAATGCAAGTTTTGAATACAAAGATCGACTTCTACAGCTAAAGCTGCTGCCTCTCAGCTTATATGTCGAAATGCACAATCTCCTGCTTCTGATATCATTGGATAGAAACGAATACGACGTTGTTGTTGATCTACCTAGAGTCACCGAAGATAAAACTCGACAGCATACAAGAGGAGAACTGACGATCGGAACGAATCGACTCTACAAAACCGATGAAAACTTCTTCCATCGTACAAAATTATTATACAATATTATTATCAGAGTGTACACCAGCTACGGAAAATATCTCAATAAAGACACCATCTCCAAAATCTACTGGGACTACTTTCTGAGAAAATATGACAAGAGGGACAAATGCACTTGGCGAATTGTTTGCAAATGTGACCACTGCAATAACTGGAAAAAACTAGACTAAACTAAAACTACCTTTGGACTGAACTCATGTGGGTCTAACAAACCCTTGGATTTATTTATGTTTAAATCCTAAAGCCTTTACTACTACTACTACTACTACTACTACTACTATTTGCTAACCTTGACCACATTTGTTATTATTTGCACGCCTTGATGGTTTTTCTCACTTTGTTTTTAAAGTAAAAAAAGAACAAGTGTCAGGACAACAAGATACGATCGGATGACTTTGATAATTTTAAACATAGCCGACTAACGTCGGGCAAATTGCTCTCAAACGACCGTTGGCTTCATCTGTAGCTAGCTACGGTTTGGTGAGGCTACCTTTAGTTTGAAGGGGCGTGATGTGCTGGGGTGGGGATTGGGGGGGGGTGCGAGATGTAGGTGTTGTGGAGGGGGGTTCAAGCTCAAAGAACCGCCCTTCACACCATAAGCATAAGTCTCCAAAACAGTTTCTGTGAATCGCATACTTGGAGACTAGTGAGCTGAAAAGCTCTAAGAGCAATTAATGCCCGCTGGGCGCTACCTGTTTATTCCGTTTTTGAGGACGAAAAGTCAAATGGGCCAGACGAAAAATCGCATAAAGACCGACATGACTAATATAATTGTTAAACTTCGTTTGAGAGCAGTTAACAATATTAGTATTCCATAAAGGTAATTGATTACTCGTCAAATACTTCGTCTTCCTCGATGCATGTTATCCGACCACACGCAAGAAACTAACGAGCCTCTTTTTTCGGTGATATCTACCAATCAGCAGCTACATTTGTTCTGTATAAGTTAGGTTAAATGGTACTGTACTCAATATGAAGACTTTTGAAAATTGTGTGATAAGTTTTTTGAGCATGCATGAATTACCTCATTCAGTTAAATCTACCTTCATTAACATCTTCAGAGGAAGTTACATCTTCCTCATTCAGCAATTACATCTAAATTAAGAACGTAGTACCTATGTGTCGACGTTGAATTAATATATAGATTAATGAAGCTTTCTAGCAAAATATAATTGAATCGATAAGGTGGTTTTATCAATAACTATCAAAGCCATCATTAACACAATAAAGTATGCCTCGTAATTCATTAACTCTTGTGGTCAAGCCGAGAGAATTGACTGTAGAGAACACCCAATTCTCAGGAAACGACCCCACTAGCCAATCAAGATAACATTCATCAACTCAAAATAAACTCAGATTTGCCTGCGCAAAATTAATTTTGTATTAATAAACTTCGTTGGTAATCAGAATCATTCTCTTGATAGCTTTGTTTACACGCAGTCATTGGCTTCACATGCAGTGAATGACCAAATTCGACAGTGCTCAACTTAATAGCAGCTCAACTTTTACAAAAACTTCAGAAATCAGTTACAAATTCTGTTGCTAATACTGTGTAACAATCTCTGGTGGCCCAATCGCCAGCTAACATTGTTCCTTCAACAACTTATCATCTTAATCCTCTAATATCCCACCCGTATTCAAAACTAAAAGCGATCTTTTGACCGACAAATCATTTTTGAAAATTATTCCCTATTAATTTTACATGTCTTTAAAAATGCGTCCTTTTACCCCTATGAAAGGGATACAAGTTGCAGTGGTTACACCCTTCAAACGGACATCGGACAATTCAGGCAATAATAGCCGAACTGTAACAGTGGACGTTGAGCCGATAGATAAATATTCCGAATATCTACAAGCAAACGGAGCTAGTGGAGTATTTGTGAATGGAGTTACAGGCGACTTCTCTGTTCTTACTTTAGACGAAAGACTCCAACTTCAGGAACTGTTATTTTCACCCAATTTAAATTTGAACGTTTTTTGTCCTCCTCAAACCTAAAGACCGCTTTTTATGGGAAATTTTAAAAGAATTTGAATCTAGTTTTCCAGATGAAAGGACATTATGAAAGGAAAGCATTTCGATTCACGTCTACGGAGAACAAATTTAAGATTACAGGCTTCAGTATAAATTTGAAAGCATACCTTGCACAGTTAAGTAAAGTGCCAAATATTAAGAGTTCTTATTTGAGATAGTTAAATTTTTGTTTGTTAGCGATCTTTCTCAAATCAAATAATAAACAGTTCCTGTTCTTCATTTATAGTCAGCATGGTTAGCGCCTTCAGTTCGAAGTAAATTCCAACACGTAATAACACACATCGGTTCCCCCCTTTGGGAAGATGTGATCAAACTAGGGAGACACGCAGTTGAGCACTGTGCATCAGCAGTTGCCATCACTTTTCCTTCCTTTCCACTTCACTCACCACAAACTGAGGCCCACCTGATCGAATATCTTGCAAACGGTGATGTTCAAAATGGTTTACAAAATAAGAACTAGAAGTATTGTTTCACAGAATGTTCTCAAATGAGGCTACTAAAATCTATTAACAGTCACAATGAACCATTAACGAGACAAGTTTATGTCCTCAAATTGTGAATCTATCTATTAATGAACATGAAATGAGGTGTTGACAAAAATTCTTTGATATAAAACATGGGAATGTATAACGACACTCAAGAAAACCAGAGAGAGAGAGAGAGAGAGAGAGGAGAAAAACAAAGATGGTTTCCAATAAACTAATTTGTCAATGTAGATTATCAACCCCCGTTCTCAAGTTTTCGTAATGCACTAAATCGGGTTTTCAGATGCATTTAAAAGCTTTTGATCAAACATCACCGTTTGGAAAAGTGAGCAAATCACTGCCCGAAATTCCTCTTCTTATCTACAACATCACAGGCACCACCCCACCCTCATTCCTTAACAATTTGCTCCCTGTGCTACAAAAAGCCATCACTCAGAACAGAGTCCCAACACTCGTCGGACTGAAATACTCGTCGGCCAACTTCATCGACGCTTTCGAAATTATGAAGCAACTACAACTAGATATCTCAATCGGCTGCGATGAGCAAATGCTTGCAGGCTGTGTTATGGGTTTCCCGAGCTTTATCGGATCAACTTATAACATTTTCGGCACTAAGTTTAACCAAGTTTTAAAACTCATGGAACAGGGGCAAGTGAAGGACGCGCAATTGTTATCAGACAGGTTATTTGAAGCGATTCGGTATCTAACATCTGGATGTTATAAAATGACTCTTAGGATGACTCTTAACCGGATTCTTCAGACTTCGTTTGATGTAACGATTGGAGAGGACACAAAATATCAGTTTCTTTCGGAAGACGATCATAAATCATCGCAAAAACTTGTAAATGAGTTTATGAAAAAATACCAGGACTTATTAGATTGTTAAAAACTAATTATGTCAACTAATGTTTGAATAACATTGATGTGAGAAAGTATATTAATGAAGCAAAAGCCACCTTTTTAAAATTAACTTTATGTTTCCACTTTTGAGCAATTTGGCCAAAACTGTTTTATCAAACGTTTGCTGGGAAAACAAAGAACATTAAAACAAAGACTGCAACCAGACTCAGTGAAAGTCGCGAAAAATGTGTTATCAGTGCTCGAACGAGCAAACATATTGGCTCAAAAAATTAATTATCGAAAGAATTTGTTCCTTTCCAATATCAATTTTATCGTCCTTTCACGTTATTTGATGGAAGTTAGACTAGATTTAAACCTAGTCAAGAGAACAAAAGTGGAACACAAAAATTGCAGATTTCAATGGCAAAAAGTTATTCCAAAAAAAATTCCAAAAAAGTTTATTCCAAATTATTCGATTCTTTATCATCTTAAGTTAATGGACGCATTCGTTGCTAGTGAAAATAGCAGTTGAACAGCATAAGTCATCTTTAAGTTGAAAAAAAACAAGGCGGCTCGGTGATGTGCGATTGCACATAAGGTTCCGACCCCGCTCATCCACAATTTTGGCATAATTGTCTACCAAATGAGGAACAGATGGAGAAAATTCAAGCAGAGTATGAACGAAAAGATAGCCTCCAAAGCAAATAACTCAGTGGAGTACAAAATGATGAATTAGATTGATGAGATATGCCGATATTAAGAAAGCGAGCGAAGACGAACTGCAAAATCAAACAACAACAAACATTAATTACATCAAAAAATTTATGTCCGTTTTAAAAAACAAAACTTAATAACAAAGTCAAAATAGCGTCAGATAAAACTGAAAATAAACAAAATAACTTGTAAATCACCAGAAAAATGGTTATTCACCAGTTCATAATAAAGCTTGGTAACAATTAGACAAAAAAAAACAGAAACTTTAAAGTTAGAAAATTCGCTGAATTTTTTTAAAAAAAAAACTAAATTAATTTCAAAGTAATTAAAACCATTAGGAATCAACTAAAATATCCCATAGGTTTACAATTACCAATGCTTCTATAGAAGGGAATTAAGAACTCTTGGTATTCAATTTTTTATGCAGTTACAAAAAGAACAACAAATAGACAACAAACTAAAAATCAATTAAAACTTGCCAGAAAATGCTTTGGAAGCCGCAAAGTCATACTTTGGCCCCCAAAATATGTTCGATTGCACCTTCATCGAACACCGATAATGTATAAATTGGCCAATCATTATTGAAAATAAGCATCAATTAGACAAAAAAGAAAAATGCAAAATTATGTATACTTGTTTTTTTTTTCGAAAAAAAATTTTTTCCAAAGACATAAAATCCATTAATTACAAAATGAAAAATTCGAATAGGTTCGTCCATTCTTCCAAAGGAAGCCCTTCAGAACTGCATTTATCCAGAATACTTATAACGTCTACAAAAAGAACGTCAAATATGACAAAAATCAAAAATTCATTAACTTTTTTTGTGAAAGACCCATGTGGAAGCCAGTAAAGTCATAACGAATTCTCTTAAAACATTACATTTTGTTACACCAATCCCTTTTGACAACTTATCTCTAAACGTATTATGTGACCTCTCATTAATGAAACTAGGTAACAATTAGACCAAAAAGAAAAAAAGCAATATTATGTAATACTTGTTTTTATCGAAAAAAATTTATTTCCAAAGACATGAAAGCCATTAATTACAAAATGAAAAAAGTGAATAGGTTCGTTTATTCTTCCAAAGGAAGCCCTCGAGACCTGCAATTATCCAGAACAACTCTTACGTCTACAAACAACGTCAAATATGACAAAAATCAAAAATTAATTTACTTTTTTTTGTGAAAAACCCGTGTCGAAGCCAGTAAAGTCATAACGAATTCTTTAAAAACATTAGATTTTGTGACACCAATCTCCTTTGACACCTTCCCGTGACATAAATAATGTCATATTTAACCTTTAATTAACGAGACCAGGTAACAAACAGACAATAAAAGGAACAAAAATGTGAAATGTTCTGTTATTTAATTAAAATAAAAAAGATTGAATTTTTATATAAAAAATCGACTGATGACAATCCGAAAAATTTTTGGATTGTAACGGTCCAAGATTGGTATAAAACTAGTCCTGCTAATGCCGATTATACATTAGGAATGTTTAATTTTTCGAATGTCATAGATATAGATATTTTGTTAGTTAAAAAATCAAAAAAAAAAAAATGCTGCGTTTTTGATAATCAACGAATAAAGTTAGCAAAAAACGGCAAAGTTTTAATTACAGAGCACTCTAAACGGAAGTTGAAGTAGAATTAGCCCCCTTTTCAGTCTACAAAGATTGTGTTAGTGGTGTTTGGGTGTGCCTTTCCTGCAAATTTAATCAGAGTGGACTAAAGAAACTTATTTCGTGCTTTTTTTTTGATGAAAAAGTCTGAATTTTGTTGAAATATTTAACCGGAATTTGTGACAAAAAAATTCAATGAAAATAGCCGAAAATATATTTTGTCTTTAAAAGTAAAATCAACAACATTTTCTTGAAAAATTTTATTAAATTTTATCAAAATTGGCGAAATTTTAGTCAAAAATTCCGAAAAAAGGCGAATGAAATCAACGGAATTCACTCTATTTTCTCAAAAGTCTAAACCTTGATATCTCCCTGTCAAAAGTGAAAATCAAAAAAATCTTTTTAATTCCATATTCTACGCTGGACAAGCTTTCCAATGATACCAGTCTCAACTCTACGATGAATATATCGATCGGCGAAAATTGACTGAACAAAAAAAACCCATTTGAGTATATAGTTCCTCCCCCCTCAAGAGGGGTCGGAACAATAAATATTAAACATTTAATCTCTGTAATCTGCTTTCGCAAGATAACTTGGGTTTGTTTTATAAAATGCAGGCTAATTTACCGTGTTGTTGTTTTTGGGTTTCTTCACCTCCACCCGTCTTCCTTCAACCATGAACATATGGCCCTGGACCTTCTTCTGGTCCTCGTAGTTCATGTACCTGATGAAGCCATAGCCACGTGACTTCTTGTCATTGTCTCTCTTGATCTGCACAACAAGCACTATCACAGCAATGTATTTTGTAAAAAGTTTCGTTCATTCGGTTGACAAATTATTTGCTGTTTCGGTAAATAAATTAGCGTTCATATCTTACTGCCAATAAATTTCAACGCTAGACATTTGTATTATCACGGTGATAAAAATAAAAAAATTCCAATGACGACAAAAATTGGAATTAAACATGCAAAAACACACCACACGTAAACAAGACGACATCGTTGACTGTCTGACTCCGCGATAACACACTGTGTCAATGTTCCAGTTGACTAGCATACACATTTTGAACTATTAAGTGACCAACAAGTTTCGGCCAAATTTCCAATTTCAATACTTCAACTTATCATGCATAATTACATGTTACATCACAATTCTCGCGATAACCCGTATAGTATGAGCGAAGTACAACAAAATTCCGCTTGATGGTGTTAGCGCGCCTCGCTCATCTGAACATATTTTTGTTCGTTGAATATCGTCGTCTTGAGGGGGACACTTGCTTGTTGTAACTCTTCTTTCACCAACTCTAAAACACGATAAAGTTGACGGCCATGATAAGAAGCCCTTAAAACAGAAGTCTTGATAAGAAATTTAGATTTCATCACAAAACAACTTATTATAAAGTGGTTGTTAAAAACTGTCCGACATCTGTTCCAACCTCCAAAATTATTTGGGGGTTAGGAACTTCGTGCTACCCTTTCCTTTTCTGTTCAGTCAATTTTGGCCGATCGACACCTTTTACGGAGATGAACAAAAAAGTTATTACTGAAAAGCCCTCGAAAAAATGAAAAAACCATTGGGATATTTTCAATTTCTTGATTTCACGCTATCCAGAACGCATATAATCCATTTTTATTTTAAATTGTTCTCTGTCAGCTTTTATAATGGCTGAGTTCATCTGCAGAGCTATTATTCACATTCACTTGGTTCTGTTTTATTCACGTTCATTTTTTCAGATCTGTTCATACATTTTTGCAGACAAATTTGACTGATCGAAGTCAAATATGTGTGATGATTCTATTCACCCCAAAGCAGTACCGAGAGCGAAAATTCAGAGTCATTTTAGGGCGAGACATGATTCTTATCGATGTCAAATTAGGGCGATGAAACAGTTTTCGGACTGCTTTTTTTGTATTTGAAGAGCGAGTTTTTTTTTGTTAACGTGCAGCCATCTAATCTTTTTATTCAATAATGATACCAACAACGATACAAATTTTTCATAGTGCATAGTTTTAATTACTTGAGTCCCTCATTGAGCAACTAATGGTTTCTTTTTTACTTACTATTTGCTTTCACAAAAAGTTCGCAAGTTTTTTCGAATATTTCCCTGTCTTTGTTCTTTTTCTTCATAATTAAGGTTAGGTCACATATATTTCCCAATGAGACATTGTTTCAGTTGTTTACTTTCTTTTTATCTGCTTTTTAAAACTTTTCCAGATGTAATTTCATAAAATATGGATTACTTTTGGAGTTTTGAACTTATTTGTTGTTCTGTTTGTTGTCCCAAAACGTCGTGCCCAACAAAGACAGTTCACATTGACTATTAGTGAGGCATCAGTTTAAACTGTTTCATGTTTTCAGTAGACTGGTTCTGGTTGTTACAACTAAAACTTTGTTCCTCTTCAGAGTTCTTACCTATTTTTACTGTTCTTACCCATTTTTTGTTCCGACCCCTCTTGAGGGGGAAGGAACTATATACTCAAATGGGTTTTTTTTGTTCCGTGAATTTTGGCCGATCGATATATTCGTCGTAGAGAGTTGAGACTGGTATCACCAGAAAGCTTGTCCAGCGTAGAATATGGAATTAAAAAGATTTTTTAATTTTCGTTTTTTACAGGAAGTTATCGAGGTTTGAATTTTGAGAAAATAGAGTGAATTCCGGTGAGATTTTATTCACATTTTCCGGAATTTTTGAATAAAACTTCGCCAATTTTGCTTAAATTTGTTTTTTGTTTTAAAAAAAGTTGTTGATCTTTATTTGTAAAGAGAAAAAAACATTAAGTTACTTTTATTAATTTTTTTGTCGAAAAAAGCTGGCTAAATATTTCAAAATTAACTTTTTCATCAAAAACAGCACGAAATAAGTTTTTTTTAGTCCAGTTTGATTAATATTACAGGAATTACAGACCCAAACACCACTAACACAATCTTTATAGACTCAAAAAGGGGCTTTTTTCCTTCAAATTCTGCTGAAAATGCTCTGTAAAAAAAACTTTGCCGTTTTTTGCTAAATTTATTCGTTGATTATCAAAAACGCAGCATTTATTTTTGATTTTTTAACTAACAAAATATCAATATCTATAACATTCGAATAATTAAGTGTTCCTTACGACCAAATAGCATTAGCAGGGCTAGTTTGGACGAATCTTGAAATGGAATAATCCAAAAATATTTCGGATTGTAAACTGTCGATCTTTTTTATTAAAAAAATTTGATCTTTTCTACATTAATTAAATAATAGAACATTTCAAACTAAAGCTCACTAATGATAGATCCAATTGGCTTCCAAATTAGCTCCACATTTTTGCATATAGTTCATTACTTGAAAGCTTCTGGTCCTTTTATGGTCCTTTTAAAATACTTTTAAAAGTATTTTATTTTTTAAGTAAATAATGACTTATTGAAATTTAGCTCCATTTTTCTCTTAATTTGGTCAACTTGTAGCTTATTGCCTGCAATGACAGAATGCTTTTTCTTTCTATTGAAATCAAATTTTTCTGGCTTTGATACTACTAGAATTCACATTCTTTTTTAACTTAAATGTTTTTGCCAATTTTTCACGTTTTCTAGTTTTGTCACATTCTCACGTTATTAACAGTTCACATGTAAAATTATTGACTTTCAAAATAAAACAAAATTGATAATCTTAAAATCCTTTAAGATATAGATTATGATTTTAAAGTCTTCGACACTACTTTCTCGAAGAACTTATTTGAATTTTTTCGTTAACTGTCGGTTTTACTTTGTCTTTTTAGTCGTATGAAATTTCCTGTTCATTGAGCTGGTTTCATTGGTATTTAATAGAAGAATTGATTAGCCAATATTCTGATATTGGTAGATAGCTGATGGCTTTCATGACTCTGAAAACAATTGTTTTCCAATCTTAAAAAAAACAACACTTTTAAACTTCGCAATTCTGTTCCTTTTATTGTCTGTTTGTTATCTAGTCTCGTTAATTACACGCTAAATGTGTCAAATTTGTTGCAAAGGAAGGTTTCAGAAGAGATTGGTGTCACACAACCTAATATTTTGTAAGAATTCATTGACTTAACTGGCTTCGACACGGAAAATAAAGTAAACTAATTTTTGATTTTTGTCATGTTTGACGTTCTTTTTGCAGACGTAAGACATATTCTGGATAATTGCAATTCTCAAGGGCTTCCTATGGAAGAATAGACAAAAACTTTTTTTATTTCGTTCTGCAATAAATGGCGTTCATGTCTTTGAAATTTTTTTTTCGAAAAAAAATTAAAGTGTTACTTAATTTCGCATTTTTTTCATTTTTGTCTACTTGCTATTTAGCATCATTTATGAGAGGTCACATAATACAGTATCGGTGCTCGCAAAAAGTGTAATGGAACATATTTTGATGGAATGGCTTTACGGTTTCGAAAGCTTTTTCTGCCAAGTTTTAATTGATTTTTTGTTCGTTGTCTATTTGTTGTTCTTTTTGTAACCGCATAAAAAGTTGAATATCAACAATTCTTAATCCCTTCTATAGAAGCATTGGTAATTGTTCACCTATGGGATATTTTCATTGATTTCTAATGGTTTTCATTACTTTGAAGTTAATTGATTTAAAAAAATTAAGCGAATTTTTCAACTTTACTGTTTTTGTTGTTTATTGTCTAATTGTTACCAAGCCTTTTAATTGACTTCTCCCATATCTTTTCTGGTGAATTACAAGTTATT
Organism: Convolutriloba macropyga; assembly: GCF_964194025.1. Taxonomy (NCBI): domain Eukaryota; kingdom Metazoa; phylum Xenacoelomorpha; order Acoela; family Convolutidae; genus Convolutriloba; species Convolutriloba macropyga. Next base: position 46,389,495 of record NC_134477.1, read on the forward strand.
TTGATTAATATCAGTTTTATCTTACGCTATTTTGACTTTGTTATAAAATTTTGTTTTTTAAACCGGATATGAAGTTTTTGATGTAATGAATTTTTGCTGTTGTTGTTTGATTTTGCTGTTCGTCTTGACTCGCTTTCTTAATTTTTGCACATACTATCAATCTAATGCACCATTTTTACTCCACCACTGAGTTAATTGCTTTCGAGGCTATGTTTTCTTTCATACACCAATTTTTTTAAACGTACTTGAATTTCTGAGTTTTTCTATGTTCCTCATTTGGTAGACAATCATGCCAAAATTGTGGATGAGCGGGGTCGGAACCTTATGTGCGATCGCACATAACCGAGTCGCCCTGTTATTGTATTATGGCTCAGTCTCGTTAATGTTAGTTCCCGTTAGCTCATTCCTCAGGCCTAAATCAACTCACATATATTTAAAACCTCCAGTTTACAACTTAGGGTTATCAGTAACTTTTTTACATGGCATTTTCACAAAGTATTAGTCAAATTATAGTTTTTACTTTACTTATTGTTCTTCTTGCTTATGGCTGATTCTCAGTAATGATAGGTCGCATTTGCATTCTGTTGAGACCCAAGGGAACCTACTTCATCATTCACATATTGATATTTGCTGGTTCAATTGATATTTGCGGGTTTTTTTATAATGAAATGATTTAATTTGAAAAACACTGGATTTAACTAACTTTGCCGATTTCCCCTCTGATTTCTAGTCACTTAGTCTCACTCAGACCAGCACCATTACGCTTTCGCTAAACTAAATTGAACATGTTTCTCGGCATTATCCTTGATCTGAAGATTCTATGACTGACACAAAATATTTTTTACAAAAAATTGCGGTACTTGTGAATTGAGAAATCATTTTTTCCTGTTCCACACCTGGAATTCGAATTATCTCCTCTTTTCTCCTATCACCTTGCAGAGAATGGATATTTACTAGGGTGGAACACTTCCTGTGTGTAGTACACCTAGTGCCAATTCCCGTTGTTCTATTATTAGCAACTTTCCACAAATGCTTCACAGCAAAAGATCCAAAACATTATGCAACAAAATCTCTTAATCGTAATGACTGGGAGAGCAAAAAGCTTACACATTTTTATTTTAGTTGTTTTGACAACCTGATGTTTACCGCTAGTGATGACATTTTATCTTGCTTTTAAGTTAAAATAATTTTTTTTGTTTCTTGACATTAATCTTATTTCAGAAGGGCCAGTCTAAAAGGGCAATAATGTAGCTGGTCCTTTGTGGGCAAATTTTTGTTCCTGCTCATGTTTGTACTTAAAATTGATGTCAACTGGAATTCTTAAAAACTTATTTAAAATCAATTTTAATGCATGAATGCTTTTCAATAGTTTCAGAATGCGTAGTTTCGCAACGACTAAACGGACCATAATGGACCACGACTACTATCAAAACAATGATGACCGAAGTTTCCAAGCAGGTACTTCAAGCTGAATAATTGTTCCGAATAACTTGTGGGGGGAGGAACTATATACTCAAATAGGTATTTTTTTGTTCAGACAATTTTGTCCGATCGATATATTCATCGCAGAGAAACCTTAGTGGTATTATTAAAAAGCTCGTTCAGCGTAGAATTTGAAACTTTAAAGATTTTTTTGAATTTTGTTTTTTTTCGAGGAGTTATCGAGGATTGAAGTTTTGTGTGAACACGAGATATTTTGTTCACTTTGAGAGTATTTTTTATTCAAGTTCTTTTTTATAAAAGATATTAATTCAAAATTACATTTCAGCCACAAAATGAATCAATTTTCAGTTCCTAATAGACGGAAGACGATAAAAAAGACCAGTTCTGGTCTCATAGGGAAGTTTACTATGAAAAAAATCGAATTCTATTTGAGAGCTCTTTTTTTAGAAAACATTTCATATTTTTTGTTTCCTAGAGTCCCCGAGAGACTAGTCCATTTTCATATCGAGGTTCCGTTAATTAAAAACCTGATTTACAGTCTAATGAATCCCAATGAACAAAATAATTTGTTTTCAAGGAATCACTTCTGTTTTTTTGGCTTCGAGTTTTTGTTAATTTGAATGAAATTTATTTTCTTTTTAAGGTTTTACTGAATTTTTTTAGTCCTATGGCATAGACTACTGGCATATTCATTGACTAAAAGTGCAATAGGTTTTGTGGTAAGCATTATGAGAACCGAACTAGAACTTTGAGTGGACAGCTAATGGCTGTTAAGACTTTGAAAATGGTTTTCGAGGAAGTTTTTTGAACATTGAACGATCCTAAACACATTTTTGTGAATTCTATGTCAGTCTCAGTAACAACAGGACACCCTTCCTTTCTACTGCAACCAAAATTAATCTGATTAGCGGTTTTATCTTCTATTTTTTATGGCTTCAATTCCTCAAGATTTTAAAATTTTATAAAAGTTTTGGATATTTTCTTACTATTGGTTAATCTTGAAATCTTATCACATTATCCTGATATTGATATCTCCCATTGGCTTAGAGGACACGTTCAATGAATCATGGATAAAATGTTCACCTAAAAACTTGGTTTAAATGGCTTCGACACTTTCTCGCACTTTTTTACAGAATTTTTGGATTTTGCTTGTATTTGTTTTTGTTTCCACAGTCATAAGACTTATCGTGATGTCTTATTGATTAAATATGCATGACAAAGTTCCTTATCCTCCAATACAGGCATTCGTGAGCGTATTTATTGACTTCTGTCGAAAGCTATTGAAATTGATGGCTGTTAAGACTTTAAAAAATGACTTTTCGAGAAGATTCTAACATTAATCGATATTATACTAATTTCTGTGAACTGTAAGTCATTTTCAGTAATGACAGGACCCCCTCTAAGTCAGCCGAAGCTAATCTAGCAAGCAGTCTTATATTCTAACTATTGGTGTTATGACTTGGATGCAGAGTGTTCCTAATTTTTGAAAAAATTTTGGAAATTTTTTATTCGTAATTTTGATTACCTTTCGAATCTTAACAAATCGTCTTAAAAGTGATATTTGCATTGACTTAGAGAAGAAGTTCATTGAATAGTTCATACACTTTTCAGAGAAAAGCTTATGTTTTAAATGGCTTCGACACTTTCTTCTTGCACTTTTCTACATTATTTTTGGATTTTGCCTGTAATTGTTGTTTTTTTTTCATAGTCATTGACTTATTGTAGTGTCTTGTAAATAACTTATGAATGACAGACGTCCTTGCCGTCACATCTAGCCATACAGTAGCGTATTTATTACCTTCCGTTGACAGCAATTGAATTTAATGGCGTTGACACAATGGTTCTATAAAAAAATTTCGTGGTTTTAATGTATTTGTTCATGTTTGTTGATTTATTGGACTCCAAAACTAAAAAAAGAATCCAATTGCCAAAAGAAATTGAATGTAGACTACTTTTTTTCAAAAAACTCATTTTTTTAATGGCTTCGACACTTTTCTCGCTCAATTTTTTTTATATAATTTGCTGTTTTTGCCTGTTTCTTTTACTTTTTATGTAGCCGTAAAATGATGCCCCGTCTCATAAGCTTGTAATTAAGAATTGAATGAATAATTTCACTCAAAGCAGTCAGTTTATAGCGAATAGTCTTAAAGTTCATGCTATCTTACATTTTAAAATTTAAGGACTTTTCAATTTTTTCGGTTTTTGTTCTTTTCGTCAACTTGTAACTTATTCTCATCAATGAGAGGTCCCATACAGTTACTTGTATTTTAAAAAGAAAAATGTTTACTGATATTATGACGTAACTGTTGTTTTGTTAGTAGGACAATGTGCGTTTTCATAAAAAGTAATGTGTGTGGTGTATTTGTTTCTTTTTCTCTTCCTTTAGCACAATCTCGTAATAACAGATCCTAATGATTTTCAAATGTGGCCTAATTGATATTGTTTATTCATTCAGAAAATTTTTAGCTGAAATATTGCAAATAGAAATTGAAATAAAACCTAATATTCAGATAATAGCTAATGATTTCAATGGTTTCATTAATTTTTGTTTTCGCAATGTTTGTAATTTGTTTTTCGTAATTTTTTGTTTTTCTGCATCTTTAAACCGCTCCGCTCATATGGCTCAGTCTAACCAATGTCAGGTCCTACTGATTTCGTTCTGACATTTTAGTAAATTTATCAAGAACTATTTCGTTAAATGCTAATGTTTTTAAGACTTTTGAAATTTTTTGGTTTGAAAAATTTTGATTGATTTTTGAATTTCACCTCATCATTTCTTCTTTTCGTCAACTTTTTACCTAGTCTCATTAAGGAACAATCCCATCTGCTGTGTTGTTAGGAGAAAGTAAATTTGTATAGCTAGGGTTTTGTCTGATTGCAATTTGACGTTGTTACTAGGTGCTTTTAAATTTAGATGAGTTTTTGCCGTGAAATTTTTGCTTGTTTTTGTTGTTGCTGTTGTTTTCTCGTAATCTTTTTAATGGTAGATCTCGTCGTAATGAGGCATGGCATTATTTAATTCAATTATTAGTTGGTTGTGTAACGATTTTTTTAAAAGTCAAACATCTATTTTTGATTATCTTTTTGTCAAAAAGGTATGTCGAAAGAGAGTTAAGTCAAAAATGTAGATGAGCGCGGGTCGGAATATCATGTGCGAACGCACATTATTGAGCCTCCTTGTTTATCATTAAAATGAGAAGTGACTCCAATTATTTATCGAAAAAGTCGAAACTCACTAACCAAACATTTCTGCAGAAAGAATTGCATCACAGCGTAGCATCGACAGGAATCCAGACACCATCCGTCATAATCACCATCATCAGCATCATCATCATCATCATCATCATAATACCATTCAATACATCTCACAATATACCTCATTATTTGATACCATTCTTCATCAAATTAAATCGACAAAGTTATAGAAACACACGAAACACGCAATACACTCAACACAAAATTTGAAAGAAGAAGCCATTTCTCAATTCTAGGTGTTTCTTTGCCTTGCCAATTACAACGATCTCTTTGTCGTGGTTTGTTTCCAGGTTTAACACCCAGGGTACTGACAAAGCGGTAGGAAAACAAATTATTCAGCTTCCGTGTTTAAAATGATGTGCCATTGCTTCGCCTTCGATATCAACAATATATCACATTTCATGAATAACACCGTACGGTTGTTATCATCATAAGGAAATTATAAATATCCGAACCGAAGCTGAGTTGTTGAATAGCTTCAAGAGCGCGATAATAACCAATGTTTTTTATCAACTCTCGTTGCGATTACAACAGTTGCATAAATTACGCCACACCTCAGCTGATTACAGTCTCTTTTTCCGCCATTCATCATAAAGCAACAGTGGCGAGAAGAGAATGGCGGATAAGGATAGTCTAATCAGCTGCAGTTTGTCAAAAGGCAGATGCAGAGTCTAGTCCTACAGCAGAGTTTTGGCACTGTTTGAGATTTTCGACGTCTTCATTGGGGGCATTAACAAGTTATTTCATCGGGACGAAGAACATAACCGACTAACGTCGGGCGAATTGCTCTCAAACGACAGGCGAGCGGTTGGCTTCGTCAGTAGCTAGCCACGGGGGGGGGGGGGGGGGTGTCTCAACCTCTAAGAACCGCCCTTCACACCATAAGTATAAGTCTCCAAAACAGTTTGAGCTGAAACAGAGCTGAAAGGCTCTAAGAGCACTTAATGCCCGCTGGGCCCTACCTGTTTATCCCGTTTTTGAGGACGAAAAGTCAAAATCATCAGACGAAAAATCGGTCAAGCGAAAAATCGCATAAAAAAGACCGACAGGACTAATATAATTGCTACAAACTTCGTTAATAACATCCTCGCAATTACTGTCAAATAAATTCAAAAATGCTCAATTCGAAATCTGCACATACCCTCATTCACAGGCTGCCTTGAGCGCAATAAATGAAATCTAATAATGCATACACATATACGGGCACAACACACAAACACATGAACAACGAAAACACCACACAACATAACATGTAGTTTTTCATGAAAAGAGAGAAACACCAGGTTTAATACACCTTCCCCGCCGCACATTAGAACACGCTTAAAAACTGTTTATATTTGAGAGGTACAAAGTACGTTGAAAACCATCCTCTCACCCTCTTACACAGAATCAAGTCACAACGCAAATTCCAGTACATATTTGCAATATTCATTAAAATCCACTGGAGTAACTTTTTGAAAAAAGCCTATAGGGAAAAAGTCGTCCCAAGTAAATTGACACACTAACATAGCAGATTATATGGTTATATGTTCATATTATAACTCATACTCACTTCACATAGGCAAAGTTGCCCAAACTCTTCGAACTTCGACTTGAGGTCTTCATCTGAGAATGTGTATGGCAGATTCAACACAATCAGGTCACTGCAAATTGAACTTAGGATTCGTTTTGCGTTCTGCTTAGACACCAGCTCTATTGGCTCGTTTGAGGCCTCCCGTTTTCTCGACTTTTCATCAGCTATAACGTTCCAAAGTTAAAGATCATCGCCGTTTTAACTTCAATGTTAGTATGAGTTAATTGATCACAAAATTGTCATTCATTATATTAGACCTCTGTTTGAATCATTTATTTTAGATTATCTGAGCCAGATATCAATGTAGGTAACTTTCTTCTAAGTTAGCAGAAAGTTACCTCACAAACCAGAAAAAAAGCAAACTTTGCTAACAGAAATTATACCCAAAGATTCCTACCAAAAGAGCACTACAAACAATATCTCAAGAAGGATAGTCGAATAACACACTTAAATTTTCTGTTTGTCCCCCCCCCCGTTACAGCGCTTATGCCATTACATAGAGTTTCTCTTGGTGGTTGCAAATAATATGGAACCACTGAGCTGGAGTACAGACAGAAAAGATCAATTTTCAAAGCTACGAAAATTTTTGTGACAAGACAAGTTCAAAGAATCTTATCATGGCAAACAACTTTAAATTACAAGTCTGTTAAAAATGTGCATTATACCATGGCGCATCAAGATCAAACTTTCCGCAACTCGCTTTTGAATCAAACTTACTGCTCTCAGCGCCATTCGGATAAGTCATAACGACAGGTGTCGCTGCGTTGACCACATAAACCAAATCCTCTTCACCCCATCCGTTCTCTGAGCTCGGTGGGTAGAGTATGTTGTCGCATAATTTCACCGCTCTGAAGGCCCGGGTGGCCGGGTTTCGGAATTTAATTCCAATTGCCTGGAACAGGCGAAAAGACCATTACAGATCCGCCCTTCAACGTTTCAAATAATTCACGCTATATTTACATTATTTCGAAATAATACATTTATGACCCATAAATTTGGAGATCATTTCATCCGTCAACTAATCAACCACCCCCCCCCCTCAACAGACAAAATACATAGGGGTTCGGTACTATGCGTTTGCATAGATGTTCCCATCACGCTTATCCACATTTTGAAGAGATGCGAACCTTTCAAAAATTTGCATAATTTCCAAAAAACAATTGGTTTACGACGAAAAAATTGTTATAAACTCAAACCACTGCAAGAATTAAATAAAGCCGAATTAGTGGACTGATGTCATCTGCCATTTTTGAGCCTCGAAGACAACAGCGAAATAAAACAACAAAAACTATTAATTACGGGCAAAACTCGACATCTACTTCTTTTTATGAAAACGGAACTTAGTAAAAAGCCAAAACAGTATCAGATGAAACCTAATAAAAACAAATTAACTTGAACTTCACTACAAAGAAGATAGGGCATGCCTTGATGAGACCAGGTAAAAAGTCGACAAAAAGAAAAGCGACAAAGCTAGACTTAAAAAGACATAACAACCTGCTTTCAAATAAAAAATAAAAAAAAACTTGATAGCCAAACAAGTAACTCCTTGGGAAGCCAATGGGACATGCCATTAATGAGATTAAGTCAAAAGACTACAAAACAGATACAGGCAAGACTCATCAATCCAAAAATAATTAGGTAAAAACAAAGAATTGAAGCCATTAAAATAGTAAGCTATTGGCCTCATTTGAACATCAGTAGGCCAGTTTTATACTGTCTACAAATATAGACCAGTATAAAAAATTCAAAAAATTTCTATAAAAACTCACAGTGTCTACGTCATGAAAACATCGGTTAAAATGCAAAACCAGCAGATAAAAGTTTGCTTCACTGTCAACAAAGTTACATGTTGACAAAGAACAAAGAAGTGAGAAGTTCAAAAACCGTAAGATTTTTTTGAAAACAAATAATATCAAAGGCATTATAATCGATAGATATCAACTGACAATATTTTTAAAAAGCTTTTCTTATACCTCAGGAGCAAGATATTGAGTCCTGCAATCATTTAGAATATCTCATATGACTACAATAAGATCATTAAAAACAAAAATCGAAAATTCAATTAAAATTTGCGAGAAGTGGCTGAGCAATTAAAGCCATAAGCTTTGCACTAAAATGTGTCTAATTGAGCTTTTTTAAAAGGCCAATGTCTCCTGTGTTGACCGGGATAATTTGACAAGAAACTAAGCAAGAAGACAAAAGTAAGTAAATATCCCAGAGTCAAATTTTTTTTTTTTTATGGAAACCTGTAGTATCAGTGAGAAAAACAATAGTTAAAACATAAGGCAGCTAAATAGAAAAACACGGTGAAAATTCAAAGAAGATGAGAACTGTGATCAATGAAATTGATCTACAGAAATGACCACAATAAGATAGAGAAAGTATGAAGTTCAAAAATTCACCGACATTTAGAAAACAAATAAATTCAAAGTCATAAGAGACATTAGTCAAGACAACACCTCTATACAGATGACTTTTGTTTCATGAGATAGACGATGGGAAACCTTTTCTTGTAAAACATAAGACTTGTTCATCGGCCCTCATTCTAACGTAAATTGGATCTCGCCATTTGAACATCTAAATGAGAACAGACTTGTTTATAATTGTCATGAAAAAATTGCGCAAAATGGCAAACGAAAATTTTAATATATCAAAAAAAACTATGCACAATACTGATTTATATAAGCGAAAGCCGGACAAAATTGTTGTTCCTGAACGCTCTTTTGAGGAAGACGTCGATAAAAAAGGCTGAGTTATAAGGAAACTAATTTCGCAAAAAATGGATAAGCAGCTCTTTAAACGTTTATCGTTCAAACAAGAACTTAAAATACTAGCGTCACAATTTTAACATTCTTTAACGTAATATTGATCAAAAAGTGAGCAAAGATTACGTAATATGTATACATAACCATGAAACATTTTAAAACAAAACTTTTTAAAAAATCCCAAATCGTTGCAAAATAATTGGTTATGATTTTTGAACACTTAAAGAATTAGATAATGTCACATTAGAGGACCAATTAGAGCTACAATAATGAGACGAGAAGACAAGACAACAGCAAAAACAAACACAGTAGTTACGGCCAAAATACAACATTTTCATTAAAAAACAAATAGTGACAAATTCAAGACAGTATGAGATAAAACTTAAGCAAAACAAGACTAGGTAACAAATCGACACGGTTTTATTACGCGTAGCATTGAATTCTACATCTTGTTTCAGAACAAATCAACCGAAAAAAAGCATGGCCCATGACTCCGGAACCGACTCGAAGTACAATTCAAAATTAACTTACATCCCAGCCAACTTACTGACAAAAAAATTATGACCATTACACCAATCAAGTTGAATTAAAAACTGAGGAAACAAATAAACTGCGAAAAAGCAGAAAAATATTTTATTGGATAATATGCCGATGAAAAATTGTCTGGCATGACTTAATTTTGTTTTACGAATGAAAATCAGAACATAAAGGACAAAAAATTCGAAACCTCAAACACTTTTTTAATTTGTAATTTTTAATAAATCACCTAAAATTTGCGAGGTCTCAAAAACTGTACTCAACAAACTTTAGGAAACAGTCCTGCTGATTCACTGACCACCCATACGACATCCAGACGCATTGGAAAACACTAACTACAAAACACTGTACAATTGGTTGTTAATGAAAAGATGTGCTATCAAACCTTTGTATTCACTTTGTAACAATAACCCTGCTATCAACCCAATTTAAACAATTGAAGATTATAAGAAAACGTAAAACAGAAGAATTAGGCGAAAAAACTACAAAAACAGAAAAAATTGTTTAAACTTAGCCCGCTTTCTTCAAATAAAGCAAACAACTAAAACAAATGATAAAGAAATCAAAAAGCCACGAAAGCCACCATAAAAATTCATTTCTACCAAAAATTACCCAAGAAACTCAAAACACGTGAAAAAGTACCAAAATTGCTAATAACGGTCTAAAACGGCGAAATCACAAAAATAAATCCAGAATGCATATAAAAATCTAGTATATGATAGAGATGGTCACAGCTACTCCCAAACGTACAGATACTTGTAATTGTGGTTTAGACAAACCAATTAACTAAAAACAGTAAAGTAAAAATTCAAAAAAACTGCTTGGAAAAAGCGGCACATGATCAAAATACTTTGCTCTCAGCTGGAATATTTTCAAGCGTATTTTTCTCGCTCTATCTTCAGCCGTTTAACTTAAACACATAGTTTTCACGCCATTGAATTTCACATCTTAATTTAAATACACTCCAAAAAATTATCAACAAAGAAGACGATCCACAAATAATCACTTCGAGTAGTAAAAATAGATGTCCATAAACTCCTTTTCGAGCCGTAAAAAATATAGCAAGTCAAAAAAATCCAGATTTATTGGACTGTAAAAACGAGAGCGCCAACATAATGGAAGTTGAGAGACTGACTCGTCTATTAATTCGCATCTCTAAAACTCTAATTACGGTCGCAGAAAGACAGCGACTCAATACAATTCCAATTGTCTGAACGGTAACAAATCCCGATGCGACCAATAATAACCCCGCTATCGCTGCACAACTAAAAACATAGCCGGCAAACTGCCGGAAAAAGCCACCGTTGACGCACTTGATGCACATCGGGATTGAAACAGAAAAAGAAGAGAAAAAAGGATTTTTTTCTGTTTTTTTTCAGTGTCAAAAGAGTTCTAATTTGGCGTTCAGTTTCAATTAGATTCTAAAACTTTGCTCAATTCAACTTCTACACTTATGAAGCTAATGAGCTTAATACCAATATCAGCTAGCAAACACTTTAATGAACTTTGATAACCTAATTCTCAATGACTTAATGACAGGGCTTCATCGGTTTATCCTGTCTCATTTGATTTTGCTCTTTTGACTTTGACCGTACTCTCTATAATGCGTAATTCAGTGTATGAAAGAATTTAAAATCCATTCAGTTGAAACAATGAGTGAAGTAAGTCAAAAGTCAAACGTGAAAATCGTGACGAAAAACGTGATCAAAAGGTCAAGCGAATTAAAAAAAACATATCCGAAAGAATTCCGGAAACGACTCGAAGAGTTGCCTAGGTGAAAAATCGCCTTTTAAATCAACTGGTTCCTAAAAACTAAAGACAAAAAAGATTAAACCAAAAATGAACATAGCACAGAAAACCAACTGAACTAAAAAATTACATTACTCTATTATATCAAACTCTATACATTACTCTACTATATATCAAATAACCCAAATTTTTTGTACGCAATTGAAAAAATCAAAGTACGCGTGCAGCAAAAGTCAATTCATGTTAGACTCTCAAAATTTTATTTTGGAAGAAAAATTTGAATACTGCAAGAAATGGCCAAAAATTGTTGCAAAATTAACGTTAGTACTCTCAATTAAAACACTATTTTATAATATAATAACAGTAATCAATTGGTATTTAAATAAACTTTATCGCTTTAAACATTATTTGTCTCTTTAAATCACAATAAACGCGACAAAAATAAACAATGACAAAAATTAATCACATCGAAATTAATCATGAAAAGAATAAAGAGACAGAACAATATTCGAACGCAAAAATTCGTATGTTACTAAAATCAAGACCCAAGAACATTCGCAGAAAGACACTTGTTCAAAATTTTTAAAAGTGAAGCTAGCAAAAGTTCGGTGCCATATCTTAAATAAAAGTAATTGCAAACAAAAAAACTTTACATACAAAATTCCAAGGAAAAAACAATAATTTTTAGTTAAAATTGATAACCTTCAATTCAATGAAGTCAGGGCGAATAAAACTATAGGTCTTAGAATGTAACTATAGGTTTGGAAAAGAAACATGCTAGAATGTGGAGAATTGGAATTTAAATTTTTTTGAGGTAAAAAACGCTGATGAGGTAAAAAAAAACGCCGATTTTTTGTCAATAAGCAATCGAGGTTTAAGAAAATTATATAGACATCTTCCTGTCTTAGTTAGAATTGAAAACAGCTCAATTGCGAAACAGTAAAACAAGTTATAAAAAATGTTCAAAATCTCGTAAAAAGAACTGAACTTCCCTTAGTTATCGCCAAAAACAAATCAATTAGCAACAAAACGAAAAAAAACGCCAATGGTGCACCAAGACTTAAGCTCAATGTACAAACAAAACACTTGAAAAACCTTGACAAAAACCGCCAAAAACGTATTAATATGAGTACAAATTTATAACAAAGCTGGCAGATTGCCAGAAAATAGCCGCAATAGATTCGTAGATCGGCAGTCTAAAATACAGTAAAAAAGACTGACCAAACAAATTCGTCTTTTCATTGAAGGCTGATCTGTTATATTTTGATGAAAAATCTGTATAAGTTATTGCTGCCTCTATTAGCTGATCTCAAATAACCTTCATTTAGAGTGACACACACCCATTTGACCTTATCTCTTTGAATTAAAGTAAATAAAAGTCAATTTCAAAGTGAGGAAGGCATTTTTGAGAGTGAGGTAAGTCAAGTGTGACCAAAAATTTAATCACGCCAATAAACAAAAAAACTCACTCCATTAAGAGCGAAAAATGACGTCACGCATGCAATTCAGTTGAAATTGCATGAACGAATGAACAAAAAGTGGCTGTGATGTCATATGGTTGTAACAAAAATCATGACGACGAAATAAAAAAACATAGCAGGACAAGTCCTGACGTACAATTCAAAGAATTTTCATTGACTAAAAAAATAGACCTAAAACGGACTATGAATGGATTGGAAAAACCGTTTAGAAAAAAATCCAATCCAAAAAAATCGAAAAAACAGTCAAAATCAAAGTGAAATTGCCGCATGTGAACAAAAAACCACTAGCGAGAAAGCGAATTTTTGTTTCAAACACCGTTTTCTCACTCTACTTTAAATTTAGAGCGAAAAAATTTCACGCCGCAAAACCACTCGCTTTTTCGCTCCACTTCCTGTTTCGGCGTGACCAAAATCACTACTCCAATTTGACTTCAAAAATCATGAAAATGTGTGAACAGATCTTAAAAAAAAAGACAGCGCCCCAATACAATTCAAATTCTTTGAATTGTAAAAAACCAAGAGAAGGCCAATAATAGCCCCAGCTATCGCTGTGCGGCTATTAAAAACAAAGATACCTCACGTCACAAAGAGGCATCCAATTCAGTAATTATCAAGAAGACGCTGATGTATTTACTTATTTGGTTAGAAAAAGTCCGCTCAAAGAACCAAAAATAAAAATTGAAAGCCAAAAAATGACAAAAAATTGAGAAATATGGGACACTTTTGCACTTGAAACGTAATATTAAGATCTCAGAAACATTGTGCTGTCGATTTAAGATGGTTGCATATTCATGCGGCATCGATCAAAATTCACTTCTACAAAAACCAAGTTTCAATAAAATTGGGCCAAAGGGAAGAAAACACGGTAAAAAAACTGTCATCTATATGCGCCAATCTCTCAAAAACTCTTCACAAAGGCAAAAAGTCATTCACTGAACGCAGCGCATAAACAAAAAAACTTCTCTCGCTCACCAAAAGTTAGTTCACACGGCAATTTTACTCACTTTCACTATTAGGTCAAAACGCCACCTGAACAAATAATACTTCCGGTAAAAATTTCAAGAAAACCAATACTCCTCTTCGAGCGCCTAAATAATAGCCATGTGATAGGCTGACGGCGGCTATTAATAAAATGGAATATTCCATTGTCTATAAACGTACCTGTGGATACTGGCTCTGGATGCTGCTGAGCAGAACAGTTCCATCTGATTCCACTGGTACTTCAACAGGCTCCCCATTTTCTACTAGAGCCACCAGAATGTATTGATCCATGAAGGCCATTCCACTATCTTGAACCATGTAAGAGGACGACATAGCGAATTTAACTGAAATGTTTTCTTAAAAAATCGACTGAGATTTGACTGTTACCTAGTCTCCAATCAATTATCAAACCCGCACTGCCAATGAAACATTCGTGTTATAAAAATCAATGCAACAAGGAAGCTAGCTCATTTAAATACAAATTTTTATCCGCCAAACACAAATTATCCAGCTATGAGACAAAATAGAATTTCCAAAACGTCGTCTTAACTAATTTTTTCCTGATCAACTGAGTGGGAACTAATTCTTAACAATTTGAACAGAAAACACTTTTCTTTTTACCATTTCTAAAAGAAGCGGTTATGGTATGCGATGCGAAAGCTTGTGAGCCTGCGTGTTGCGTATTTTACTATGTCAAAACGAGCTCAACTCAAAATACGTCGAAAAATTCCCTACACATTGCTTGAAAAAAGTAAGTTTTTTTGATGATGTATTGAACCGCATGTGTATACGAACAACAACATATTTTCATTCCAATAACAAGAAGGAAACTATCAACTATCTCTATATTAGCACGCAGATTATAGTCACAAAACGTAAACAGCATCATTGAATATGCATTTCACCTTAAAAAAACAAGCTATTATTTTGCTATCAGTTCGTTTTCGTTCTCCAGCCGGATTTTCCTATTGTTAACGGTATTATCCGTTCAGATTCGAACTCGAATTATTGAGTTTTTAAATTTAACCGATTTAAGCGACTATGCAAAAACTAAAGGTTATGAGATAGAAAATATGTAGATTATAGATGAGCATATAGACGAGTATAACCAACAAATTACATGCTTTCTTTGGCTCGTCCTAAATCAAGAATGGTGCCGTGCAACAGAAAATACTTGATAGAAATAAAACAAATATCCAGAAAAAAAACTAATGATTGATTTCGTCAACTCGAGTGATTTGATTTGGGGTACGCGAAGAAAACCTTATTGGAAGAACTCTGGCCTAAAACTCGAATGAACTATGGGTGCAATTCAGAGAAACTAAGTATTGCTAAGCCAATAACTTTTATGATGCAAACTTAAGCTACATTTAAATGACCGATTTTCTGCATTGATCGATTGGAAGACATCTCTTTGACTCGGAGTAACATTCTCCATTCTCTCAGCTACTTCACTTGGAATGTGATTGCCTACAATATCGCTTCATTAAAGTCAACCGAAGGGTTCCATTTAAATTACAAGTTGGTGGTAGGCGTTCAAAACACCTAGAAACTAAAAAAAATCAGTTTTCAGTTTTTGTTAAAAAAAAATTGCTGCTTTGGGTAAACAATTTCTATGGAATTTGTACGCCAATAGGAATTAAATTTCAAAGCAAATCCACGATTAATATCGAAGTCGATCGAATTGCTTTAACAATAAAATCATTCATTTTGTGCCAAACTTTACCACAGCATTGACCGGTCTGATGTTTCTAGGTCAGAAGAACTTATAAACGTTCTTTGAAATTCTCTATGTACTGTGTGCTCAGAGACTGTCTTAAAATGAGGTCAAGGAACGAAAACGAACAATTTATAATAGCACTGTGATGCAACTGCGCTAGTACATATTATTATAGGGGTCATGCGGCGGCGATCTGTAAGGATTAGTCATGGCGACTGTCGGGTATCTGTATGCCCCAGCACCACTGGCGGATGCAGCCGAATTTTGTGGACTCTGATGTTGAGTTGGCATGCTTGAACTACTCTGATGTGAGACTCTAAACAGCATACAGCATCTTATTGGCGCCTTAACAAGTTCTCAAATTAACAAATGATTCTACTTTTTGTTGAAATTTCGCATTTGCAGGACTGGGCTAATATTTAGTTGTTATTTCAAGACGTTCGGAATTTCTCACGATAGTTCACTTGCCTTAGGTTCCAAAAAGGCAGCCGGAATTTAAATAGTTTTCTGGAGCAAAATCCAGTGACATGCCAAAAATAAATGCATCATATAAGATCATTAGCTATGTTAGCTCATCAAACGATTGTCGTCGCTGTACTGATTACTCTCAACATTCGTCGCCTAAAATGATCGATATCTCACCTAAATGTATGACTACTATGACTATCGTAAGAGTTCATTCTGGTGGCCCCCATTGGCGGCGGAGGGTGTGGGTGGGGTGGTGTCTGATGCTGGTGCTGATGATGAGGGGTGAGACCCATTGCACCAGGTGTCTGCTGCTGGTGATGCACGTTTGCATGGGATACAGCCGAATTGAATGCTCCTGTAATAAGGGAAAAAGTTTAGGACACCAGAAAAAGGAGAGTATTTGAGCAGCGTCGACAATATATAAATCCAACAGCATTTTTGATCTAAAAATCAACCTGGCACTTTCGGTGAGGCAATTCTTTTTCCGTTACAACACGAGGAAGCACATGAAAGACACGATTTTACTCTTTCAATCATGTTATTTTCTGCTGTTATAACTTCATTAAACATAACCGACTTAACATCGGGCGAATTGCTCTCGAACGACTGGCGAGTGGTCGCCTTCTTCAGTAACTAGCTGCGACTTAGAGAGTATAGCCTTATTTCGCTTAATTAAGGGGTGGTTGGCGGGGTTGGGGCGAGCTTGCGAGGTTACGGGTGGATTGCCGTGGAGGGGTCGGAGGGGGGTGAATCGCATACTTGGAGACAAGTAAGCCGAAAAGCTCTAAGGGAACTTTACCTGTATCTCGTTTTTTTTGAGGACGAAAAGTCAAATGGTCAGACCAAAAAAGCGATCAGACCAAAAATCGGAAGTGTGAAAAATTGCATTAAAATGGTCAGCAGAATTAATGTAATTGTCGCAAAGTTCGATTGAGAGCAATTACAATGGAGAAATATACCAACCAGTTGACATAGCAGTGGCCATCATTTTAGCCATGGCAGTCAGCATCTCCTGTCCAAACACGCCTGGGTCAGCAGGCGGAGCTCCAGTGCCAGGAGGGTGCGAAGGCGGCATGTGCATGCCAGACGGACTCATAGGCTGGTGGTTGATGGGAGGCAAGGGAGGGGGCTGTGGTTGGTAGCTGGGTCTGGAAGTTGCTAAAGGAAGAATAGAATATCAACCTTGAACAAAAAGCAGTTACGAAACACCCATTCCAGCAAATATGTTCGTATTTAGTTGCTTCATCATCAAAATTCTATTAAATTTTTCAACTAATTAAAACAAGTTACTTCTCGATTAGTTTTGCCACTCGCAAGACTGTGGCAAATTTTATTAATGTTCACCAAAAACCAACCTTTTTTTCCCAATTTTGCTTAAATATACAGAGTAGCTTAACTGAAGCAACCACAAGTCTGATCAAGCCGATTTGTACAGCCGATATCACAGAACTTACCAATACTGCTGGACGTGCTCATGGGACTAGGCACAGAGTAACCATCGTAAGGACTGGGCGGTGCAAACTTATCAGATGATCCGTAGCCAGACGGGTGGAAGGGAGGTGGCTGGGGTGGCGAACTGTAGTAGGGGCTGGCATTGCTGTTATGGTGGGGACTAGTGTAGGGAGCACTGTGGGTGATGCCACTGTAGGGGCTGTTATTGCCGGTTACGTTGCTGGTTGCTGTTGTTCCTGATTGCGGCGATTGTTTGCTCTTGTCGACTGGCTCTGCCGGTCTGACTACTACATGCGTATCCTAAATTGCACAACCTAAATGTTTATCTGGAAACAAAATATCTTTATCTGGCTCAAAAAATGATTTTATTGAAAGATTGATGTTCCGTTCTCTTTCAGTCGTTTCATTCCTGAGATTCAGCATAGTATCCCCTCAAACGGTGACAGTATCTTTTGCGTTGACCCCCTCCCTCCGACCTTTACGCTTTTAAA
The DNA here is from genome assembly GCF_964194025.1 of Convolutriloba macropyga. Taxonomy (NCBI): domain Eukaryota; kingdom Metazoa; phylum Xenacoelomorpha; order Acoela; family Convolutidae; genus Convolutriloba; species Convolutriloba macropyga. The sequence goes on from NC_134477.1 coordinate 46,407,410, forward strand.
TAAAAATGAATGCGCGCTAGTATTGTACGACACGCCCGTTAACGAGCCGGGGTATTATACTAACAGAAACGAAATGATTCATAACTTAAAATAAGATATGATTAACAAACGGATCACTGTAAATTTAAAATCCAGCTATGGTGGTAATTCCATTTCTATAATCACATCATAAAATGTGACAGCATCACAGTACAGATTGTTAAAATAAGTATGAGGTATTCGCACTTGGCAGGCATAAGACTTTTTCGGCGACCAGTCGGTAATGAACGAATGTACGTTTTCTAGCAACTATCACAGATTACACCCATTATAATATCACCATATGGTAGCAAGCTCGCCATTTTCAAGAGGTCCATATTCATTAATATGGAAGACGGAATGAAGCGAAACAAATAGAAGCAAACCAATTATTGTTCCGACCCGTCTTCAGGGGGGGAACCAAATGGGTTTTTTTGTTCAGACAATTTTGACCGATCGGTATACTCATCGTAGTTTAGAGCGTACTGAATTTTTTATTCATCGCAGTGAATTTCTTATTCAAGAGCGGGTTATCGATGTTTAAATTTTTGTGAACATAAGACCGATTTGCGTTATTTTTATTCACAATTTCAGCAAATTTTGCCTATAATTTTGTTAAAATATGTTAAAATTGTCAAAATAGTGTTGTTGATTTTAATTTCGAAGACAAAAAGGTATTGTTGAATATTCTGATTAATTTTTGTGGCACAAATATTGGCTAAATGTTTCAAAATTCAGCCTTTTCATTAAAAAGAGCACGAAGGTTCTTTAGTCCACTTTGATTAAATTTGCCGCAAGCACACACCCAAAAACCACTAACACAGTCTTTGTAAACTCCAAAGGGGGCTAGCACTACATCAACTTCCATTCCGAGTGCTCTGTAATATAAATTTTTCCGTTTTTTGCTAACTCTACCCGATGATTATCAAAAACACAGCATTTATTTTTCATTTTTTATTTAACAAATTATCTATATCATTCGAAAAAATTAAGCGTTCCTAATGGACGAACAGCATTAGCCAGGCTAGTTTTGGACCAATCTTGGACTGCTACAATCCAAAAAGAATTCTGATTGTTAAAAGTTCGTCGTTTAAACAAAATCGTTTTTAATACTGATTAAAGAACAGAACAATTGATATCAAAGCTCACTGGTGATAGGTCCCTAATGGCTTCCAAAACAGCTTCACATTTATAAAAAAAATTTGGCATTAGCCCATTTTTAACGTTTTTCTCGTTTTGTCGAGTTATTGAGAGCTCACATATCACATTGTTGGTCGTCAACATAAGGCAAAATTGAACATATCAAACGCTTCAAAGGTATAGATTATGGTTTTAACGGCTTAGACAGCCCTTTCTCAGAAATTAACTGAATTTTTAAATTTTGTCTTTCACTGTCTTTCTTACTTTGTCTTTTTAGTTGTACGAAACTTCCTGGAAGATGATAGGTATCGTTGGCATTTTATGGAGGAATAGATGAGCCAATCATCTGATTTTAGTAGACAGCTGATGGCGTTCTTGACTCTGAAAACAGTTGTTTTCAAATATAAAAACTTTTTAATGTCTCAGTTTTCTCTATTTTGTCTATTTGTTACCTAGTCTTGTTTTATAACAACTCATATATAATATTATTGGCGTCAAGGTAAGGTGAAAAATCAAAAATTTCCAAAGAATTCGTTGTGACTTTACTGGCTTCGACACGGTTTTTCGCAAAAAAAGTAAACTAAATTATCTTTTTCATATTCGACGTTTTTTGTAGACGTAAGACATATTCTGAACAATTAAAGATCTCAGGGGTTTACTTTGGACTATTGAACGATCCTATTTCGCCTTTCAATTTATAGCTAATGGCTTTCAAGACTGAAAATAATTTTTGTTCGGAAAATACAAAGTATTATTCAATTTCTTCTTTGTCCATTTTGTCTACTTGTTAACTAGTCCATTAATGGGAAATCACATATCACATTATCGTCGTTCGAAGAAGGCGTAACAGAACATTTTTTGAGGGGCAAAGTATGGCTTTACGGCTTCGACCGCATTTTCTCCTGAGTTTTAATCGAATTTTTGTGTATTGCCTCTATTTGTTTTTACCTCTTGTAACCACATTGCCTCTATTTATTGCCTCTTGTAACCACATAGGAAATTGTATGATGACAGGTCTTAATGCCCTCCTATGGAAGCATAGGTAATCATAATTCTGTTGGATGTTATCACTTGATATCTAATGGTTTTCATTACTTTGAAAAAATATAAGCCAAATTTTTACTTTGCTGTTTTTTGTTCTTGTTTGCCTGATTGTTACCAAGCATTATTTTGGACTGGTCTCATATCATTCTAAGGAAATACAAGATGTTTTGTGTAGTTTCAGTTTTTATCTGTTGTTAGATGTTATTAGGTTTTTTTTAATTAAAATGCACACAAACTTTTGGATGTAATTGATGTTTGTTGTTGTTTGATTTTGCTGTTCGTCTTGACTCGCTTTTTTGATTGATCGCAGGTCTCATCACTCTAATGCGGCATGTTTTACTCCAGTGAGTTGTTTGCTTTGGAGGCGATCTTCTACGTACATTTTTTTAAAATTAAAATTTTGGTGGTTTTCTATCTGTTCCTCCTTTGGTATAGAGTTCTTGCGATAATGTGGATGAGCAGGGTAAGAACTTCTTAAGCTATCGCACATTACCGAGCCTCCTTGTCCTAATTTCAAAATCATAGCAGGACAAAACCTGATTTACAATCCAAAAAAATGGTAAGATTTAGACAATCGTTGATTTAGATGTCCAATAAAACAATTAGTTTGACACCATTGAGCTCAAGGAATTTCACCACAAAAACAAAAAACAAGTAAGACCAAAAAATCATATTAGTTTGACACCATTGAAATTAAGCAACTTTATCACAAGAACAAAAAACAAGTAACACTAAAAAATCGGATTTAATTTTTTAAGACATGGTCTAAATCAAGAAACAACTTTTAAGAACTCATTTCACCAATAAAATTCCCTTATTTCTCATTATCAAGCGATGAAACCTGCCATAAATACTTGCAAAACTCAAAATTTCACTAATTTTTTTAAAAACGGGCAGCGTATAACTCAAAGAAAGCAATAGATATGAATTGAAAAGCAATTAAACAAAAAGAAAAGCTCTTTAGAAACCAATGAAAACGGTCTATAATGAGACAAAGATACAAAATAATAATGTTAACAACAAAAACTCGCAAAACTCAAAAATTCTGCAGTTTTTCTTGAAAACAATTGATAGGAAAATATCATTGAAGGCAACGGCTGTAATCAGAAACAATTTAATCCACTAAAACAACCCCTATTAGCAAACTATGAGTCCTGTTATTAATGAGAATAAACGATAAGACAACACAAATTACAAACGTACAACAAACTCAAAAATTAACTCATAATTTTTTGAGAAAAAGTAGTGTCATAGTCATGAAAACTAAGATGCTATTAACTCGGACCATTAATTAGGTTCTTTTTGGACTCATTGTCAACCAGTGACACCTTTCACTGATGATACTAAGTGATAAGACAATAGAAACAATTTTTGAAAGAGGGCAAAATCCAATACTCTTTTATGTTTTTTGACAGAAAAGTGTTCAGGTCATACAAAGTTTCAGCTGCCCCTTGATGAATTCTAGCAACTTCAAGTAGGCGCAATTAGAACACGTATGTATCATACTAAAAGCACTCAAGGAAATATAACTCTGAAAACAGAAGCAAAATTGACGCACGCGAAAAAAATCTCCCTATCAAAATCCGAAAAATTTCTAAAACACCAATTTCTGACTCCACTTAAAAGGTACTTTGAAAATCTGGCCTTAAACATAATTTGGATAAATTTGTGCCTAAATTTTTGCTTCCTTGAGTACATCATCGTGACTAAAACCACCGGCCTAATTTGACTTCTCGCTGACGTGAAAAAGCCGAAAAAAGCCTGAACAGATCTTAAAAGACAGCACATCAATACAATCCAAATCCTTTGGATTGTAAAGATGGATGAGTGTACTTCTGTGCTCTCAAAGAATGGCGTTACAAACAACCGGTGCTGATGACAATAACAGGATAATTTTGCCAACTGACCTTAATATAATGAGCCTTCTGCAAAAGTGCCCTCTCAGCTGTGCTGCTCTCATCGAATGTCACGAAGCCATACTGTTTGCGGCCCACGTCATAGAAAATCTCGGAAACTGGTCCGAATTGCTCAAAGTGCTCCATGAGGTCTTCTTTGGTGATTTTGGCCGTCAGACGACCCACAAACACCTTGCAGAGCTCAGGGGCCTAAAAACTATTTAATTCTCAAAAAGAAACAGATAAATTTTAAATCTTCGAACTCATGTTCAAGTTCAAGAACTGGACAGCACTCTGGGATTGAAATACCCGGCAATTTGACCATTTCATGTTTGAAAAAGGACGAGAAAGAGCGTTGCATGTTTACTCAATAGGGATTACCGGAAAATGTTTAGACTTCATACGTGGAAATTATACTAATTTTAACTAAATCATACAAAATAACTGGAGATCATTTCTACAAGCGAATTTTCAATATTTCAGGAAAAAATTGTTATCTTTAGCCAACAACTACTATAGTTCATCGTCAGCCATATGAGCTAATTTCTATGACTAAAACGAGTATTTAGAAAGGAAGAAGAACACAATACACACAAACAAATGCCGGTAATGTATTGTTAAATACATGGTCTTCCGTTCTGTTAGAACTCAATTGAGTATGAAAAATTTAATGAAAGGAAAGAGCAAGCGGTTTCCGGTTAGAGAAAAATCAATTCGAGCAGTTCCTGATCCGTACATTAAGAGCTTAATTACACTTCATGAAAAAAGTTGTTCTACCTCATGTAAAAAGAACGAAAAGGTATTTAGGTGAGCTCTCGTTGAAATGTCGACAGATTTTCAAACATACCCGCCAGATTTCCGGAAAATAGCCGCCGTTGATTCCCATAACTCTATTGAGATTGAAAGAAAAGAAAATATCAATAGAAATTGATTTTTGTACAAAAACATTTTTAAGTGCGATTTATTTTGATGTCAATTCGTAATTGAACATACCCCTGTCTCTCAGTGAGAGGCTACAGGGTCTAGTATCAATGCCAATAAGCATTATAGATAGTAACTAAAACTTATGAGAACAAAGTTCAAGTACCGGGCATCTAAAAATGTGCTTTATGGGTTTATCCCGTTTCTATTTCTGACTATGATATTTTTATACTTACTCTCTTCGTTTTGAATTGCTTTGCTGAGCAGCTGCTGTTCAAAAGGACTTTGAGCAGAATGACAGAAGAGTGAAACTAGCCTAGAGAAGTCAAAAAGATTTCACGCAAAATGTCGAAAAAGCGGCAAAATGGGTAAAGTAAAAAAAAGTTCGACGAAGTAAAAAAACATAGCAGGACAAGTCCTGAAATACAATTCAAAGAATTAAATGAAAAACCCAGAAGTAATCTTATCTTACCAGCAGCTCAATTGAACAATGCCAGCCAAAACATAAACAAAATCATCTCAAAAAAATTGAGAAACTAAAACATTCAAACAAATTAAATAAAAAGTAACTCATTGCTAAAACTCTCAAGGTTTTATACCTAGGGCAAAATTTGATCAATTTAAAAAACCTATTTCAAAAAAATGTTCAAGTACAATTTTTGTTTCTCAAAGTGCATATATAAAAACTGCAAGACCTGAAAAAAATTCATTGGCCTTTGAAGATCGCTTAACTCAAAAATGACCAAAAACTCAAAAAAAAGAATGAAACCCATTTTATTGAAAAGTTGCAGAAAATTGTAATCTTAATATCTTCGGAATCATTTCTGTGTCTCTGAAGACTATCCAGTAACGCAATTGCAAGCCTTAAAAAATAATTCGCTCAAATATCGATAGGCAAAAATTTTTAGAACTCTGAGGCAAGGAAAACTGAATAAGACAAATGTTTTGAAAAAAACTTGAAAAAAATTGCAAATTTTATCAAAACAATTTTAAAATTCGAAAGCTTAAATTGTTGAAAACAAATCCATTGAAACCAACAACCAGGCAATAACTTTATATCAGACCACGGAAAACGTTTTCTGGCACTTTCGATTGGACAAACATCAAAAATGGACAAAAAATATAGGAAACCTTAAACTTTGTCAAAAAAACTGCTGAAATTCGAGACATTAAAAAGTTGAAAACCAATCCATTGTTATCAGAAACTTTGCAGTGCCATATTATCAAATTATAAAGGAGATTCGCTGGCCCCTGAAGCCGGAAAAACTCAAGAAATGACAAAAACTTGAAAAAAAATTCAAAAAATTGTTTCGTTTTGCTCGTTTGTGTTTGTAGTACCAAAACAAATAGCTCATAAAATGGTCATAACAAATAATTTTGTCTCGCAAAAGGCTGTCATCAACTTCTAAAAACTTCAACCTAAGACTAATCAAACAAAAAACTCAAAAAATTTTTAAAAAAACATGAAAAATGCACCAATTTGAGCACAAAAATTCCTTAAAAATGACCTCTTAACCTTAAATTAGGGCCATCCCAGCAGCTACACCACTCTAAGCACTTGAGGGACTACTAAAGACCACTTTGGGCCTCTAATGAAACTTAATGCCCGCTGGGCTTTACCTGTTTGTCCCGTTTTGAAAGGTCAAAGTCATTGAAAAATGTGTGAACACATCTTAAAAAAAAACACAGCGACCCAATACAATTCAAATTCTTTGAATTGTAAAAATAGTACCACTATACTAGCCGGCTGAGAATAGGAGGGCGGCTATTAACAACAAAGCCAACAGATTGCCAAGTATCATACATAATCAGCAAGTATAAATGTATAGATATAGCCGGCAGAATGACGGAAAATAGGCGCCGTTGACACGCTTGATGAATATCCGGCTTGAAACAGAAAAAGAAGAGAACAATTAACCAATTTTTTTTCTGTTTTTTTCAGTATCAAAAAGTTCTAATTCGGCGTGCAGTTGCAGTTCGATTCTAAAACTAAACTTAATTCAGCGTCTAAACTGAAAGCTAATAAGATTAATATCAATTTCAGCTTGTAAACACTTTGCAAACGCATGTCAGCTAGCAAACAATTAGCAAACACATGACTTATGGACCGGGGTTTATGGGTTTATCGCGTCTCTTTTGATTTTGCTCTTTCGCCATTGACTGTATTTACTATCTTGCGTAATTCATTGAGTAAATGGACTGAAAAACCATTCGGTTAAAATAGTGAAAAAAATCAAAAATCAAGCGTGAAAATCGGGGTTTATTTAAAACGAAAAACGTGATCAAAAGGTAAAGCAAATTTAAAAAGGAGAGCGCCTAAATACTAGCCGTCTGAGAGGCTGACGGCGGCTGTTAATAACAATGAAGATTAATATCATAAAGAAAAATTGGTCATAATAAAAAAAATTTACGGAAAAGGGCAAGGAAACATTTATCATACCTGGAAAACTTATATACCGTAGCAGTTCAAGATATGCATGAAAATTTGCTATCATAATACCATCGCATAATTTGCATACAATTTCGTGGATTTAATCAAAATAATTCCACGTCAATATCAAACACTATGTGAAATCGAATGCTAAATGTGCCTGACAGGTGGTGGTCCATCTCTTTGGTAGGATCTCAATACTCCATACCTCAGGTATTTAATCTAACAGAACTTCGAGGGGATATATGCAAGTTCACTCTGATGATTTATCAGTCAGAAGGTCACAGTTAGACTCCCGGTTTAGAGCTTGTGCTCGCCGGGTGCCTCGGCAAGGGTAGATGTGTTTTCAGTCTCTCTACCACGCTTAGCTTGGTTTCTTAAATATGACCAATCACGCACGTACAGTGGTTTTGTTGACTTTTCTCGACATTTCAAGTCTAAGCAGAGCAAGCAACTAAATACCTCTACTATCAGTTTCCATATCATTAGGAACGACATCAACCTGGGCTGGGAAGACCTCTTTTGTAGTTTTGATTTAAAAGTTTCATATATCAGGGCTGCGCTACCCTCACCTGGGACTGTGCACTGTGGGCTGGCACTTCAAGTATCTTGTCCACCATCCCATCCTACTGTCCTGCAGGTCTTACTGCACCCGATCAATGGACATTGACATTCCCACTTTTAATCGTTTTAGGTCAACCTTTGGCGTAAGTCTTTCTTTGCTTGTAGACTGATGTTAGTTCATGGTCATTCAGTCTCTTTATACTAATCCACAGATTGGCCCATCGAAAAGCCAGATAAGTTCTTATGTTCTTTATCGGGACTTTTTAATCGAGGTCGATTATTTTAACCCCTGATTTGCCAGTGAGCTTTAGCATTATTCGTCTAGCTTTAGTGAGCACAGCATTTAGCTTGTCAATGTCTACTTTTCGTGTGATTAAAGTCTTTAAGCAGTAGAGAAACACAGGTTTGATGAACACTTCTACAATCAACACCTTTGTGTTCATCGTCAGTATACTACTTGTCAGTACCGGTCTCGGCTTACATAGGGATACTTTTGCATTGTCACAGTTGCTGACACTGCTTTGGAGGGATCAGAGTCTGTTGAGATCACAATACCAAGATATTTGCAGTGTGTGACTGATTTCAGTGCTTTCCCACCCAACTCTACGACTATTTGTCCATCAGATATAGCGAAGACCTCGATCTTTGAGGATGATAATTCCATCTCGGCCGACTCAATTTCTCCATTCAGTTTGTTGAGCTTTTCTTGTAGCAATTGGCAATTTCTTTCCATGAGGACCAGATAATTTGGATAAGCATATGATCGAAGCTTGTGCTTTGTAGAGCAAAGGTTTGGTCCTTGTACGCAGCCTTGACGTACGGCCCCTTCAAATTCAACACCGTTTTCGCCATCACTCTCGTCTATTGCCCCTTATTTATGTCCCATATAAAACGTTTGATGGGGTTTGAAATGTCATAATCATCGAGTGCCTTTGCCAGAGCTCCTATATCAATAGATTCGAAAGCTTTGACAAGATCAATGAAGACCATTATCCGGTTCTTTCTTCTCTCTCGCGCTCCGATTTATGTTTCTGAGTAGCTAGATAGCTATCAGGGTGCTCCTGTCTTTTCTCAACCCAAATTGCCATTTGCCAATATTTTTGGAAATTTTAGTATGTATGTATGTATGTATGTATGTATGTATATATGTATGTATGTATGTAGGTATGTATGTATGTATGTATGTATGTATGTATGTACGTACGTATGTACGTACGTACGTATGTACGTATTCTAATCTTTCTCACAGAATTTTGCAGATCAATTCCATGACAGGTATCCTATCAGATAAATTGTTCTGTGGTTTAATGCTAAAAACTGACTATTTGCATTCGCCGAATAGATTCAAGCCAATCATTAATTGAACGAGTAGGCAATTTATTTGATCCATATCCAAGTCCTTTACTATGTACATATTAGAACATTTAGGGATATCGGCTTCTATTTACCACAGTGGCTTTTAAGAATTCTTTAATTGCCTTATCTCCATATCGCTTGGATTTTCCTTTCATATAACATACGCGAAACATTCTCATTTCGCCTAAAGTGCAATGAATGCCCAAAGAAAGCCCAAACAAAAAAGCGTGAGCGAAATCCGTTTCGAAACTCTCTCGTCCATGCTTTAGGATTAAAAATGAAAGTCATACATATACGAGAGAAATTACTCGCCTCTTAAAACATAACCGGAAGATTGTCGGGAAATATCCGCCATTGATTCCCATAACACCGATTTGGATTGAAGGAACAGAAAAATAATGATAAAATGATTGTTGTACAAAAACAGTTTAAAGTGCGATTTATTTTGATTGGATTTCGTAGTTATGCATACTCCTGTTTATTAATGAGAGGATGAGCAGCAATGCCAAAACGGATAAGAGATGCTACCTAACACTTACAAGAACAAGGTTCAAGTAGCAATCATCTAAAATTGGGCTTTATGGGTTTATCCGGTTTTCATTTTGATTTCGTTTTTCGCTACTTATTCTGTTCAGTTTAGATTGCTTTGCTGAGTAACCAGCATGTGAACAAAGAACCCCTAGCGAGAAGCAAATTTTGTGCAAGCACCTTTTTCTCACCCCACTTTAAAATTAGAGCAAAAAATGCGAGCAGATCTTAAAGAGAGCGCCCCAGTACAATTCAGATTCTTTCAGCTATAATAGCCGGCTAAGATCAGCGCGGCTATTAGTGACCCAATAATTACATGGTAACGGAAGAGTAACGTATTATCTGCTCACCTGTGAAGCTGGCTTCTTAACATGCACCTTTCGACCATCAATAACAAAATGACATCCATTCACTCGTTTCTGGTCATCGTAGTTCACAAATCGAATAAAAGCGAAGCCCCGTGACTCTCCAGCTGTGTTTTTCATAATCTAAACAGAACACCATGAAAGCGGAATCGCTCAGGTTAAACGAATCGCTTTTATAACTGTGCTGTTCTCGGATTTCGGTATTTTCCCAGTTGAGTACGTTGACAATATTTGTCTGATGTGTATCCTGGTTGCCTGAAACAAAACAAAGTGTCAACAAACTATTCGGATAAAGAATATTTGAAATTGATCCCACCATGGGAATTTTTTTTGCTTATATAAGCTAGTATGAATAAAGTAATGCGTACTTTTGCACTACTGCATAAGGTGGGATTATCGATTACGGCCAATGCATAGAATTCCAGTTTATGTAAAAGACTTAATTATAGCCATTCCTTTTGTACTGCTGGACATCCAGTTAATGAACTGAACGCCAGGATGTCAACAAAGCAAAGCACAGAACAATATAAATGAGCTCTTCCTTCTTTTCACATTAGACTGTCATATCAAATCAACATTCTCACGAATAAATATTCAGAAAAAAAAATTACACGCAGCTTTTAAAAAAGCCCAAAAGAATGGAAATGACTACAATACAAAACAGCTTTAAAAACAGATTTAGGTTAATTAGGACTTCTTATTCACTATTCGTGGTCAAAAACATGAACTGAAAGTTATTTTGCAAAAAAACGGCATCCAGTATCTGATCATTAGGCGCCAAAAAGGTCCTTAATCTTCATTACTCACGCGTTCTTCGAAACTCTAATTCTTTTGATTGAGAACCAACTGAGATGAGCTATCAAGTCAAATTTCAACAGAAAAAAATCGAATCTCTTTTGATCTTAAGCTAAAATAGTGGGACTCAGAATAGATTTCAATAAAATTACTTCCCAACAAAATTCGTCAAACAAAACCGCCTGATGTTGGGCGAATTGCTCTCAAACATCGGGCTTCGTCATTAGCTAACTTGGCCTTAGGAAAATTACCTTAAGCTTGATAGACATTGGGGGAAGTGAGTGGTAGAAAAGGGTATTTCCCGATAAATTTCTATATTCATGATATAGTTTAATACTGAGCGTAAATTAATGTTTGCTTTGCATACACTTCTCGTGTTAATCAACCTTGAAATTTGTATTCATTGAAATACAAATTAATATGCAAATATTGAACGCAGCAATTATGTAGCATGCGAATTAAATAGGAATCGAAATTTTCTACTTACAGGGTATGGTATCGGGCAAGTTGTATCCATTCGGCACCAAATTCAACATCACTCTTCAGCAAAAATCCACAGCGCAAAAGTTGAACAAATCATCGCTACACTTAACAGTTATGGTACGCGAAATAACAATTTTATCAGACACGTAACAACCTGCAGCAAAAAGGAGCAGATACTCATTGAAGTTCAGCAGCAACGAAACATCAGCTTCATAAGAGGGTCAGCACAGGACTCACACCTGCTAGCATGTTAAGATATAACTCCACCACTGTAATCTACAGACGTTTCAGATGAATCAGAAAATTGTCACTTACAATATCGACGCATCATCAGATAAAAACCAAAAAAAATATCGTCCAGGACGGAATTATCTGCAAATAACGAATACCGCGAAATTTTAGGATTTTCATCAAGTCTTTCATCAGTTGGTAAAGATGAGGTTTCTGTACACTGCATATCATAGCAGTGAAAACTATAATCATCCTAAAACTACGTTCCCGTGGAACCAAAGATACATCTTCCCTTCCTCATGTTACAGCGTCATATATATGACCTAAATAACGCCCGTTTTCTCTAGCGAGATCACTTTCAATAATAAAAAATACGCAGAACACTGCATTCTAGGCAAATGACAGCAATTGTTCTATTCGGGCTTTTTAATGAACATTTGTTATTGCATCAAAACGGGCAACGTGTCAGGATGAAAGACATAGCGTAACTAGCTTCGTAGACATGCAACATCAAGATGCTGATGATACAAATTAAAGCTTCCTAAAGCGGGCCAAACAAGTGTCAAGGTTTAATTAATGTCTTTTTGCTGTGATTTCCATAGTTGAATTAAAATTGAAATTCAGAAATAAACATGAACAAAACAATTAATATATTTGAGCATAATTGGCGTCTCAGATTGACCTTCAGACTTCCAGTGCTTCGATGGAGCATATAGTTAGGGAATAGCAATGCTAAAAGAACTGGGATCATTATGGTTTTGGCCCCAACCCCTACCTAATGGATTACTATAAATTGCAACCCTCTAGTTCATGGGCCATAATTTTATATAATGATTTATCATTTAATGGCATGTGCTATGTTACTGCAGGTGCGTTAACTACGGGGAGACCGCAAAAAGAAAAGATGAGAATTCTGCAGCAACTTTGTTACCTCGGGATTGAGCAGCTTGTCCAGTTTCTGAGGACGTAAAGTGAAGATCAGAAGAAAAATCGATAAAGTGAAAAACCGCAAAAAAAACAACAAGACCCAAATAATAGCCTAATACATTGTAGCAAAGCAATTTAATATATAGACCCTGAAGAACTACTTCTGGGGAATCGTTGGAAAAAATTAAACCCTATCCTACAGTATCGAAAGCTAGTTAAATATAGTAAAAAAAAACTTCCTCTTCTCGCCTCTAGTCACTATTTTTTGCAGCCAAACAGCTGAATGATAATCGCCAACAAGATGAAACAGTCATATTTGCTCGTTGTTCATACGAAAATAAGGACGAAGATAAGCTGCGCTCTACTGCAAAGCTCAATCATATGCATTCGCGGATCTCGCACGCTTAGGGACGCGCGACCGTCGATGCCTCATCGATTGGAACGATTGTTGAGTAGCGGAGATTGCAACTTTAGGGGCACAGTGCTTCTCACCTATGGTGCTTTGTTTGATTCAATCAACCCCTTCATAAATCTCGAGGGTATTTATCAATTTTCTACAAGCCGTTCTATAATTTGATGCTCTTTCGATGTTGACTACTGTCATCTTTGATAAATGCATACAGGAGTTGATTTGTCGCGACTACCCAATAAGGGAGAAATCATTTTGAAGAACTTTTATTTAACTTTTGCAGTGAAGTACAGCCAACTGAGCTAAGCTGCTAAAAAACCAAATGCGTTGCAGTATGATCCGTCGAAACTCAAGAGCGAAGTAAAGATCTAAGAAGTATAACAAGTCAGACAAAAAGCATAAAAATACAAGGACGACTTAAAGTGATTGCTACAAAATTTTCTCGAGAGCAATTAAGAACAGTATGTTCTACATAAATCATCTGACAACATAATTTCATCTCGTTCAAACCTAGTTCAAAACTGCTTCTAACAGTTGCTCTAAAAATTGCTGTCTCCTGTAAAACAAAACAAACAAAACGTTAAAGATTCTAATATCGAATATATACAAAGATTTAAAAGCAACTTTTTTAAGGTCGTCAACCCGATATGGGTACATTCAACCAAAGCATATTTATGATCAGAACCATCAGCAAATTACGCTTAGACTCGTGCTATTATTAGAGCATATGAATTCAAAGCTTTTCTCGCTCATATTCGCTCATTAACAGAAAACCCTTGATACACCACGAATCAAATAAACGAGCAGAAATTGACATCCAAGGTTCAACTAGTTAGTTAAAAGGTGGAAAATTGTCTATCCAAATATGTATGCGTAATTCAGAGCAAGCAGGCAGATGTGTCATAAAAATGAGAAGCTGTTCTCACCTGAGCAAAAGCGATATCTCCATGTTTGGAGAAGTAATCGATAAGATTCTCTTTCGAGTAATGGTAAGGTAGATTCAACACCACTAGATCCGATGACTGTGGAGTAGGTCTCTTTGTCTTGGAGACCTCTGCTTGAGCACTATCCTCCATTTTGCGTTTGTTGTCTGAAACGAACAAAACTCTATCGCTCAATTTGTCTACCGACATGCTTCACTTGAATATTATGGGAACATCTTGAATTGAGGAGTTTTCTTAACTTTGATATCTTGCGGAATATTATGGCGTATCGGCCCAAATGTAATGCAGAAGCCATCATTTTCATTGTCGAACATATTGCTTTCTTCACATACACTTTGAAAACAGCACATGAAAAAATTAAGAAAATTGATTCACGCTTCTTTCACTGTTAAAAATTCGCATCTTTTGAGCCATAATCAGTTTTGATTGCCGATTGCAGGGAGACACAATTGCACACGATAACACTGTTTTGAACTGATGACTGGAGAACACGTTGTTTACCTGTTTGTGTCTTGGCAGTGTTGACCAGATACACCATTTCACCCCACCCTCCTTCTGGAGGATACAGTACCCCTTCAGCCAGTCTGACACCCCTGAAGGAGCGATTGGAGGGGTTTCTGAACTTCAATCCCACTGCAGATGGGAACTGGGATTGGACTGATGTAAGGAGGAGTCCACCATCATGTTCGATTGGGACCTAGAGCACCATCGAGATAGTCACGAACTGCTCTAGTACGTTTTAATATTTTATTCAAAATCCTTTTGTTGAGGGTTGAAAAAGTACCAATATCGTATAATTGGTGACCATCGCGGAGACGAACGAAAACTTCACTCAATTCTTTTATTAATTGCATATGATTGCAGCAAGTATCAGTGAAAAAACTCCACATCGAAAACTCGTCGTCAACTTTTATATCAATTGCACACCGACGAAATTTGCAACTGATCCAGAGAAAACTGCAAAACCAAAAAGATAAACAATTCTGGTTATGCTAACGCCTAATCCGATTTCTCATTGTTATCCTTTTGGGGTCAAACAATTCAGCAAATTGGCTCTGACATTATACTCAGCTACAATTGGATGACCGAAATCTAAAAACGCCCCTTGTTTTGCATTATTTTGGCTTTCTATAATTAATTAATGAATTTCTCAATTTCCAGGTGCAGTCTAATTTTGATCATATCACTTCACTTCACTTTCATCAAAATACTTGATGAGAAGAATACGTCGTAATTTTTCTTATTTCGATCATTGAAGAGATCTCACAAATGGGACAAACCTCTATTGGATCTTCTGTTTCTGATTCTGAAACTGCCACGTATGAACTGTGGTCCATTGTAGAATCCACCTCCTCCGCCTTCATCATCGACACCACACCAGATGAAGAGGACAGCTCCTCTATTGCTCCCATGTCTTTTGGCAGAGACATATTGAAATTATCAGAAACTCCGACTGAGTTGATGTGGCGTAGAATCTTCCAGTTCTCAACCCAATGAACGCAATAAAAAAGAAACACCAAGTGTTGTCAATAATTATGTGTCAATAATTTGAGGTTCAAACAGCTAGAACTATGCACGCAGTACAATCTGAAATTTGAAATTATTTCGTAACTTTTATTTCGTAAAATTATTTCGTAATAATTATCTTATCATTATTTGGCTAATTATTGAATAAAAATTATTGAATTATTACATTATTACATGCCAAATAATTATGCGGCGTGTACAATAGCAGCTTTGGAGACGCATACTACTCCTGAGTCTTTATGACGGTAAATTTTAGCATTAGTATCTAATACCAATATTTAGAAAATAACATGCATGTACATGTATTATATTAACTGCCAATTATTAACACATGCACCAAATAAATTTAAATTAATTCTATGGCACATAGGAGTTTTTGTTTCTGAAATAATTGCCGTTTAGCTCCTCACAATGATGTTCACATTGATTGTCTGCCACAAAATTAAACAGTCCCAGCCAAAGTCATAAAAGCTGAACACTAGCCATACGAATCGGTTCAGAAAAAAAAGATACATAAATTTTCAGCCATCAGTACAAGAAATCCCTTTAAATTCTATCAAAAATAAAAAGATCGCCGAGTTTCAGAACAAAGAACACAAGTACAGCTCTCTCAAAAAAGAATGCATGAAGTCAAAATTCTGCCGTAAACGATATGTTAAAGGTCTTTATTGCTTACAATTCAGAAAATTTGAGCCTCGATTTTTCGATAATTGGTTGGGGAGGTATAGGTTATATGACTCAGGGAGGTGAAATCACTTATAAAACGTGAAAATTAAAATTCCGAAGGTCAACAGTTGTAGATTTTCCTTTCTTGTCAAATTTTATAATGCCAGAATCAATCAACAATAAGAAAGCTGCAAAATGCGTGTTCCAAGCAAAGTTATGTGACCCTGATAATATCGCTCTGAAAGTTGCAGCCAAAATGTTGAAACCACATTCTCAGATTCACGCAATGTGGTTAACACCATCAACTTGCAATTTTCCAAAAGTCTGAAGATCCTGGAATTTAAACTCTTACAAATATTGGAATATCTGGAACTGATGGCATTCTAAACTTGCATTTATTGTTTTTTTTTAAACTATAAATTTCAAAAACAACCAAAATTTTTATCTGTCCAGTTTCCCAAAACCGGAACTTCTATTCGGCTGAAACTTAAGATCTCTTGAATTCAAAAATCGCTTGCAGACAAAAAGCAACAAAAAAGATAAACAAGGCGGTCAAAGAAATGAGGACTGCATCTTAAAAAACCAGCATTAGGCGGTAGAAGTGTTGAACAAATCCAGCTACCATAGTAAAACTCAAGGGAGAAAACCAATGAAATTATTGAGAGCCCATAAATTGTCCCACAATCCACAAAAAAACGGAAAAAGATGGTGTGCTCCACATAATGAACGAAACACTGAAACTGCACCAACAGCCAATTTAAATTTACCGCACACACATTGTATTTAAAACCACGAGCAAAATGCTAGGCTCTAGGAGCCGCGTCAAAAGTTTGATATATTACAGTGCTAATTAGCTGTCTAGCCTCCCTTCCCATACAAAAACACCCAACCTCAGTATTATCAACCTCAGTTACATGTTAGGTACCACGACAACCACAGAGAGATAATCGCGCTGCGTAGGAGTGCGAAACTCACCTTCCTGAGAAAGTATTATTCCTTCCTCCGAGTATCAGTGGTCTTTACTTTCAAAACGTCTGTTGCTAAATGCTTTATGTTACGTGTTGCAGAGGGCCCTGCGCCTCCCATGCAGGCAAACACGAGCAGAACAAAACCACTTTTTACTTTAAAATTCGTTGAAAATTTTAGATTTTTCATTGCCTCGCAATATTTGCAAGCGTCCTTGCGTTTTTTTGTTCATGGCTTGGCCAACTGATTAAAAATTTCACGTCGAAGAAAGTTCTGCTGAATCTCAACCCTCACAAGCCGTTTGCTTTAATGTCATCTCGAGCGTTGTCATCACTTCTAGTAGATTTATTGGAAAAGTGTTTGCCTTCTAGCAGCCGAAGTGATGGCTCAACATCGACGTCAAAGCATACGTCATGCATTATTTTCGCAAAAGTGTCTCTAATTTGATTGTGCAGCATGTGGGTATAATTCCCCATTGCACAGTGTAGAACAAGAATTAAAGAGAAATTTTCTCCATAAGGACAGTCGAAAAGTTTTTCAGCTTCAAGATTGTAAAGAATGCTCAAACCGTCTCGGAATTCCAATTAAGTCAACAGAAAACCTCACCGTTTCCGTGGCAAGGCAGTTAGCTAGTTATAGGCTTCTTTTTCTGATGCTAAGGCGACAACGTGACGTTTGTCTTTTTAATGTGCGAAGAAGATCCTTTTTATCAGCTTCCATCTTTGCGTTGCGTACGTTGAAGTCAAGCGTTCCGTTCGTCAAAAGTCGAAAGATTTTGGGATTGAAAACTCTGACAATATTGGAATATCTGCATATATTGTTTGAGAAACTATCATCTAAAAATTCCATAACAGCCAAAATCTGTCTACTTTCCCAAAACAGGAGCTTCTATTCCGCTGAAACTTAAGAAATCTTGAATCGGAACTTTGATTGCAGACAAAAAGCAACAAAAAAGGAGAACAAGGCGGCCAACAAAAGAAGTGCAATTTTAAAAAATTAGCAGTAAGCGGCATGACTGTTAAACAAATCCAGCTGCCATCATCGTAAAAACTCCAGGAGAGAACCAATGAAAATTCAATTGCCCCACAGACCACATTGTAAAGACCCTAAAAAACAGATAATTCGCAATATATACGGCAGCAGCCTCAATGTTTTCAGTTTCTTTCTGTTATATTGTGTTCAACTATGTTCTTCAAACAATGAAATGCTAAAAGGGACTATTCTTCTTGGTTAAGTAACTGATACATTAGCAAAATTATGAATTTCCCAAACACTCCGACTGAACAGTAATTCATTATATCTCACTCGAAAAACTCAGGCCAAGAAAGTAGAAGTCAGGCATTGTGATGCAAAACTTACATTCACTCTAATAAAAATTACTCGAATTTGTAACTGTTGTCCACAATCGCGATTTACAACGTATCGATAAGACATAAATCAAAGAGCCTAAATGGTAACATAGCCGGCATATTGCCGGAATAGCTGCGAAAGAATAGACCTGCGTGCCATATAATAGAGATAGAAACAGATATAGATCTAAATTGAAAACAAAAATCGACGCCGCTCAAAAAATTAGGTAAAAAACATTCAGCGATAAACCAAAAAAGCTTGTAAAAATTCATTCCGCGGAAGCCTCTTATTAGGGACCTTTACTGCACATATGAGTTCCTTTGACCGTAAACAAATTCAAATTAAACTTACGTTTTAAAGTGCAAAAGTCATTTTATTGAGTGAGGTAAAACACGTATGATCAAAATCTAATCACGCGAAAAACTTTTGCTAAAGCGAGCGAGAAATGACGTCACGCGCGCAAATGCCGTTAGTGAGAGGAAGAAGTAATTCAGAAAATTTGACTTTTTCAGCTTTGCTGTGTGAACAAATGTAAAACGAAAAAACAGCGTCAGACGACGAAACAAAAAAACATAGCAGGACAAGTCCTGCCGTACAATTCAAAGAATTTTCATTGACTAAAAAAACTAGACCTAAAACGGACTATGAATGGATTGGAAAAACCATTTAGAAAAAAATCCGATCCAAAAAATCGAAGAGTAAAAATCAAAGTGAAATTGCCGCATGTGAAAAAAAACCACTAGCGAGAAAGCGAATTTTTGTTCAAACAATGTTTTCTCACTCTACTTTAAATTTAGAGCGAAAAAATTTCACGCCGCAAAACCACTCGTTTTTTCCCTCCATTTCCTGTTTCGGCGTGACCAAAATCACTACTCCAATTTGACTTTGAAAATCATGAAAATGTGTGAATAGGTCTTGAAAAAAACATAGCCAGAAGAATTCCGGAAACGACTCGAAGTGAATATACATTTAAACGCCATCCAACTACTCATGAAACAAAACGTTCCTTCACTAATTTATGATTATCTTGAAACAAAACCATGAAACAAAAAAGTAAAGACAAAATCAAATCTGTTAAAATATGATAAAAAATCTGATCAAATTTTGTTATAAATTGAGATCTCGAAAAGACTATCTCTGCCAAAACAACTTCATCAAAACAACTAGTACTTACTAAAACCACTTATGTGAAATTTGAAAAATACTTTAGGCTAAATTATGAAAAGAAAGCTCTTAAACAACTCTCACTGAAAAACTGGAAAAAGTTATCAATTTTCTTAAAAATTCAAAAGCCTACAAAGCCAAAGAAAAATTTCCATCAGCCAATAGGGTATCCAGATAATCGCACAACAATAGGCAAGTCATAATAGGCTAAGAAACTTAGCTAAAAACAGAAAAAACCGAAAAACTGCAAAAAATTAAGAAAATTAGTTCCAATTTTCGCAATTTTTTGTCATATTTCTCTACAAAAAAATGCTTCATATCCACAAAACTTTAACCACGTGTTAACTACTAAAACCACTTATGAGATTTTTAAAAAACAATTGAAGCCAAATCATGAAAAAATAATCTCTTACAAACAACTTTGACTAAAAACTGGAACAAGTTAATATTTTTTAATATTACAAAAGCACATATATCTAAACATAAATTAATTTCAGCCAATAGGGTACCCAGATGCTCGCAAAATAATAGGCAAGACATAATAGGTTAAGAAACTTGTCTAAAATCAGAAAAAAACCGAAAAACTGCAAAAAAAATTAAGAAAATTAGTTCCAATTTTCGCAATTTTTTGTCATATTTCTCAACAAAAAAACGCTTCATATCCACAAAACTTTAACCACGTGTTAACTAAAAATTGCTCAAGTAATAGGGGTATCTTCAATACCAATTTGAGGCAGTAGAACAAAACAATAGTAAAAAAAATCAAATCTTTTAAAATATGATTAAAAATCTGATCAAATTCTGTCATAAATTGATAACCCAAAAAATTATCTCTGCCAAAATAATTTCATCAATACAACTAGTAACTACTAAAACCACTTTTGAGATTTTTAAAAAAACAATTGAAGACAAATCATGAAAAAATAATCTCTTACAAACAACTTTGACTAAAAACTGGAACAAGTTAATATTTTTTAATATTACAAAAGCACATATATCTAAACGTAAATTAATTTCAGCCAATAGGGTACCCAGATGCTCGCAAAATAATAGGCAAGACATAATAGGTTAAGAAACTTGTCTAAAAACAGAAAAAAAACCGAAAAACTGCAAAAAAATTAAGAAAATTAGTCCCAAATTTCGCAATTTTTTGTCATATTTCTCTACAAAAAAACTCTTCATATCCACAAAACTTTAACCACGTGTTAACTAAAAATTGCTCAAGCAATAGGGGTATCTTCAATACCCATTTGAGGCGGTAGAACAAAACAATAGTAAAAAAATCAAATCTTATAAAATATGATTAAAAATCTGATCAAATTCTGTCATAAATTGATACCCCAAAAAATTATCTCTGCAACAATAATTTCATCAATACAACTAGTAACTACTAAAACCACTTATGAGATTTTTAAAAAACAATTGAAGCCAAATCATGAAAAAATAATCTCTTACAAACAACTTTGACTAAAAACTGGAACAAGTTAATATTTTTTAATATTACAAAAGCACATATATCTAAACATAAAATAATTTCAGCCAATAGGATACCCAGATGCTCGCAAAATAATAGGCAAGACATAATAGGTTAAGAAACTTGTCTAAAAACAGAAAAAAAACCGAAAAACTGCAAAAAATTAAGAAAATTAGTTCCAATTTTCGCAATTTTTTGTCATATTTCTCTACAAAAAAACGCTTCATATCCACAAAACTTTAACCACGTGTTAACTAAAAATTGCTCAAGTAATAGGGGTATCTTCAATACCAATTTGAGGCAGTAGAACAAAACAATAGTAAAAAAAATCAAATCTTTTAAAATATGATTAAAAATCTGATCAAATTCTGTCATAAATTGATACCCCAAAAAATTATCTCTGCCACAATAATTTCATCAATACAACTAGTAACTACTAAAACCATTTATGAGATTTTTAAAAAAACAATTGAAGCCAAATCATGAAAAAATAATCTTACAAACAACTTTGACTAAAAACTGGAACAAGTTAATATTATTAAATATTACAAAAGCACATATATCTAAACATAAATTAATTTCAGCCAATAGGGTACCCAGATGCTCGCAAAACAACAGGCAAGACATAATAGGTTAAGAAACTTGTCTAAAAACAGAAAAAAAACCGAAAAACTGCAAAAAATTAAGAAAATTAGTTCCAATTTTCGCAATTTTTTGTCATATTTCTCTACAAAAAAATGCTTCATATCCACAAAACTTTAACCACGTGTTAACTAAAAATTGCTCAAGTAATAGGGGTATCTTCAATACCCATTTGAGGCAGTAAAACAAAACAATAGTAAAAAAAAATCAAATCTTTTAAAATATGATTAAAAAATCTGATCAAATTCTGTCATAATTGATACCCCAAAAAATTATCTCTGCCACAATTACTTCATCAATAAACTAGTAACTACTAAAACCACTTATGAGATTTTTAAAAAATAATTGAAGCCAAATCATGAAAAAATAATCTCTTACAAACAACTTTCAACTAAAAACTGGAACAAGTTAATATTTTTTAATATTACAAAAGCACATATATCTAAACGTAAATTATATTCAACCAATAGGGTACCCAGATGCTCGCAAAATAATAGGCAAGTCATAATGGGTTAAGAAACTTGTCTAAAAACAGAAAAAACCGAAAAACTGCAAAAATTAAGAAAATTAGTTCCGATTTTCGGCATTTTTTTTGTCATATTTCTCAATAAAAAAAATGATTCTTACCAACAAAACTGTAACCAATTGTTATATAAATCGTTATCATAAATTTGCTCAAGTAGAAGGGGTTTCTTCAATACCCATTTGAGCCAGTAAAACAACATAATCGTCAAAAAACGCAAAAATTAGCCCAAAACTCAGCAAAAATACATTAAAAACCTCCGATTATCATAAAATTCACATGAATTTCCAAAAACCTTCAAAGCACTACAAAACCAGCCTAAAATTAAAACAAAATCATAACCAAACCTCTTAACCAGAATAAATGAAAAGAAAACTGCTTCAAAATGCCGCACGTGAACAAAAAAATTTCGCTCGCTTAGAGAAAATTTTTTCACACATCAATTTCTCGCTCTCTCAAAAACAGCGGTATGAACAAAAACCACTCTCTTTTCGCTCCGCTCTTCGCTTTTGTTCAGCACCACAACCACTCCAAATTTTTTCACGCGTTTCATTTCCCGCTTCAAAAATCACTCCAATAAAATTGATTAAAAAAGGACTTCTCCAATACTCCTCTTCGAGTCGTAAAAAGACAGCGCCCCAATACAATTCAAATTCTTTGAATTGTAAAAAAAAACCAAGATCACCGCAATATAGCTTCGCTCAGCTTACAGCTTCGCAGCTATAAAAAAATTGCACAACTATTTGCAAACTCCCGCATTACTAATTGACGTTTATCGCAAAATTCTACCTTTTTCAACATAACGGTCAGAGATTATAAATGCCGTTTTGTGCTCTTCAACGCAACCATATATGGTCGCAACAAAATTTTATACAAACGACGCACTACAATTGACCAGAAAGTATAAACAGACTCAGCCATGGTTCATAATCCTTAACGACGTTCAAAAAATAACGTAACCGAAAATCATAACTTCCACTGAAATGAATTAAAACACAATGAAATATTAATTTAAAAACAAAGAATTTGAAATATTTTATTCAAAAATGAACAATAGCAGCTGCTTCTAATGGCGGTAGCGGTAAAAACAATCGTAACAACACTGTGCTACCATTAGCATCAAAAGAACAGTAACAGCGAATCGGGCGTATTTAATCAGTCAAATATATAGAGTAATTTATGCAATATATATTCAGTCTTGAAAACGAAAGATGAAATTATTTCAAATCTACTCTGTTCGAACACATTTCTACATACACATATGATGTAGACATCTTAATATTACCGGACAGATAATAAGACATGATCATAAAAAGTACAACAACGTTTTGACCAATGCTGCTGACAGATCTTCAAAAGCATCATCAAATTTTGATCAATCAGTTGTTAATTTGTTCAACTATGTTCAACAAGCATTGACATTGAATCATCAAGGGAGCTCTTAGGAATATCAATTAATGAGAAATTTAACCGATTTGAGATCTTGTTCCAAAAACTTGCATAAATTTGATCAACGGATAACAGATGCAGCTTTTGCTTGTACAATCTCGATCTGGGTTTTAAGTATTAGAGAAGTGCTGAGATCACCATCGTATTGAAATGTGTGAATAAATTGGGTTCAAATTTTTATTACGACAAGATCCCAAATCTCAGCACCAGAAGCAAAAAGTGAACGCCGATTAGATTGACTCTAAAGATAACAGAAGTTTGACTGAATTTTTCATTATTTTAGGAACATGACTCTTGCATAAAAGACTTTCATATTAAGGAATCGGTCTAACTTCTGTCAATTAAAAATTGATTGAAAATAAATTGAGGAATGCTAAATTTGGAGAAACTGAAGAGATTAAATACGACCTAGAAATAATAGTAACAACATTACAACTGAACTACATATTTTATAGTTATCATAACACATCATTCTGATAAATTGGACATTAATAATTTGTGATAAAAACCGAAAGAGAAACTATCAAAGCGAGATATGAAATATAAATTGCGCCACAAAAATATTCCAACATGGATGAACAGTCAACTAGTTCAAATTTATTTCAACGGGGTAGGAGGGTATATAAATACATGAAATTTACACCATGGTGGGTCAGGGTCAAATGACCAACCATAATTGATTATAACAGGTAGTGGGGTGGTTTTAGGGTCACTAATGGGGGTTACACAGAGTTTAGGGTAACAACATTGATATTAACTGGTCTGAAAGAATCCGTGAAAAGTTATTAATTCATAATGGAAAACTACATTCTATACAGCTATATAACTGAGCAGTCAATAAAATTCAATTAAAGAAAAGTGGTGGTAATTCCTGACTCATTCTCGTTCACTTTCTGTACCCATAAAAAAATTGAACCTCAAACTATTTGACCAGCATTACCTTTGAATTAACCTTTTAATTTGATGTTTGAAAATACTTTAACCAAAATCCGCAAAAATTAAGCGTGAATCAGCCTATATAATTTATAGTTTACATTTAACTTAAACTTTCCCGTCGAGCTGATTTTGATTACCGTGCATAGATACGTCTTGCTGTTCTTCCTGCTTTAAATATTTCAAATGATATCTAAATTGAACGTGACGAAAAATTCGGAAGTTCTTATCACACATCCGTGGGAGGCAAATAGTTTCAGAAAACGAAATTTCAAAGTTATCAAATAACAATCAGGATTCAGTCTGTTTATACATTTTTAAATTTGTTCTTCACCTGTTTATTCAGAAAAAGGGCGATTATGATTTACATTCTATATTGTTAGTTATATGTTGTACTTGCTGTTACTGTGGATTATCTCCCTTTTGAATGGGTGGGTATGTGAGTGTATTATGCCTGTGTTGTGTATCTATCTACATATGCACCCTGAGGCCTTAGCACCCTCCTCCTGCCCCGTGGGTTTCCGTAGGTCTGGCCTGTTATTCCTCGATTGGATTCCACTGTCCACGGCATTCAAGTCCAAACTGTCAAAAAAGGAATTTCATAGTCCAGTTGGTAGCAAAAAAAGTACTCGTGTGATTTCTGACTATTTTGTACTACAAACAGACTCAACGCAAAACTGATTTTTATGCTTAGATTCTATCAGAATTTGTGAGCTGTTTCGTTTTCATTCATAAAAAACGGCACGAAATCTACAACCAAAACTTGAAAACAGCATAACGCTGTTTGGACAAAAAGGCTTGCCCAAATGTTTTGAATATCCTTTCGCGAACTAACACAGGCTAAAATATATCTTTGAGCGCATTTATCAACATATAAAACTAATGAAGGGCACAACGGATAGAACGGTTTTTCATCAGGAGTGGCTGAGAGCACTGTTGCATCAACGGAGGGATTGTCCATTAACGAGTATTCAAAGCAACTCAATCCAAAAAAGAAGACAAAAAAGTTTCTGAAAGCAGTATTGTTGCAAAAATGGAGTGAGACAGTTTTTCTAAAAATTTGATTTTATGCATAATGAGGATTCACTACGATCAAAAACTTCAGATATTAGACCATTATCAACGCAAAAAATTATAATACATGACAGGACTGTTAACAATTTGAAGTTCAATAAATATGCAAGTAACAATTTTCCCTATTCAAGTAGTTAACAAAATTTTAAAAATTGAGCGTGGTGCATTTCTTTTTTGCAAAAAAATGACCACTTAAATATCAACTCCCCCACAAGACAAATTAAAACATCAGGTTTTCACAAAACTGAACAAACCGATACCAAAAGAGAAGGTGGTCTAATGGTGTTAAAACCAAGACAAAACTCAATGAAAGACAAAACCGCGATTTTGAAAGCAGAACCAACAAGGCGGCTCGTTAATGTGCGTTCGCACATGATGTTCCGACCCGAGCTCATCTACATTTTTGACTTAAGTCAACCAAATGAAGAGATAACAAAAATAGATGTTTGAATTTAAAAAAAAAATGCTACATTTTAAGTTAATTAAACACACTAAATTCTGCCTCGATGAAATAGCAATCATAGGTTTCATTCATGTGACATCAATAACTCATCACAATAAGTCGTATGGCAAAGAAAAATACATCAAAACCACGAAAATTTTGAGAAAACCCATAGTATCAAAGTCAAAATATTCTACAGCTTTCAACGGAAGGCATTTAATACGCTAAAATATGCCTAGATGATGTGACGACTAGGATGTTTGTCATTCAAAATTTATCAATAAGACATTACAACAAGTCATTAACTATGAAAACAACAACAAAAACAGGCAAAATCCAAAAGTTCGGTAGAAAATTGAGAAAAAGTGTCGAAGCTATTTAAACCATAAGCTTTTTTCTCTGAAAACTTTTTCAACGATCCATTGAACGTCTTCACTAAGCCAATGGGAGCTATCAATATTAGGATAATGTAGTACGATTTCAAAAGGAACCAAAATTACTAAGAAAAAAACCAAAAATTATAAAAATTATGAAAACTCGTGCACCGAAGTAAAAAAAACCAATGGTTAGAAGACAAAACCTCTAACTAGATAATTGTTGCTGATGTAGAAAAAAAGCGGTTCTGTCATTACCGAGACTGACTTACAATCTACGAAAATAAGCTTAAGATTGATTTATGTTAAAAAAAAAAATGAAAAAAATTTTTTAAAGTCTTAACAGCCATTAAACTCAAAAGCTTTCATAGGAAATCAATGAATACGCTCAGCTATGCCACGATGTGAATACAAGGATGTTTATGATGCCTAGGTAATCAATAAGACATCACAATATGTCTTATGACTATGAAAAAAAAACAACAAATACAGGCAAAAACCAAAAATTTCTTTAGAAAAATGGGAGAAGAAAGTGTTGAAGCCATTTAAAACATATTATACATAAATATAGATAAAACTTTACAGAAAGTTTTATCTATGATCTTTTGGAAGTCTTCACTAAAGGAAGATGTAGCCATCAAAATTAGGATGACGTGATAAGATTTCAAAATGAACCAATAAAACGAAATGTCCAAAAAATTTTTTAAAAAATTTGAAATCTTGTGGCATTGAAGACGCATAACCAATAGTTATTTGACAAAACCGCCAATGAGATTAACATATGTTGCAGTGGTATGAAGGAGTTCAATCCTGTTTTTACTGAGACGAACTTACAGTTCACAAAAATAAGTTTATGATTAACTAATTTTAAAAAAACTTTCAAAAATTTATTTTCTAAGTCTTAACAGCCATTAGCTGTCCACTCAAAGCACTAGATAGGTTCACTTAATGCTCATTAGCAAATCTATTGCACCTTTAGTTAACAAGTTTATGCCATAGGATTATAAAACTTTAGTAAAACCTCAAAAAATAAAGCAAAATTTCATTTGAAATTACGAAATTTGAGCGATCCCTTCGAAACAAATTTTTTGTTCATTGGGCTTCATTTGATCGTAAAAAAGGTTTGTCATTAACGGAACTTCGATATTAAAAGTGTCTAGTAGTCTCTAGGTCACTTGAAAAAACAAAAAAATTGCAAAATTTTCTAAAAAAAAAAAGCTCCCTAACCTAATTCGAATTTTTTTTATATATATTAAACTTCCCTCTAAGACTAGAACTAGTCTTTATTATCTCCTTTCGTCTATTAAAAACCTAAAATTGATTTACTTTTTGGCGTGAAATCTAGTTTTGAATTAAATTTTTCGTAGAAAAAAACGTTAATTAGAACGAAAATTACGGTAAAAGTGAACAAAAGTGAACCAAATATCCAGTGTTCACATGAAACTTTAAACCTCGATAACTCCTCGAAAAAAACGAAATTCAAAAAAATCTTTTTAATTTCGAATTCTACGCTGGACGAGCTTTTTAATGATACCACGCACATTTCTCTACGATGAATATATCGGTCGGCCAAAATTCACGGAACAAAAAAAACCATTTGAGTATATAGTTCCTCCCCCCACAAGTGGGGTCGGAACAAAAATTGTGAGAGTATATGGGTTTGTTGAACTCAACCCAACACCAGAAAGCAATTCAGAAATAACCTGTACTGTCCCAGTAAAACTATTGCTACTGGAAAAAATGGTTAGAATTGAGAGCAAAACTTACCAGGGATTGTAATTTGATACTGATTAAAACACTCCGGTTGATACTATTATTGTTGCTTACAAACTTCGTATTAACAAAAATTTTATTAAAAAATTTATATTAACTATAGCGTAGTTTAAACAAATTTAATCTTGGTTTTGATCAACGACCATAAAAATTAAATCTATACTTCGTATTAACTGTGTCAGAAGCAAAAAAAGAAAGAAGGATTAATTATATCAACAAAATTGACACTCGTACTGAGAAAATTTAAATTTTTGATAGATTGATAAAACGTGACCACATTGCAAGGCTAAGTTCGGGATATTAACAGTTGCAAAAAATCATCCATTATAGTAACGAATATTCCGACAAAACGAAATTTAATATATATCAGGAATCAAATTTCTAATTGGAATTCGCCTCATCAATAATTCAACGCTTTTTTGACCACATGCAAAAGCACCGTTTTTGTCGCAACTACACTTCAAGTATTTGTAAAACAACGGGAAAGCACTTTCCACGTGCGCTCGAAAAATTCGTCATTTCAACAACCAGACAACTGCAGCTTATAAAAAATTACTGTCAAACAAAAACTTTGAGAAAAATACATAATGGTAAACTTTTGTTGTATCAAAAGATTCCGACAAATTCCGGAAGTAGTTAACTGAATGGTTTCATTAAGCATTTAAAACTTTGAACAGCGAAACTCAAAACAGCAGAGTAAACATCGACTGTATCTTCCACTTCATATTTCAATCTGAATTAAAAAAAACTACTAAGTAGGTCTGTAAAAGTTTGCTATTGAACAAAAATAGACTCTTTTCATGATCTGAATATCACTAACATACTACCAAATAGATTTTTGACAGAATATATAGTAGCACTTTCACTAGTAATTTTCAACAACAAAGCCAGCTTTCAATACAGATTCCTGCACTCTACCAGCCCCTAAATTATTTCTTCGCCGTCAAACAAATAAACTGGTCAACACTATCGTGGCTATATCTCAGTAACTTGAACACAGTATCATTAATAATGGTGAACATATCGTAAAATCAAATTCCATTCTCGAAGGGGAAACTTCTCAAATCTTAAATAACTGCAGAAAAACGGTACAAATGATATTTTCTAGAAAAATGTAAACTGCACCCCGATCTTCGATTCGGTCAATTGACATGGCTCGAATTCAAATTTGATTTGTTATGCTTTCGTTTTAACAATTTACGAATGACTTTTTTAATTGATTGTTAAATAACATTTAACTTAATTTATCTCACGAAATCAACTGTTTTGTTCATTATGTTCTCCCAACCGATTATCTCCTTATAACTGAAAACATTTAAAAAACTAACCAGCTGTTTTTTCATGAAAGCGTGAATGACTGTTCCAAATTCGCGTGTTTTTTGAGGTCTTTTGACAGAGTAATTTCTCGGCTTTTAAAGTTCAAATTAACGATTTACCATTCGGACCTTGCCCATATTTAGTATATCTAACTTTGTGCAAAAAGTCAATCGAAA
This sequence comes from Convolutriloba macropyga, assembly GCF_964194025.1. Taxonomy (NCBI): domain Eukaryota; kingdom Metazoa; phylum Xenacoelomorpha; order Acoela; family Convolutidae; genus Convolutriloba; species Convolutriloba macropyga. Next base: position 46,437,311 of record NC_134477.1, read on the forward strand.
AGCGTAATACAAATAAGGAAGGCTTAACCGCTCGCAGCGTGAGGGGGTCAGATAATTAAGAGGAAAGGCGCTGGGCGAATGCCCTTCCCACTATAAATTTGCGGATTGAAAACTATCTCCTCCCCAAATGAACTTAGGCGTTCTCGTCAATTTCTTCAAACAGTACACTTAGAAACGAGTGAAGTTCTACCGATGACCAAATTGATCACGTGAAAAAAAGCAAAAAAAAATTGCAGGAAAAGAACAGATCAACTCAAAAATTTGGTGCAAATTGTGTTTAAAAGCCATATGAGTCAGAATACTGTATCCGACCCGCCTTCGAAAGAAATGAGCTACAAAACTAGCTCAGACGAAACAAAATCCTTGCAAATAAACCCGACTGAACATTGAAAAACAGAATGAATCATTTTCTCAAATTAATTCAGCACTGTACAAAAATTTCAATTTGTTGACATGAACAAAATTATCACCAAAAATGATTCCCAAAAGCGCAAGAAGAGGACATTATCATTACTCCCTAATCTCCGGATCGCAGAAAAGGCTGTTATAAATCAAAAATTTTTCAAGGTTTAATCTTATTGCCAAGTTACGCAAGCTAACCTTCCATCCAAAATAGTCTGGTAGATTTTCTTCGCTGTTTCAATGAACGCATCTTCAACACAGTCACCCCTGAAACACGCATGATCATTATCATTTGCAGAAAAAGTGGAATGTCCATCGAATGTTCAAACGCTTGAGCGATAATCAACAGCTTCGGTGAAACATACACCTACTAAAGCTCTAAGAGAGCTGCTAAGACACTTAATGCCATCGGGCTTTCCAAATTGACCCCGTTTTTTAAGATTGATAGTCAGATAAAATCGCTCAAGCGGTCAAAAAGATTTAAAAAAAAAGACAAAACAGTCATGCAAAAATTTTACATAAAAAACACGTTACAGCAACTGCTTCAAACTTCGATAGGGAACAATATAAATGGTAACGGTCAAGGCTGACTAACGTTTTAGCGCTGGTCTCTATGAAGAGGAGACCATTCTCGTCTGCAAACTGTTTGGCCTCTTCATAAGTAACGTCTCTGCTCTCCGAGAGATCCGACTTATTGCCGATTAAAAAGATCACCTAAACGACACCCCAATCTCACACATTCTATATTGCCTAACAGCACAAGTGTGTTATCTAATAATTGATACGAAAGTCTACAGCGGGGTTCATTTTTATGTACACATGAAAGCGAAAACGCAAGAACTGAGAGCCAAAGACATTTGTGCATCATTTTGCGCAACATTCCTTGACAGAAAACTCTTTCAATCTGTTTTAATTTTGAAATTTTGGAAATCGTACGGTGTTTGGGTTGGTGAGGTTTCTGGCGTCTGAGAGCCAGCTGTTGAGGTGGTTGTATGTGGATCTCCTTGTGATGTCATACACCATGAGTGCACCTGCTGCCCCTCTGTAGTAACTGCGAGTCACAGCTCGGAATCTACACATACATGCACATGCCAAAGTACATTCCACTTCCCCTGGTAGATTAAACTCCCCGATAATTGATAATTTACACCTTTACAATCGCATTTAAAATTTTGCAACCTATTAACGAATTGTGCAACCTATTTGGCTATTCAAACCATTTACAGAAAAAAGACTGATTTCAAGACACTATAATGAAAACTAAATTTTTCATAACATGGAAGAAGAAAGAAGGTTCCGATAAGTCTTCTTTAATCTGCGAACCAAAAGCTAAGTTTGACCAGAAACTAGCACTCAAATACTCTCTACTGAGGTTTTTAGAATCTCGATGATGAGATCTGACTTGAGTGAAAAGTTGCAGCTACCTTTCTTGGCCGGCAGTGTCCCAAATCTGCAGTTTGATCTTTTGGCCTGAGACCTCAATGATCCGAGTGCCAAACTCTACACCGATTGTGTGTGGACAGTCGGACATGACTAAAAGAAATAAAGCAAACGTTCGTAATATCACTACAGACAATCGTATCTTGATTTTCTCTCGCCAAACTGCATTGCTCAAACTTTCATAATTCGCTTCATTAAAGCTCTGGACAACAATTGAGCTTACAGCAAGCGAGGTACGATTTTAATGCTGGTGGGGAAACTTTAACGGGACAGAGTTAGCTTACATTTCTTTTCTGTGAACTGGTGCAGCAAACAAGACTTCCCAACTCCCATATCACCTGAACAGAACATCAATCAATTACCAATCTCACTAAAATATGGGGCAATTGTAGGATGCCCTTGAGACACTTCAAAGCAACCAAATTGTTGATCAATATGCAGTTCGAATCTTTGAAAATATTCCAATTATTTAGTATTTGACCATAATTAATTCCAGGAATACCGCTCTCGACTAGTTCTCAAATGCTTCCATTTTTAACGGTTCCATTCTATTCATATAATACAAAATTCTGCGACACAAATTTACCTACAGAATAAAAGAGATCATCAATCAATTTAGTTTACTCCACGCATTATCTGTTTTAATGTACCATTTCAATCGATAATGTTTATACGGGCAAAGACGAATACAATACGCCAAATTAAACTTATGATTTTAAAAATATATCACTTAATCCTTTGCAGTTTAAAATTTTTAACCCATTTCAAACGCGATGGGGTAACAAACACTTTCGATACATTCATGGAAATTCTTCACTATTTGACGTTTATTCACACACTTCAAGTTCACTTACATGCTTTTGTCCATTTTAACGTACCTATAATGATATATTTGAAAATGTAGCTGTAGTTGTAGGGTCCCGCAGCTGCTCCTGCCATGGCTATTATCTGAAAATCATTAGCTATTACATCCAAGCTCAAAAACATCCAAATCGTATCAAATAAGAACACTTTGAAGGCAGCCAGTAAAGGTTTTCTGAAGACTTGATATATTTTATTCTGTTAGTTGACGAGTCTCAACGCAGTTATTATCCTTATTATTTCTCATTTTTTTTTTACTTCCGCTATAATTTAATGATCTTCATTTACTCCGCAGAATGAAAGTAGAAAAAAGCTGCCTATATCGTAGCTTACACTAAGTTTAGAGGAATCACCACTATATTGTACAATGTGGCAGCCCGTTTATCATTGGTATTTTCATAAAGTTCAGTAGCGTGCCGTATCACCGAAGAGACAGTCAGATTCTTACTCTCCAAAAGAGAAGACTTAATATCCGAAAAAGCGGCCGCAGCAATTCGAATCTTGATTTAAGATTTAAGTATAACAAAACCAACTAGCGTCGAGCGAATTGCTTTCAAACGACCGACGTGCGGTTGCCTGCGTCAGTAGCTAGCTACGGTTTAGTGAGGTCAGCTTTAGCTTAATTGACGAGGCATGAGGTGAGCGCAGCGGGGGAGGAGGTGCACCGAACCGCATTGAAGGCTCTAAGAGAACTTAATGCCCTCTGGGCGCTACCTGTTTATCCCCCTTTTTGAGGACGAAAAATCCAATAGGTCAAACGAAAAATCGGTCGAGCGAAAAATCGCATAAAAAGACCACTTCGTTTGAGAGCAATTAAATAGTATAACAGTTGATAAAAAAAAATTTGGCGGCACCCAAAGATTGCTTTCCACAGACAAATTAGTCCCAGTAAATGGTTTGATTTTTATAAGATTCAAAAACATTGAAGAAACGGTTGTTAAGGAAATGGGTCTGCAGTTGAGTGAATCTGCGGTGTAACTTTTAAAACGTCTCTGGAAATTTCATACCTTTTAGGTCTGTTCAGTCACGCTCAGAGTTAGATTGCTATTTCTGATTTTCAAAACGGGATATTTCAAACATACTGTTAAAATTTTTGCTTTAAGTACCGTGTTTTCCGAATCTAAGACAAGCTAATTACGCAAAACAATTGTATTCAAAAAAGAAGACTGAATAGCTCAAATGAATCGGCCAAAATTCAGGTACGATCCTCATTCAACAAAAAAAGCACTACTTTTAAGAACACTACTTTCACAGATAACCCAAATTCCAAATCAAACTGAAAGGTAAGCACACAATAAGCTTAGTAACAAACTATACATTTAGAACTAACAAACGATTTTTCAACGCATGTATTTAGACAAATTATTTAGCTAACAAAACTCAAATGTCACAGTATTAACTAGGCATTACTCTTCATCAAGTAAGAAGCCAAGAACATCGTCATCAGCCATCTTTCTTGACTTAACAGGTAGCACTGAGTGCTGACGCTGGCTGAGCATCGCAGTTGATGATTCCTGTGAGTTTATGAGCTGATCTATTTCATTGATTATATCTTGCTGGCTACTCACTAAAATGTTTATCATTTCCCCAATAAAATTCTTCAGATTGTATCATAAAATAACAAATTGTTTAACGTCAAAAAAAGAAAAAAACATCACCTCAGAGTAGACGATTCAGATATTGAATATTTCTTCAATCAAATTTTTTGTACAAAAACAATTTGTACAAGAATTCGTTTCATAAAAAAATCTGGCTAGATCCAGATTTAAATTTTCTGGCACCGTGTATTCTAACACTAAACGCCTGATCTTTTACACCTGTATTTTTACATGTAGAAACTGCTTGAATTTTAAATGCTTTCCGTTTGCAGCTTCTATTGAGACATGAGGTTGAGGAGTGCTTTAAAGAGGATAAAAAGGTCAATAATTGAAGCAAAGTCTATTCATATTAAGGGGCACTGAAATTCAAAAGAAATCCCGAAGGAAATACGCCCATGAAAGGTACTACAACGCGCCGTATCCAAAAACAGAAAAGCCATAAGAATACATAATATGCATGCATTGTGTCTTACTAATGATACTGATGAATTGATTGTCCAGCAGTGGTTTAACATTTCTCACATTAAAATAACACTACGCTCATTGTAAGAACCTTAACTCTATCTTTCCTCCAATCATCACGAACCAACTCCCAGAAAATTCTAACATTGCACCTTGTGAGGTAAAATATTTTCAATGTGTAGCAATTTTATAGATCTTGCATCTTTGAGATTGTAACAGAGACGTCAAATTAGTACAATTAAGGTACCTTTGGGTGCTGATCCCAAACTCATTTGGCTTCTTGAACCTTGACTCTGACTGTTTCTTTTATCTTGACTGCCTGTCAACTTTGGCAGCAAATCCTGTGACTGACTTAGAAGCTCATCCACGGACGCTACCAACTCCTCGGCTGTCTTGAACGGTACACTATTTGACACTTTAGGAATATCGATAGAATTTGACGGAAGCGTATCGGGAATTTCAGAGGCTTTCGAGAATCCAGGAACTTCCTGTATAAGTGCAATATTGGAGGCTTTGGAGAAACCCTCAGAAGCGTTAGACACTTCGCCTCTTTCAATTTCTGAGGCTTTCGAGAATCCTGACATTTTGGCATCCTGCTCCGATGCTTTGGTGAATCCCCACGCCGCCTGAGAAGCCTGGTTCATTCCTTTTTCTGAGAATTTCGAGAACCCCGATGTTTTTCCAAACATATCTATCGGAACCACTGAAGCCTTCGAAAACCCAGGTCTTGACTCATTCATATCACATATCTTTGGTTCTACTTTGTTAACAGAACCTTGCGATCCCTGTGATTCGTTATTTAGAGGCACGATTGGTAAGCTAGAATGAACAACTTTTTGCTCCAATTTTGATTCACTTTGATTTTCGCCTTCTTGACCAGTCAACGCATTAGGCTGGCTAGATGGCTTTGTGAATCTTGGAACTTTGAATGCGGGCTTCTTGAATGCTTTATTAGAAGGCTTGGTAGATTTTTGAGAGGTTACTTTGACAGCTGCGAGATCTCCAGATTTCCGTTTGGGAGCTTCCGAAACAATCAGCGATGCAGAAGCTTCCGAAGGCTCGCCTCCTCTTTGCTCTTCATGTTTTTCGTCAACCCTGGAAGTTTCCGGCGACCTTTTGAACAGGCTTTTTGCACCAGGAAGTTTGGCGACATTTCTCACTAAACTTTCTGTCGTAGCAGCTAACTTCGGCGTTGACATTTTTTGGGTTTTTGGCGACTTTGTTGAATTAACCAAATTCTTAACATGCGTGCTTTTCTGAGTTTTAGGTGACTTCGCCGCACCCACATCCAGTGTTGAAGTTTGAAGCGAAGGAGTTGATTTATTGCCAGGTGAAGGTGAAAATTTTTCTTTAGAAGTTGGAGTCACTTTCTCTTTGGTAGACAATTTCATTTTTCCTTTGGCGGGTGCGATGACTTGCGCTTTGCCATTTTCAAGAAGCGGACCCACTTCCAAGTTATTTAAAGTTAAATCATCAATGCATGTAGCTTTTCCAATCGAAGAGACTTCTTCACTATCGTTACCATAGGTCGAAATGTTTCGCGCAAAATTAGAATCAACATTTCCGCTATTATTCGGACTACTTTCTTCCACAACAGTAGCTTCTATCTCGCTCTCGACTAAGATCATTTGACTTTCAGGCAAGCAATGACCTATTTGCAACTCTATGCTCTTGACACTATTTGAAGCCAAAACGGTAGGTGCACCTATTTGTAAGCTTTCTAGTTTGACACTGAACTTAGCTTATATATTCATAGTCGTCAAAAGTAAATTAAGCACACCCCGCAGACTACCGGAAAACAGCCGCCATTGATTCACATAACAACGATTAGGATTGAATTAACAAAAACTGAAAAATAATTAATGGACAAAAACAAATTTAAAGTGCGAAACTATTTTAATTTCATTTTGTTATTAATTATACTCGTGTTTCTTAATGAGAGAACACAGGGGCTAGTACAAATAACAAAAAGCATTAGAGATGGTAACTATGACTTTTAAGAAAATTCAAATAGCATGCATCTAAAATTGGGCTTTATGGGTTTATCCCTTTTCTATTTTGATTTCGTTTTTCGATACTGATTCTGTTCACTTTAGATTTATTCGCTGAGTAACCGCACGTCACAAGCATTTTGAGCAGAATGAGCAAGGAATGAAACTAGCCTAGCGATGTCAAAGTTTTGATATTTTTTGTAGTAAGAAAACTATTACATTGCTTCTATCGCGCCTCACTAATGTGCAAATGAGGCAATTCCTTAATGAGCCTAAGAACAATGACAACAAATACAACTGCAATAACTCAAAAAAATCCGTACATTATTTTAACTGTCGAATTAAAGAACCATTATCTTTTGAAACCATTAGCTCAGAAAGTAAAAAAAAACATCACAAAGTCAAAAAGCAGCACGTGAAAAATTGCTTTCGAAAACCGAAAATTTCATCAAACTCGAATTTCTCAGCACTTTAAAAACAGCTTGAAGAAAATCTTGCTGAAGACTTAAACCCTTTTTCTTTCCTTGTATTACTCCGGCGTGACTGAAATCCGAGCTTTAATTTTGAGTTCTCACAGAAACCAAAAAACAAAGAAAGTCTGAACAGATCTTAAAAAAACGTAGCCGGAAGAAATCCGAGAACGACACGGAGCCTTCTTATCCCCACGAGTAATCCCTACAAATATTTTTCTTATGGCACACAGCATCAATGCAGAGAAAATAACAATCTTAACTCATATAAAAAAAATTGCTCAAACTAAACCTACAAAAACGCAGAATTTTTAATCGAATTTTTGTATGGTAGAGACACATAAAGACCAAAAATTTGGCCCCGGATAATTCTAAGCAAGCCATAGTATGCTCACAAATATCAAAATGCGAAAACAAAATAGGAAATTGAGTATAAATGTAACAATTTTCAATATTTCTGTCAAATTTCAAGAAACACCTGCTTTGTATGTGAAAAATATACTCAATTTGTAGTAGCAATTGTCTGCAAGCATTAGGCATCAATTATAAAACAATGAGAGCAACAAAACGACACTATAGTCCAAAAATTGCTTCAAAAAAGGCCAGCAGAAAATTTGAATAACCATCAAATTGGCGTAAAATTTCCTTTAATAGCCAAATATCTTCAAAACGCGACCCATACAATTTCACTAAAACAAACTTTGTCTAAAGACACTTTAGACAACATAAAAAATTTGAAAACAAAAAACATCTTACACCCTAGCAAGCACTAACCGATAAAAACTAATTATTTCATTATGGCATTTAAATTCAAACAACAAACTAACGAAACAAGTTATCAGGGAAAACAAATTATAATTTTTTCTTGGAAACATTCAATACATTAAGACTCCAAAAGCACTGTTAAAACTGCATTGTTTGGTATGATTTCATTGTAATCAACAAAAGAATATCAAATGAAGGGAAAACCTAGCGAAATAGACATCTCTGAAGAGAAAACACGAGCAAAAAGAAAAACATTAAGATGAAGTTCAAATAAACCTGTTATACTTGGCGAACTCTCAATAACTAGTCTCTATACCTCTTGAGAAACAGTTCCTGCATATTCATTGAGCGCCCACACGAGAGTCAAACGAACTGAGAAACAATCAAAAGAAAAAAAATCAAAAACTACCGAAACGAGTATTTAATTCCTAAAAATATGCGCTATGAAACCTAATTGCTTTCATTTAGAAACAATAACGCTACAAAAAAAACGCAGGAAAAAACAAACAAATTAGTCAAAAAATCTTTAAACCCAAAAATAAAACATAGCTGGCAGATTGCCAGAAAATAGCCGCAATAGCTTCGTAGATCTGCAGTCTCAAAAAAAAACAGTAAAAAAGACAGACCGAAAAAATTCGTCTTTTCATTTAAGGTTGATATGTTATATTTGGTTAAAAATCTGTTAAGTTTTTGCTGCCTCTATTTGCCGCTCTCTTCGATTCACTTTGATTTTCGCCTTCTTGACCAGTCAACGCATTAGGCTGGCTAGATGGCTTTGTGAATCTTGGAACTTTGAATGCGGGCTTCTTGAATGCTTTATTAGAAGGCTTGGTAGATTTTTGAGAGGTTACTTTGACAGCTGCGAGATCTCCAGATTTCCGTTTGGGAGCTTCCGAAACAATCAGCGATGCAGAAGCTTCCGAAGGCTCGCCTCCTCTTTGCTCTTCATGTTTTTCGTCAACCCCGGAAGTTTCCGGCGACCTTTTGAACAGGCTTTTTGCACCAGGAAGTTTGGCGACATTTCTCACTAAACTTTCTGTCGTAGCAGCTAACTTCGGCGTTGACATTTTTTGGGTTTTTGGCGACTTTGTTTAATTAACCAAATTCTTAACATGCGTGCTTTCTGAGTTTTAGGTGACTTCGCCGCACCCACATCCAGTGTTGAAGTTTGAAGCGAAGGAGTTGATTTATTGCCAGGTTAAGGTGAAAATTTTTCTTTAGAAGTTGGAGTCACTTTCTCTTTGGTAGACAATTTCATTTTTCCTTTGGCGGGTGCGATGACTTGCGCTTTGCCATTTTCAAGAAGCGGACCCACTTCCAAGTTAATTAAAGTTAAATCATCAATGCATGTAGCTTTTCCAATCGAAGAGACTTCTTCACTATCGTTACCATAGGTCGAAATGTTTCGCGCAAAATTAGAATCAACATTTCCGCTATTATTCGGACTACTTTCTTCCACAACAGTAGCTTCTATCTCGCTCTCGACTAATATCATTTGACTTTCAGGCAAGCAATGACCTCTTTGCAACTCTATGCTCTTGACACTATTTGAAGCCAAAACGGTAGGTGCACCTATTTGTAAGCTTTCTAGTTTGACACTGAACTTAGCTTATATATTCATAGTCGTCAAAAGTAAATTAAGCACACCCCGCAGACTACCGGAAAACAGCCGCCATTGATTCACATAACACCGATTAGGATTGAATTAACAAAAACTGAAAAATAATTGCTGGACAAAAACAAATTTAAAGTGCGAAACTATTTTAATTTCATTTTGTTATTAATTATACTCGTGTTTCTTAATGAGAGAACACAGGGGCTAGTATAAATAACAAAAAGCATTAGAGATGGTAACTATGACTTTTAAGAAAATTCAAATAGCATGCATCTAAAATTGGGCTTTATGGGTTTATCCCTTTTCTATTTTGATTTCGTTTTTCGATACTGATTCTGTTCACTTTAGATTTATTCGCTGAGTAACCGCACGTCACAAGCATTTTGAGCAGAATGAGCAAGGAATGAAACTAGCCTAGCGATGTCAAAGTTTTGATATTTTTTGTAGTAAGAAAACTATTACATTGCTTCTATCGCGCCTCACTAATGTGCAAATGAGGCAATTCCTTAATGAGCCTAAGAACAATGACAACAAATACAACTGCAATAACTCAAAAAAATCCGTACATTATTTTAACTGTCGAATTAAGGAACCATTATCTTTTGAAACCATTAGCTCAGAAAGTAAAAAAAAAACATCACAAAGTCAAAAAGCAGCACGTGAAAAATTGCTTTCGAAAACCGAAAATTTCATCAAACTCGAATTTCTCAGCACTTTAAAAACAGCTTGAAGAAAATCTTGCTGAAGACTTAAACCCTTTTTCTTTCCTTGTATTACTCCGGCGTGACTGAAATCCGAGCTTTAATTTTGAGTTCTCACAGAAACCAAAAAACAAAGAAAGTCTGAACAGATCTTAAAAAAACGTAGCCGGAAGAAATCCGAGAACGACACGGAGCCTTCTTATCCCCACGAGTAATCCCTAAAAATATTTTTCTAATGGCACACAGCATCAATGCAGAGAAAATAACAATCTTAACTCATATAAAAAAAATTGCTCAAACTAAACCTACAAAAACGCAGAATTTTTAATCGAATTTTTGTATGGTAGAGACACATAAAGACCAAAAATTTGGCCCCGGATAATTCTAAGCAAGCCATAGTATGCTCACAAATATCAAAATGCGAAAACAAAATAGGAAATTGAGTATAAATGTAACAATTTTCAATATTTCTGTCAAATTTCAAGAAACACCTGCTTTGTATGTGAAAAATATACTCAATTTGTAGTAGCAATTGTCTGCAAGCATTAGGCATCAATTATAAAACAATGAGAGCAACAAAACGACACTATAGTCCAAAAATTGCTTAAAAAAAGGCCGGCAGAAAATTTGAATAACCATCAAATTGGCGTAAAATTTCCTTTAATAGCCAAATATCAAAACGCGACCCATACAATTTCACTAAAACAAACTTTGTCTAAAGACACTTTAGACAACATAAAAAATTTGAAAACAAAAAACATCTTACACCCTAGCAAGCACTAACCGATAAAAACTAATTATTTCATTATGGCATTTAAATTCAAACAACAAACTAACGAAACAAGTTATCAGGGAAAACAAATTATAATTTTTTCTTGGAAACATTAAGACTCCAAAAGCACTCTTAAAAGTGCATTGTTTGGTATGATTTCATTGTAATCAACAAAAAAATATCAAATGAAGGGAAAACCTAGCGAAATAGACATCTCTGAAGAGAAAACACGAGCAAAAAGAAAAACATTAAGATGAAGTTCAAATAAACCTGTTATACTTGGCGAACTCTCAATAACTAGTCTCTATACCTCTTGAGAAACAGTTCCTGCATATTCATTGAGCGCCCACACGAGAGTCAAACGAACTGAGAAACAATCAAAAGAAAAAAAATCAAAAACTACCGAAACGAGTATTTAATTCCTAAAAATATGCGCTATGAAACCTAATTGCTTTCATTTAGAAACAATAACGCTACAAAAAAAACGCAGGAAAAAACAAACAAATTAGTCAAAAAATCTTTAAACCCAAAAATAAAACATAGCTGGCAGATTGCCAGAAAATAGCCGCAATAGCTTCGTAGATCTGCAGTCTCAAAAAAAAAACAGTAAAAAAGACAGACCGAAAAAATTCGTCTTTTCATTTAAGGTTGATATGTTATATTTGGTTAAAAATCTGTATAAGTTTTTGCTGCCTCTATTTGCCGCTCTCAAATAACCTTCATTTAGAATGACACACACCCATTTGACCTTATCTCTTTGAATTAAAGTAAATAAAAGTCAATTTCAAAGTGAGAAAGTCATTTTTGAGAGTGAAGTAAGTCAAGTGTGACCAAAAATTTAATCAAGCGAATGAACAAAAAACTCTCTCCACTAGGAGCGAAAAATGACGTCGCACACGCGCTTCAGTTGAAATTGCATGAACGAATGAACAAAAAGCAGATTTGAAGTGGTTGTGACATCACATGGTAGTAACAAAATCGCGACGACGAAATAAAAACCAAGAGAAGGCCAATAATAGCCCCAGCTATCGCTGTGCGGCTATTAAACATATTTGTTTAAAGTTAGCCTATTTTATTCAACTAAAAACAAACCGAACAAAGTCGGACGAATTGCTCGTGAACAACAGGCGAAGGCAAGTTAATTTAGGGGTATAGCTTAGAAACCTTTTGGGTGCAAATACTCGGACCTGCTAGGGACCTCCACGATAGCAGTCAGATGCTCAACCGCTAACAATCATTTCTAAAGTAGCAACAAAACTCTTTTCTGAATGAGAGCAATTGAACTAACTCGAAATGAAGCTTGAAAAAGTCACAGAATATTCTAGAACAAAAGCGCTAAAATGGTCGCGCAAAAAATCTGCACAAAAAAGACCAACAAGTTTAAAATAATTGCTTCAAACTTCGTTCGAGAGCAATTAAAAACAAATTTAAATTTATACTAACGAAATTAAAAGGCCGCGAAACCAACATAAAAATTAGTTGTAACCAAAAAATACCCGAGATACTAAAAGCATCAAAAAGAACAGAAACCTCTATAAAAGCATCTAAAGAAGTCAAAAAATACAAACGCACAGTTACCTGTTGCTATGCGAATCACTTTAGAAAAAGCAGATTAAGAATTAGAAAAGTGCTTCAAAACAGCCACGAAGAAAATTTTTCACGTCTTTTCTCGCTCTCTCTCAAAAACAGGGCATGGACAGAAAATCAACCTGCTCCTCAATTCGTTCAGCCGTTTGACCTAAACAATTAGTTTTGATGTCAGGCGTTGACTTTTACTACCTCTTTTAAACACGCAAAAAGAATTATAGATCAATAAAGACGTTCCACAAATACTCCTTTTCGAGATCCTGTGGATTGTAACAAATAGGGCCGCTATAATAGCCGACTGAGAGGATGAAGGCAGCTATTAACCAATCTGATGAACTGATGAATAATATATTAACAGCCGATCTTAGGCGCATCCCACATAAATGACAGCTGAGGTGTTTGCAAATGGGCCCATGGAATGCGTTCTTTCAAGTCATCATTTGAATAACGAAGACACCCAGAAAAAAACTGGTCATCAAGAAATCAGAAAGTTGGCGCTTTTCTCCAAAATCAAGTAATCAGACAAGGGGAAACAGAGAACCCGTCCAGTCTAGCCACAATATTCTTTACCAGTCGGAGACAGTTAAAAACATAAAAAGACTAAGATAAAACTGAAATCATTCAGTAAAAAAGATCAAACAACCAACAAACGTGAGCGAACTACTTTCAAACAACTCGTGAACAGTTGCCTACTTCAGGAGCTAGCTACGGTTTAGGCCGGGGAGGGAGAACACGCTTAATGCCAAAACCAGTTAGCTCTAAAGAACTATGATAACTTTATGCACTAAGTCGACTTTAAATATAAAGACTTAGTGCTCTGACTTTATTGGTTTATCCCGTCTCTTGATTTGGATTTTCCAGCTTCACAGTATTCCTGTGAAATCGCCGAATGAATTCTAAAATCTATTCAGTTGAAACAGTGACTGATGTAAAACAAAAAACGTGAGCCAAAACCAAAGCTTATTTTAAAACATACATTTTAGCCGAGGATTTAAAAAAAACTTAGGTTGTAGTAGAGGATTTGTAGGACAACTCCTCAACTAAAGTTCAAAGAATTTTCATTGACTGAACAAAACAAGACCCACAAAAAATTTTTAAAAACGGACTAGAAAAAGACTAAACATCGAAAGAACGACGAGCGTTTGGCTTCAGTCAGTAACTAGCTACGGTTTAGTGAGACTAGCTATAGATGAATTGAAGGGGTATGAGGTGCGCGCAACTAGCGGGTGCACCGGGGGGTGGGCAGTTGCGCTCACCTCACACCCCTTCAATTCAGCTATAGCTAGTCTCACTGAACCGTAGCTAGCTTCTGAATGAAGCCAAACGCTCGCCGTTCTTTTAAGAGCAACTCGCATGACGTTAGTCGGTTATGTTTCTAGTTTTTTTTCAAGTCCGTTTTTTATTTTCTGTGGGCCTAGTGGGGACGGGGGTCAGGCTCCAAGAACCACCCTTACACTATACCACCATAAGTATAGGTCATCAAAACAGTTTCTGTGAACCGCTTACTTGGAGACTAGTGATCTGAAAGTCTCTAAGAGAATTTAATGCCCGCTGGGCACTACCTGTTTATCCCGTAGGAGGAAAAATCAAATAGGTCAGACGAAAAATCGGTCAAGCGAAAAATCGCATAAAAAGACACCAACAGGTTTACTATAATTTCTACAAACTTCGTTTGAGAGCAATTAAATATCCTTTCCCCTTATCCATTACCTTGTTCCCCACTGCTACCTGTTGTAACGCCTGATACATTCATTGCTTGACTAGGTGATGCTTCATTTTCAACTGAATTAGCTTTGAATTCGCAAGAAGCGCTATGATCACCCTTCTCAATTACAATTTGATTACCCGAATCTTCAGAAAAGCTTTTTCCGTTAGCGGATGTTATCTCTATTTCAGAGCTCTTGACTTCAAGTTCTGTTTCGGAAACAGTTGAAGCAGTAACATTTTCGTCCCGTTCAGACGCTGCAACATGAAAATCACACATTTGCCAAATAAAACTGTACCGTAACGGGTTAAACTCAACAAACGCTGACAATACAACATTGGCTAGGACAGAACGCTTCTCAATTCATCATAACCAAAATGTTCACATTTTTGAAACTAGATTATCAAAAGGAGAAATTTACCATCTAAATCAGTATCGGGAACAAGCAACGAATTATGTTCCTTTGATATTTGACCAGCAGGATCAGTTCCGGAATTGGGCGCAATCTTCATGACTACAGATTCTATGACCAGCTCGAGATCTGCTACCGATGAAAACGACTTGCCAACTAAAAATTACATCAGTTTTACTAATGGTCATTAAAAATATGACAGACAATATTTTGATGAAAAGGCTGAGCCAAACTCGATCTAAACTGATCCAACCTTCCCCAGAATCACTTTTCCCTCTGCGAGAAACTTCAGTTAACTTGGACCTTTTGCTACCGCCATTGCTCTTCTTCTTGACCTTTTTGGGTTTTTCTTGCTCACAAACTTGACCCTTAAAGTCGTACAGCTCAGCTCTATTTGTATTTCTTCGCATCGATCCCAGACTTTCAGAGGAAATTTGAGATACGATTTCCTCAATATCACTGTCTTTATCCCTCTCCATTTCGCCATCAGAAGAATCATTCTGAAAGACTATTCGGCTTTGGGAGGGCTTGCTTGACACAGTTGCACGGGAACGATTGCTAGCAAAGCTCGATTTTGAACATACACTTTCTTGATCAAAACTTCGCGATCTATTCTTCACGCTAGATGACAATTCAGCTATAATTATTTAGAAACACTCAAACGTTTGCTCGTATATCCAAAAATAAAGATGAAAGACCTAAACCTTTAGATGGACAAGCATTCTCAAATATTTTCCTTTCGCGCATCAGTGATCTCAAAAGACCTGCGGAGCAACGTTTCAGGAACCCAAATTTCTCCAATCTCTCAGCTTTTGACATTCGCAGAGCTTCTGTGTACATCATGAAGATGCTTTGTTTCCCTTCTCTGTAAAACATTTAAGCAAAATTACAGAAGAACAATTTGCTGAAGTGCAGAAAGGCGGAAAATACTCACCTTTGGTCACGTGGTAGATACAATCTTGGACAATCTGCACTTTTCTTGATTTGGGTTTCAATGCACCATGTTCTCTGCACAGGATTGGAAAGCAGAGTGACGTGGTAGCTTGTTATATATCTCTTCTCCATTGGACGCGGCGTTATGTGGAAATACAGATTATCCACAGGATTTGGATCAATTATGCAAGGCCACCACGGAAACCCTATGAAATTGGTCTGACTGCTATGTTGCAGTTTTTCAGAACATTTAGAAAACTACATGAGAAGTAAATGACTTAGAAAAACGATGCAGTGGGGATTCTTACTCTTACTAAGCTTGGCTCTTACAGAGAGAACGGAACAGGTACTACAAAGAATGACTCAATATAAAAGCAGTTTACTAAGCCTTGAGGATAGACTATAAAGTAGAAGCTCCGACTATTTTATTTTGAACTATAGTAGAAAGCTGGGAAAGACGAAAAATTGAGCAACAGTTAACCATCTATCTTTACAGCAAGTAGGTCTCCTGGCTGATACTCTTGATAAGTACATTTTGAATTCCACCATTTATTTTTGCTTTCCGGAACCTCGCAACTCCAAGTATCTCGTTCACAGCATGTCCAACTCATGCCATTCACTTGATAAATACACTCCGACTCCAAAATATCACGCCATTTTTGACAACTCAAGCACTGTACCCACTGGGCAAACTCTTCTTCATCCGATGAAATCTCATGAACATCTTGATTGCTAGTTTCAGAAGTCATACTGGATAACGCAGAATCCCAAAGTACCAAAAAGAAAAGTTCCTATGTCCTCTTACAATTTTAAGCTGACTGCCCCCTAAGAAAATGTTTTTACTGAGTAGTAGTAAAAACAATATTTCATTATATTATCATTGCTGCGAAGCTGTAAGCCGAGCATAGATATATCGCGAAGTTCCTGGTTATTTACAATTCTCATACTTTTCTTAACCATTTTACGTCAATATAAAGTCAAATTCGAGTAGTGATTTCCATCACACTGGAGTATTAAGAGGAGCAAAAAGCTGTAGTTTCAAGGCGTGACTTTTTCAAACTGCCTTTAAAGTGTTATAAGATGGTGTTTCAGAAGTTTTTGTTTTAGTAATATTTTATCGTGCGGCAATTTGACTGTTTTTTCATTTTCTGAGCAACATTTTTAAATAGTCGCGTGCGCCTAGTTTCAATAGTTTAGCCCCTCAAAAGGCAAATAATTGTTTTAAAGACTCAGACGCTATTTGTCTTCACGAAATACATGTTTTGGATTTTATTGTTTTTTCCGTGACCAATTTAGTAGTGGAGGAATTATATACTCAAATGGGTCACTGTCATATACAAATTCCCAATCCAGATTTGATATGAATTACACTTTTCTATTGGTTGAAACTCTGATATGGTAAAATGAATTTGTAGATATTTAGAAATGGATTGTGATTGGGTTATTAGATTGACTTACAAAAACAATTGAAGAAGTTGCATGAAAGAGTTAGAAGAGATAGAGTGTTAGAATAAAGTTGCAGAAAGATGTTTTGAAATTGAGAGAATTAGAGGGAATCTGCTCAGAACCTGCATCTGAAATAGTTAGAAAAGATAGAAGTAATAGTGATAGAAGATGGTGACAGGAAAAAGAGCAGAAAGTTAATATACATTAAACAATTCAAAAGTTGATTAATTGGTTCAAAAGAACGCATAGCTTTATGAATTTTTTTTTCAAAAATGTTTTAAACCGTGAGCGTGAGGCGAAAAAAGCTTAGAATTCGAATTGGCGACAAAGAAGGTCTATTAAAGTTACATAATCAATTCTACCTCAACAAACTTGCATTTACTTTATACAATTGACAATCGTAAATGCTTCTACTTTACAGATAACACCTGCCCGGATTTTAATTCAATTTTATCGGGACTGGATTTAGCGAACATAACAATTCATTTAACCCCCAAATATGCTTCAAACTTGATTAATTATTTTTCCTTACTTATCAACTTTCCATAATTTATATTGGTTTCCTATATACTCTATACACTTTTTGATATCATTAGCTTACATCCTAAATTATCCTTACATTGACCCATCCCAGAACTTTTAGAAAAAAATTTGTCTTTTTGAGATTTAAGTTAATATCTTGACAAAATGGCAGATGTTGCAGCAGCTGCAAATGCTATTGCAACAGCCATTCGAGGATTTGCTCCAACTCCACAAGCAGCATTTATTGGAGCTGTTACAGAAGACTTTAGAGTATTCCGCGAGCAACTGGAATCTTCCATCGCCCTCGCTCAAGTACCAAACGCCCAACAGGTTGGATTTTTAAAACTTCATTTGCAAGGCGGTCCTCTAAACTATTTTTTTGGAATTACCAGCGGCCAGCAAAAACACACTTAATAATGCGTTATTATCACTAGAAAACCGATATTTGAGCGCAAATAGAGTGGAGCTTTACAAATTAAAGTTTCAAGAACGAAGGTTTAATCAATCAAAAGAGACGCCAGAAGACTTTCTGACAGACATCACAAGATTTGCTAATATAGCATTTGCAGACTATGGAGGAAACGACTTTTCAGCAGAACGAACAAGGCGAATAAGGGACGCATTCATTTCAGGAATGCCTACGCATATAAGATTGAAGCTTCTGATGCAACCGGAAACAACAACTGTGAATGATCTATGTGCATCAGTCTCAAAAAGACTTGCATTAAAAAGCATCTTGCCTGATGAAGACGCTCAAGCAACAGGATTCAATTCTATTACTGACAACAGCTCAAGTAGCCTTGCAACAGCATTGAACAACATCGCGGCTGCTAATAAAAGTTTAGCGTCTGGTCAAAGAGAACTCGGCAGGCAAAAGAATAAAATGCAAAAATCGATCGACCGGTCAAACAACGGAGGGTTTCATAGAGGTAACTTTCGAGGCCGACGACAAATACAGTTCAATTCAAACCGCGGAAATAACAGACCCTCGAACCACCAAGGTTACCAACGAAAACAAATCGTTCATACTGGCAGTGGTTTCTATAACCAACGCGGCCGTGATCACAGATATAGCCTGATTATTTGTAGAAACTTTGGTAAACCAGGCCACATACAGAGACAGTGAGGAACGCATGTGCCATTCGCTACAATCCCAAAAAACTAATTACGCAGCAGCAACCTTTTCTTACAGCACTAGCTAACAGTAGTTATAATTCAGTGCCGATAGCGGGTACAAATCTTTTTTATTTACCATTACATTTTCGCGGATATTGCTTTAAAATATTAATTGGCACTGGGGCATTCTCAAGTGCACTTTCAAAAACTATACTACAAAAATTTACACAAAACAAACCAGCGTGTGTTACTAAATTACTGAACAATTTTCCTGAAAGAGTTTATGTGGCTGATGGCAAAAAAGTTAGAATACTAGGAAAAGTACTTATCGAACAAAATGTTAGTTTGAATACATATAGCGAAGAGTTTCTCGTTCTTGATCAAATGAGTACTGCAATTCTTGGTAACCCATTCTTTATCAAAAATCTAATTGTTATTGATCCGTAACAGAAACTATTATATTTTCCAGATGTTACCTTGAGTCTCAACTCCATAGGTAACTAAGAAAACTCAAGACAGCAAGTACTTATTACAGTAAGTAAAACAAGACTGAAACCAAACTATCAAGATATTGTCGAAGTATCGATTCTCAAACCAGATATCGCATTTAACAATGCCATTGGAATAAATGAGCCGTCTTCTTTATTCGAGAAAAAATCGAGCCTATGTGTCACTTCTTCCATAAACAAACTTGATCCACAACGAAGAACGATAATTGGAATTTTAAACTTGAATCCTTTCACTGTTATCATTTCAACACGAACTCGAATAGCAAAGTTCATTTTCTTGACGCCAAACTAAGCAAACTATATACATCCTATTGAACCATCAATTATATCGTCAATTACAGTAAACAAAATTTTCAACGAAAATAACAGAACAAGTTCTACAACATGGATACCTACAGATAACTTCTGGTTCCCAACACCTGAAAATTGTCATGAAAATTCAAAACTTACAGGGGTATGGAAAATAATTTACGACACTATTGTGAAATTACGACGGGATGAAAAACTGGATACGACAGTAGATAAAGAAAATAGAACTAAGTTTCTTTCCAAATTTGATTGGACTGACTCAATATTTTCGCATGGACAAAAGAAACATATGGAAAATTTATTGGTCAAATACCATAAAATATTTGCTAGACATAGATTGGACCTTGGAAAAAAAACGGACTGTCCAGTTAAACTGACACCGGAGCACAATAGACCAATCTACTCACCAAACCCAGCAACACCAATACACCTCAGAGACGAACTGATTGTAGAGTTAGCTCTTATGCAGTACTACGATATTATTACTACTCTACCTTTCTCACGTTACTCGTCTCCAGTATTTGCTCAAAGAAAATCTTCAGGAAAACTCAGAATTTTAATTGACTTTAGACGTATAAACCACTTGCTACGCCATGATTATAACAACAATAATTATCCTATACCAACAATGGCCGACGCGACAGCGCATCTAGTAGGAAAAACGATCTTCGCAAAAATGGATTGCAGCCAAGCCTGTTTCTCAATGCTAATGGCGGATAATTTGGGTGTGCAACTACTGTCATTTAATTTTGGAGGTAGAATTTTTGCGTTCAGGAGACTAGCACAAGGACTCAGCCGATCACCAACAGCATTCAGTTCTTGTGTGAGTAAGCATTTACAGTCTTGTGTTGCTAGTGATATATGTTTTGTTTATTTCGATGACTTGGGAAGTGGTGCAAAAGATGGAAACACGTTGATCGATAATTTAGAACAAATTTTCCGCTGCATTCAAAAGTTAGGTTTTGAACTCTCAATCGAAAAATGCCAATTTGGCATTGCAAAAATACGATCTCTTGGACATGAAACATCAGCCGCTCGCATTAGTCCTAATAAACCGTAAGTTGAAAATTTCCTTGCAAATGTTAGAATGCCAAAAACCATAAAACAAGTTCGTCGATTAATTGGATTCATGCAATTTTTTCAAAAATTTATACAAAATCTTGCACTTAAACTTCATCCTTTCTTCAAATTACTACGAAAAGAAAGTTAATTTAACATTACGAACAACCATCATGAATCTCTGGCTACTCTCAAATATGACTTAATTAAAGCTTGTTCAATGTCGTTGAAATTAGCTCAACCAGGTTGCCAGTTCATAATCGTTTGTGATGCCAGCTTTTACGCAGCAGGTTTTATCTTATTAATCGAAGACAATTTAGAATCTGAAGAATTAAACAAGGATAAAACTTACGCACCTGTTTCTTTTGGCTCCCATTTGTTTTCGCCAGCGCAACTTAAACACACAATTTATGCCAAAGAATTCCTCGCAATATATTAGTCTTTGAGTCTTTCGAGCACTACATATGGGGAGTGTCAACAAAACCAGTAATACTCCTAACAAATAGCAAAAGTGTCACACGTTTCTTTCAGACGAAGAAATTACCGGGAAACTTATGGAACGCCGTTGAATATGTATTATCTTTTAACTTTGTATTAGGACATATTTCTGGAAAAGCTAACACAGTCCCAGACTATCTATCACGCATTCATGTTAACCCTAACACCAAATTAAAGCTGAAGCTAAGCGATTGAATTCCCATAAGAGACATTGAAGTTGAAGTACTAGCGCAAACACCAGATAATAGTCATACAACATTAACAACAAAAGTTCACGTTCCTCTTGTAACTATTGACAGTGAGGAAACTTGTAGTACAAATGAGTTGAATTCCTTCATTGAGCCGAAAGATCAGAGTATCAACAAATTATCGGAAGAAAACCCCTTAGATAAATTTGAATTGAGTGAGTGCTTAAAAGCAATTGATAAGTTCAATGAACAGTCGAAGGACCAAGATATTCAAAAAGCGTTGAACTGGTTAAAAAAGAAGGAACCACCATCAAGCATGTATGGTTCGTACGACTTACAGAACTATCATAAGCAACTTAGTCGTTTAATTCTTGATGGAAACATACTTTGCCGAAAATTTTATGACCATTCAGGAAGAAATTTTATCAAACAGATTGTCATTCCAAAACAACTGAAAACAGAACTTATATACCAGATTCATAACTTTAAGCTTAAGGGGCATTTAGGCATACAAAAGACCATTCACGAGTTCCGAAGGAAATTCTATTTCCCGGGCTACACAGAATTTTTGATTACCTATATAAACAATTGCCTCACATGTTTACAAGCTAAATCGCCAAAACACGAAACACTAACTATGCCGTTATCCCCCGTTAGTTCTAATACAAGCCTACCCGCAGAGATGTTACAAATTGACATAGTTGGCCAATTACCAAAGTCTGGAGGCTACTCGTATATACTAAAAGGAATGGACGTGTTTTCTAAATATATGTTTGCACAGCCCTTAACATCAATCTCAGCTGAAGCAGTCTGTAAATTCATTATGCAATGGTTTATGCGACATTCCTATATACCATTAGTCATACTTTCAGATCAAGGCACACAATTTACTTCGCGAATGTTGGAAGAGCTCTCAACGCTTTTAGAATTTAAAATTGAACATTCTACTGTAAAAAACGCTAAAACAATCGGAGCTTTAGAAAGGTCCCATGGCCCACTGAAACGCTATTTACGAATTTATGAAAACCAACTGCCAAGGGATTGGCATAAATATGTAGATTTCGCAGTGTTTCAACACAACACTAGTTACCATTCTAAAATAGCTTGCCCTACAACTCTTATCTTCCACGGTAGAATACCGGAAAATCCATTAGATTTAAGCTTCAGTAACAAACATATATACCACCAGCAATGCCAATATGACTATATTTCCGATATCCAAAGCAAAAGGGCGACATTATTCAGTCAAACCAAAGAAAACTTAGTTAATTCTTTCAACAAATATCGGGAATACTATGACAGAAAAGCCAAAACTGCACCATTAAAATTATATGATTATGGCATGTTGCTCAACCCAAAACTTTCTACAGAATACGAAAAGATTAGTAACTTAGAATGCAAATGGACGGGATTATTTAGAAATGAAAAAGTTCTTACTCGAAGTAACTATTTAATAAGAAAACTAAATACAAATAACACGCAAATCGTTGATAGAGTTAGACTCAAACCCATTAAACCACAATATAAAATTCAAGATCTGCGGTATATTGATGAAAAATTGTTTACAGCAGACCCTATGATACCTGAGAAACTGCGTGAACCAATCCTCTTTGACCACACGCTTGAGGAATTAACTTTTTCTTATGACAAAAATCGACAAGTGAAAGTCCATTCAACAATAGCAGCAGAAGCTAAGTCAAACCGTAAAGCGGAAATTGTAAGGAATAGGACTGTAGAAGATTCGCCAAAAACACTTAATACAGAAAGTACAGCTGATACTTCACCATTTTATACACCCGAACGGTAAAAACAATCCGGCACATCACATACTCCGCAGTCCAGTCCTAAATCTGTGCAAAATGAACACAATATTACAGACATTCCAACAACATCTAATATACCAGTTTCAAACCTAGCTAAACTGTTGAAGGAAAAGCGACATGAACGTGAGTTGGCAAAGCAACAAACAGCAAACACAACACCTGCAGTTCAAACACGCATACCACAACCACAAAAACCGACAACATCAGTTCCCCCAAGTAGCACAAACAGTCTAGCGATACGGTCGCGTACGTAAGCAAACGCAGCATTTCCAATCTTCATAATTGTTTGCTTTTCCTTAATCTTAATTACAAAATTAAGTGTCATTCATTATTTCTTCAACATTCATTCTCCGCTAATAAATTACTCCATTTACGAGTCAAAAGCCAGTTCAAACAGTGCCATCATGCTTGAATGAGCAAATCATTCCAAATTTGCCTTAGGTTAGTTTGGATTAAACAGATTCCAGACCAAACCACAACCCAAGTTCATGAATGTTTAGGCATGAACGACAAGTTCCCTAATGTTAATACATCAATTAATCAAAACCTGCTAATTATTCAAAATCAAAATCAAAAATCAAAAAAATACATCTTGAGCGCTTCTTGGCTGAATCTGGCCTTTCCACTGATATAACTTTTGTCTATGTACCTTTACACACAGACAAGGGGATTTAGAATTACTTACTGTAACAACTATTCACAAGCTGAACTTCCCGTCCAACACTGTTGATTCCTGCCATTTTGGAAAGGCCATATGGATGCTTCTTTTATTAGCAAGCGCAGTACAGTACTCAGTACAACTCAGTTGAGCAATTTCTAGCAGTTCAACGAATTGCGTTGACTCACAATTACGCCAACTGAATTTCTCTATGTGCTTCTTCCATGAATCTAAATATAAAATCCTATTTTAGAAAGAAATTAGTCACCTAAACACAAAGTTATGAACCTGCTCTTTTTGAAAAGTCCTCCAGATACTTGCGTTTATTGTTGGGAAACCTAAAGCTACGTTTCATCCAGATATACCAGCTTTGCGATCACACTTTCTTGTACTATTTTCTGAATACTGTTGCCCAGACTGCTTAAACGCGTACAAATGTTCCGATAAACCACTGTAACCAGCGTTACAAGTTTTATCCATTTCTTTAGTAATCTGGAGAGCGCCTTCTAACCCAGCATAATTCAACAGACTTTTATAACCACCGTGTTTGATACCAGAACCATAATAATAAAGTGTGCGATTAACTCTTTCAGAATCGCGTAAATTACAAGCTTCCCATCCCCATACAAAAGATACGCCTAAAGTTGACGTTAAAACAGCATGGGAAGCCAAACTGGGCTGACAAAGGATTAAATCTGGTTGTGGAATGTAAAATTTGATATTAGATTTAACAGCAGAACTCTCGGGATCAGTTTCAACAAACGATATAAAATCATCAACATTTCGAACTAATTTTTCAAATTTTACGGAGTGTGTTCCAGGAGCGCAGATAAAATAAAGTTTTTCGCCAAAAAGTGTTACTGAAATTGAGTCGTCGCCACCGGTTTCAATATCACCATCTGTAATCCAACTACTAAACTGGATAATTCCATCAATTTTTGTCTCTTTAAGAGAATTTGGAACAGAATAGTTTACTAAACCATTTACTGACAAACACCAGAAAAATTTATTAAAATCAGAATCGGGACAATAAAACTTCTCGTAAATTCGAGAATCTCGACCATTTGAAATAATATTTGAAGGAACGTGAAAATAATTATCAATTTGTTCAGTAAACTCGATTTCATTATTAATTTCACTTAAAGTATTTACAAAATTATTATCAAACTGAAAAAGCCGGTGAATTGCTAACGCAATTGGTTTGTTAACACAGTCGTTAATTATAAAACGGGAATATCCACTAGACGCAATTTCATTTGTAGCTTCAATCCACGAAGAAGAACAATTTACATCAACAATTGGGACATCCTCCCAACCGAGCTGTTTCAATGCTTCTGGATTTCGAAAATTACTATTGAAAGCTGTTATTCTTTCATGAACGCTTGCTAAATTTGATTTAGCCCTTGTTTGTGCCATTATCTGAAAATAAATATTGCTATGTTAAGTTTTGCAAAATCAGAAAACACTGTTACTCGAGAACTTAAACAAAAAAAAGGAAGAGTTTTACCAACATCTATCAAAAGTTTCCCACTATTACAAACGCTATTAATCTATTACAAATGCCATTATAAATGCCATTAAACGTGGCCAGCAACAAACACCAGAGTGACCGAACGACAGCAGAACGACCCAAACTATTATCATAGTAAATTGTCTCCGACTCAAGGCAAGGATATTCCACAGAAGTCGCTTCAAATACGATTACTCCATCTTCCAAGTACATCATTTTACCGGAACAAAAAACTATTTTAGTCAGTTGAAACTTGCTTTTGTATACAACAGTAACTCAAAGTGATGAATAAACACACCTTAATGATAATCTTTCTCGAACTCAAAGCATTCATACCGTGTTAATCCACAATTGGATTTTGAAAATACATTACCAGTATGCAGATTTACATAGAACACAATTCAAGCGCACAACATTACTGCTCCTGAACAATCAAAACTACTTGCATTATTTTATCAGTGAGTAAAACTCAACAATGTGCCTTCCAAAAAAATGCGCCTCTATTAGAAAAGTTTTAGTTCAAGTTTTGCAAAATACGTGCAAATTCATTTCAAAGTTGAGATATTACCAGCTCATAAAGTTAGAGATCCTCAAGATAAAAAGGTGTGGCTTGAGATCTTGTGACGTCTACATGTAGCGATGTCTTAGACTAAGTTATACAGTCGATTAAATAACGACAAAACATTCCTAAGGAAAGTAAATTTGGCTTGACAGTAAAGACTGCTAGAACAACATCTTCAGAGTTTTTGTCTTTCAAAAACACTTCTTTCGCCGCGGGATTATTATTGCACCGAGCAGCAGTCAAAAAAAGCTTCTTAACATTGCCTCAAAATGTTCACAGCCATGAAACTATTCGACATTTTCGCCTATTTATTATTTAATTATGTCTATTTCTGCAGGCATAAAGTATTTTTAGACTGGTCACCTGAAAATAATAGTAAGCCCTGCAGCTTTCAATCTTCCGAAAAGAAACCTCCAAAATGATTTCATGGAAATACCTAACTTTTCTCACACTTATAATGCGCATCTGCTATAATGACAACAAAATCGAATCACAGAAAGGAATTGATTTCATATATCAACAAAAGCTACTACTAGCTGAAAAATTCGTGAACACCCAATTTCTCGTTCCCTTTCCAACATTGAATGTATCGTTGGAAAATCAATTCAGAAATCTTTCGTTACTTTTAAAAAATTCTTGGAATGACTATTCATTTGGTTGTCAACTTGATCACATGATAACAAATGAAACCAGTTTAAACTTTGATTATCTTCTTCATCACACAAAAAACGAAATCAAATCAGTTCAACTTGACATATTAAACATGAAAAGCAAGATTCGGAGAACATTTGGAACAGAAGAGCAAACAACTAAGCAGACTGATAGCGAACGAACAAAAAGAGGAGCCGGCTTAATTGCTTTAGGAGCACTTACAACGGTTACTGCTGGACCAGGAATAGCGTGCTCTCTTGGCAGCATTTTCGGAGCCTGCGGAGGGTCCAGTCGAGATCGTGAAGACTTCGACTTGGCTTTATCGCAGATTGAATTAAACAACCACCGGTTGGCGGAAGTTAAAGGCAAAGTCAACGCAAAAATGTGTTTCATCGCTGATCAACTTCAAGATGTAAACTCAGTGCAAAAGCGAAATATTCAGACGCAGAAAAATCACTCAATGGTGTTGATGCAGGCAGTGGACTTTATCCAAAATAATTCAAGTTTGTTGAAGGCATGCTCTCAACTATTCTATGCATGGGACCAAATGCTTCAAGTACAGGCGAGTGTTCTGGGATCGTTTTCAGCTTTGCTAAACGAACTTAAAATGTACCGTGTTGCAATCTACAGTTATAAGCTAACAATCTTGAACTCAGTGATGATTATGGTAAAAAAATTGATTCCAATGGCACTCCTGCCAAGATCAGACTTAGAAGAAATTCTTCGAGATGTAAACCATTGGCAATCAGACACGAACGAACGTATTTCATTGGCTATACCAATAACATAAATTTTAACCTACTACGAAACAAAAATACTGAGAAATGTCTACATAGTTGACGATGGGATGTACTTCACATTAGCCATTCCATTTGTCACTGCAGCGACTGTCTTAAATTTGTATAAAGCAGTACCTATACCGATGCCTAATGACGGAACAGACGGTCATGTATCACAATATATTATTGAATCCGATTTTATAGCAGTTTCTTCTACTCAAAAAATAGCGTTACTTTCACAAGATGAAATCAATCGATGTGTCGGATCCAGCAACTTTTCCGTGTGTATAAACGGTTTCTCTCTAGAAACAGCTCAGGATACATGTCTCGGATCACTATTGATCAACAATCACCTGACTGCTCTACAAAAATGCGAAATCAAAACCGTAAAGCTGCCACTGAAAGAAAAAGCAAGAAATTTGGGAAATGGAAAGTGGTTGATAACATCAGCATCATCGAATTTCAAAAAGTACATAAGCCAAATAATAAACCATGTTCCATTGAAAAGAACACCTTTACCAGGAAGCCAAGTCTGCATCATTGAACTTCAATGCGGAACAAAACTTGAAACCACATTTTTAGAAATCAGAGCAGATATGTTTTCATGCCAAAACACAACGCTTCAAAAACTGGACATTAAACTAACTGACCCTTTGAAAAATCTTCTATCAAAAGTTCCGGCAATTGACAACCTGCCACATTTTGCAACCATTGCTCAAGCAAGACAACAGTTCATTGAGGAAATACAAATCCAAATGTCAGAAATTCCTGACCACCAAAGCCCATCGTTGAACAAATTAGATGAAATCGCCCAACCAATTTTAATGAATATGCAGTGTATTCAACCTAGCTTAAAGAATCGTTTCACGCAAATTTACACTTGGAAAATTTCTGTCCTAATTGGCACAATCTCTTTTATAATCTCAATGAAGTTACACGCTCTCAAAAATTACATTTGTTAAAAGTATAGTCGACGATTTTTAAAAATGCGAAAGTTTGTTGTGGGCTCATTCGGAATTCACCCACGACAATTACTAGTGGTAACAGAAGATGAAAGGCAGACACTTATGCTACAACCTGGAAACCGACTAACAGCAGAGAACATTGTCATCACGAACAAACAATTGTCAAAGCTTCTTGGACCTACAGCTCCACAACGAGAGGAACTCCAAGTAATGGAACCATTATACGACGTCGACCTGTTTCGCCAGCACTTGGCCAATAATCTCAAATCAGCTTAAAAAAAACAAAAACGGTTTAATATAATTTATATAGCTTGCAGGAAGTAAAGGTTGCTGCAAGGCGCTTTCGAATTTAAACCTAAAGTTCGCATGAAAATTCTATAGAGGCGCAGTGATC
This sequence comes from Convolutriloba macropyga, assembly GCF_964194025.1. Taxonomy (NCBI): domain Eukaryota; kingdom Metazoa; phylum Xenacoelomorpha; order Acoela; family Convolutidae; genus Convolutriloba; species Convolutriloba macropyga. The sequence continues at coordinate 46,466,014 of NC_134477.1, forward strand.
TTTTTGAGAGGCACATTGTTCTTTTAAAAAGACATATTGCTATATTGTTCTGTTAAAAGAGTCACGTTGTTCTTTTTATAGAGGCGCAGTGTCATATACAAATTCCCAATCCAGATTTGACATGAATTACACTTTTCTATAGGTTGAAACTCTGATATGGTAAAATGAATTTGCAGATATTTAGAAATGGATTGTGATTGGGTTATTAGATTGACTTACAAAAACAATCAAAGAAGTTGCATGAAAGAGTTAGAAGAGATAGAGTGTTAGAATAAAGTTGCAGAAAGATGTTTTGAAATTGAGAGAATTAGAGGGAATCTGCTCAGAACCTGCATCTGAAATAGTTAGAAAAGATAGAAGTAATAGTGATAGAAGAGTCACTTTATTTCGATTCATTTTGGCCAATTTATATCTTCATCGTAGAGGGTTGCGAGTGGTATCACTAGAAAGCACGTTCAGCGTAAAAAAAATTTATGAGTTTTTGAAATTTAGTTTTTTTCCCACTAATTTTTCCGTCGATTATAGGTGCAGAAACATATTTGTCAAATTAAAGTTCATTTCGATATTTACGTTTTCGAACTTTGAAATCATCCCCAGTTTAAAACTGTTTCACAAATTGTTAAAGGATAAAATGAATGAATTTAAGTTTGACTTAGAACATAATTTAATCAATTCTAGGAACTATCTTTAAATGAAATCGAAAAATTTTCATTAATACAATATTTAGCCTATTTACAGCTCATATTACAGCTGTTATCATTTTCTTTAAAAAACATTCCTTTTCCGCTTTTTTTTTCGAATTTGGCCATAATTTCCCTTTTTTAGAGGTTTTGGAAATTTCCTAAACGGACTAAGTCAATAATAATTAATTATATGAATTAAACGTCTCGCTATAACTAGCATCATCAGGTTAAGAACTTTTAACAACTTAAAATTGGAGTATTTACAACTAAAACGATTTCAACTTATCATGTGAGTTTGTCACAATTTCATATGTAAAAAATTTGAAATTTAAATTAAACAAAATTTTTCTCTCAAGTTGTTTCCCACTTTGCAAGGTTTTTGCTATCTTTCATTCCTCTTACTATGTCATTCCACCTTTTGACTGGCACTCTCTTTCTGAAAAATTTGTAATCGACTCCAATTCGATTTTATAGACATGTAAATTTTGAAAAAATCCTCGTTGCACTGACCAATGACACGCCACATAAAATCCCCCGAAGAGCCGCAACATTCACTCACCTGTTGTTCAACTGGGAAGTCCGTTTTTTGATGTTCCGAAATCCTTGTGGCAATATGTCTGCAGGCAATATGTTCTCGCTTATCTTTTAAAGCTTCAAAAGTGAGCTCTAAATTGGGAGGCAAATCTTTGACCTCTCGAAGCAATTTACTGGGATCGTTCTTTACGGTACAAATAATGTCATCTACATATCCTTCAGAAAGTTTTCGTTTTCCGCCATAGTTACCTACTGGCATATTTTTGCAGCTCATACATATCCAAACGACCTCCCCCGATTTTTCGAATTGCTTTTTGTCTTTTTTTTGGCTTATGATATGGTACCAGTTCTCGCATTATTCACACTCGACAGCTTTGCTGTTCCAAAAATTTTTCCGATGGCAATCTGGACATTTTTCAATAGATTCTTTAATTCTCACACTCTGTGTCTGATTTATGTCACTCAACTTTTCATAGGACTTCATACAAATGTTAGCCAAGACAACTGCTAAGGATTCATTCATTGCCAGGCCGTCTTTCTGACAGTACCAGTTATCAATACTTTTGAAATGAACCTTGGTGACTGCCAGTTTCAGTAAGATCTTGAGAGTGGATCGTTCGATGTCAGGTGCGTTGTCACTTGAGTATAAAGATCGCAGAGCTACTTCAATGGCCTCAGAAACCTGTACTTTTGTATACAAACTTTTTAGATCTAAAAAAAAATTTGCTCGTTTTCCTCAAGTTCAATATTTTCAAGTTTTTCTCTCGCCTAGAAACTGGAGGTCTCGATGTTTGCCCCAGGCACTCATTCAAAGCGCAGAGTTAAAAATTCATTCAAGTTGTGGTAGGGATTTCCTGGTATTGACAGACCAGGCTTCAATGGCGTGTATTTCTTCTGCACTTCAGCCAGACCATGCTGATTATGCTGATAAACAATTTCGCGTATTAGGTCCTGTTTTTTTTTCATTTTCCAAGTGCTGTTGATATCGTTTTCGATCTTTGTTACGATGTCATCACTTGCGTCTACCTGTGAATACTGAGGACAATCAGAAACTTGGTCAAGTTTTGTTCGGTATGTCGACTTTCTCATTAAGCAAAAACCATTACCTTTATCAACGGGTACTGTTAGGAGGTCATGTCGTTTATGATACTTGGTCACTTTTGACAGACCTCTCTCCACCGCTGTTTTTCTCTGGTTCTTAGCGTATCATTTAGCAGATGCTTCAATCTCACAGAGTTTCTTATAGCATTTACTTCATTTAGCTCAGATTATTCGCTAATTTATCAATATCCGCGAGAGAATATGAGTTTCATTAAATTTGTCCTTAACCGGGTGCTTCGGCCAGGAAGAAAGAAGATCTGCAACAAAAACAGGTAATTCCAAGTTGTCAAAAGATTTTATTGTGTTCATATCCTGGAGTTTTGACAGTTTTTTTAATCTTATGATTCTTTTTTTTCGAATTTGCGTCCATTGTGTGACAAAGTTTTTTGCGTGGGGTAATAATGGCGCGAAAAATTTTTTGTCTACGGTTTTTCTCAGTTCAGACCTGCTTTCATCAGTTTTTGAAACTGTATACCTTTTTTTTCGCTTTTTTCCATTCCTCTTTGAATAATCTACACTCAAAATTTTTTGCGGCTTGCTCAGTTTTTTTGGAAAACGAAACTTCAAGAAATCTGAAATCAAATCATTACCTATACATTTTGCAAATGGAAAAAAAAACTCTTGAAACACCGTTCTCTCGTTTTTCTAAGTTTTTCAGTTGTCTAATGTATGTTCTCCATGCACCGTTCTTTCGCATCAATGTTAGACGTAACCAACACTGGGGCGCTATCGGGCAGACATTTTTGGGAATCTCACTCGAACTACGGACAACTTCGTCGCTAAGTAACAAGTCGGTCTCCCTAACAAGACTCCTCTGTCTGTTTGTACGTTGCTTCTTACCCAATTTTGGTTTACCTTGACTTTTTCTTAGCAAACTTCGAAAGTTGTCTTGATGCGCGTGGTTACCTGTATGATTAATATCCCGGTATTAAGGAGTTCGGGGAATATTTAAGAGCATGTTCTCTCTGACAAAAAACAATCGCCCGAAATCTATATTAATTACTCTTCAGGTACTCATACAGGTCATGGGTGCTGCACGACCCTGACTTTGATCTGGGCTTTGTTAAAAAGTTGTTTATTACATCGTGCCAGATGATCAAGACTCTCCGTTTGTTGAGTGTTCTACTGGATCCAATCAGGTTTCCGCTTGCTGTCATGTGTCACAGTACTAATTGCATGGAACAGAGATTTTTCATTATGTCCTAAAAAAACAACACATTTTCAAAGGACATCGTTTTTTGCCTTTCCAGGGCTTTCATTCCTGCTTTTGAGTTTACAGGTTATTTGCTAAAAGGAATAAGTCAACAATAATTAATTATTTAAAACAAACGTTTTCGCTATAACCATATCAACAGCTTAAGAAATTTTAACAACTTAAAGTTGGAATATTTACAATTAAAATGATATAAACTTATCATGTGTGTTTGTCACGATTTCATATGTACAATATTTGAAATACAAATTAAACGAAATTTTTCTCTCAATTTGTTTCCCGTTTTGAAACTTTTTTTTTCTGTTTTTCGTTCCTTTTTACTATATCGTTCCATCTTGTTGAATGGAACTCTCTTTCTTAAAATTTCGCGATTGACCTGAATTCGATTTCACTGAATTTCGATTGTAAGTTTTGAATTTTTAGCCCTATTTATCTTTCCCAAGTCAAAATTAGCACAATGCCAAGACTAATGTTTTAGCGTCAGTTCGCTCCCCCTATTTTCATTGAGCTTGTTTAGTCCCCATTTCGACATTGTTGATGTATATAGCTTCGATAGTCATGAGTTTCTCTACTGTGCGACAGGCATCTAGAATTATCCATTCAATGTCATTTGTGAAGCCACTACATTCAACAAGATGTTGACCCAACTCTGAGTTTTTGTTTTGATGTTCTGATATGCTAGTTTTAAGATGCCGGCTTAGCTGCCCAACATAGATGGATCCGCATCCATTACAATTTATCTCATATACCAAGTGGGACTCCAGGTCACTAACGAAAGATGATTGCAGGGCGGGGAGGCATGATCCTAATTTTCTTGTTATGAGTGCCACTTGCAATTCAAATATTTTCTTCAATTTGCTTTTAAAGTTCTCAGTAAGTTTGCCACTGCAGTATAGAAAAATAATCGGACTATCTTGAGTTCTGGTCTTGCATTTTGTGATGCTCTTTTGGTTTTTTTTCAATTGATCTTTACTGCCAATTAATATCATTTCTGAAGTCATTTTTTTAAGACCATTCGTCTGGATACTGATTTTTGGTCCAGCATGTTTTGTTCTTTTTAAGCGCCTGATCGAAGGCCAACCAATTAGATGTTGCATTAAATAACTTGTGAACCGCCCCTTGAATCACATTTATCTTATGCTGCTTGTTGTCCTATTCCTAAATTGTTATCTTTTGGCGTTTTTCATGAAACCAGTTTTTGCATGACACATTTTCTCCTCCTTGCAGTCTTTGCAATTCCCGTTTTGACCAGATCTAGAAATATTTTCTCTGGTTTTCGCAATGTCTCAAACGATTTCATCTACACAGTTGCTAGTATTACAGCCAGTGATAAACCCACAGCTAGATCATCTGATTGTACATACCAAATCCCTTTACATTTAAATGGAACTCTGGAGCTATGTTGCTTGAAAAGAGTTCTCCTAGAGTAATTTTTATAGTCTCTCCGACCGGCAATTTGGGGTACAGAGTTCTTACGTCAAGAGATCTTATCTGTTCATTATCTTCAAGAGAGAGTAACTCTGAGGCCTTTCGAGCATCTTGCTTATTGGTTTCAATGTTTGCGCCCAGTAGTTTCTGCAAAAACGGTGCCAGAAATCTCTTCAAGTTTTCATAACTGCTACCGAGTTTCGAAAGAACAGGTCGGAGAGGTGTATCTTTTTTATAAACATTTGCTGGCCATAAGGCGTTGCTGGTTATGAATCAGTTGACCTGAGTCTTTAATTAATTTTGTCACTAATTTTCACAATTTCATCTATGTATTTATTTTTGTCTGCCATGTTTTTGTTTTTGAAGGGTAATTCCGAAATTGCCCCTAACCTAAGTATTTGGCTCCATTGGTTTTTCAAAACATTAAAAAACTGAAAACTTTTCTAAGTATTTTGCAGTTAGCCCTTCCTTAGGCTCTGTTTTCAAATAAATGACAAATTAAGAAATGTACTTTTGCTGTTGAATTTATTGCCACAATTATGAAGGTTCTAACGCTTTGATCTTTCAATTTGCTGCGCTTAAAGAGTTCGGCATTTTCCCATTAAAGCATCCCCTCCCCTGAAATTACAGCCCCCAATTAGGGTATGTTTACCGTGATTCCGGCGGCTATAGGTTATCTGACCACTAAAAGCATTTTCCTTATTTTTACGTCTATTTGTTTCTATTTTTTCTTTATTTCTTTATGTTTTTCTAATATTGTTAAATAAAAATTATCATAAAAATTGTATAGATAGTGTTTTCGTTTTCACATCTACAAATAAAAGAGGGTTATTATCTGATTTTCGGCTAATTTGTTTGTTTTTCAACAATCGGGCATTTTGAACCAAAACAGCACAAAAAACACTTCTTTAAACTCTTTTTTTTTCAAATTTGCGGGCTTAACGCATCTAAAAAATGACGAAAAAACTTTCGCCAACTCAAGAGATTTCTGATTTTACTTATACTTCCTTTGAGATTGTTCGTAAATAAAGATTTGGCAGTTTTTGTTGACTAATTAACCCCGATATTTGCCAAATTTACCACTAGCAAGGCTATATTTATTCTAGTTGCTTTTTTTACCGTTCAAAACCAATTCGGATTTTCATCATTTACTGTCATTTAAAATAATTTTTATACTTTTTTGTTTTGTTTTGTGTTAAATACAGAACTGAACAAATTATATCAAGGCTCACTAATGACAGGTCAAGCTGGGTTCCTAAGGAGTTGAAAGGATGCTCGTTTGGACTTAAAACACTATTTTCAAAATCAACAAAGGATTATTGAGCTTTGAAACACATTTCATTTTTGATCATCTTGTAGATTAAGCAAATCAAATCCAGGTCGTATCGCCTTGATAAAGGATTAATATTTAAATGTTTTTGCGGTTTCACGTTTTTAGTAATGAATTTTCAGCTTTGCTACCAAGAACTTTCACAAAAATCTTTTATGGGACTTTTTTCTCAGCAGTCAGGTTCCTACCTTTTCTTTTCACAGTATTGAGAGGTCAGATATCACTTTCTTAGAGTTCAAAAAAAATAATATCATTTTAAACAAATATGAGTTGATGATGATTTTAACGACTTCAGCACCGCCTTCTAGCAGAATTCATTGGAGTTTTTAATTTAGTCTATAATTTATTTTCTTTTTGTAAATATATGAATAAATGTGTGCATTTTTGCAAGACTTTGAAATCAATTGCTATGAAAATTTTACAATTGTATTTTTTTACTGTGCACTTAATTGACTACTTGATACCTAATCTTGTTAATTACAGGTCTCATATCACACTATTGTCGTTGGGGAAACACTGTTGAACATATCTAATGTTTTTAGGGTCTTTATAGTTGTTTAAACTGCTTCTATACATTTTTCTGGCAAAAACTAATTGCGTTTTTTTTCTCTATTTTAATTCTTGGTTGTAGAGGAACGACATATTACTATTCTCGATATTGACAACTCTTACTGACGCAATGTGGAAACAAGTGACCCAATATTTTCGGTAAATGAACTTGTTTGTTTTTTCAAAAATTGTTTTTAATTTTTTAATTTTGCTGTATTTTGTCTATCTGTCACCGAGATTCAATAATGACGATTCCAGTTTTTTTAAAACTGAAAATTATTTTAATCTAATTAGATACGAGTTGTTTTCAAATTTAATTTGTTATTTTCTGTGTATTTTAAATTCTCGTGGCTGTTTCCGTTGTTCGTCACTTTGTTTCACTAAAGAGAGGTCCTCAGCTTCTTGAGTCTATTGAATTGTGTTTTCCACAGGTAAGAGTTGTCATGACATCGAAGTGACTGACTTTTGAAAATGTTTTGTCTTTGTAGTTTCTCAATTAGTTCAATTAGGCAGAGTTGAAACCAATGATTATATAAGCTTCTTTGAATGAGTTTATAGCTTTTGTCACCATTTGTTTTGAACTCTCTGTTGTTGCTTTTGTATGTTGCCACTTTTGTTAAGTGGTCCCTCAATTGTTTTCATGAAAAATCATACGCGCTTTCCATTATTGGATGTCGTTTGTTTCAAGGATTTTGATGCCATCTTTTTCAATGATATCATAATGATAGGTTTATGCCGAATGTCGTTTTTGAACTTGATGTTTGCTCAGTAGTTTTGAACAAAATCCCTAATTGGAAAATGTTTATTTGCAGTTGATGTTCTGGGATATAATAATGTCGATATTTTTTTTCTTAGTGGCAAACAAAATAAAGTTTATAAGTAATTGTAGAGTTCTCTTAATCTTCAAATGTGGATTTCTTTGTATATGATGTCTATAATCAATTGCGATTGTTCCTATCATAATTTTGATACTGTTGTTCTTAATTTGGTCAGTTTTTCGGAATGTTATGGAGCAATGGTCCTGCTATTCTTCTTTTTTTTGTCTGAGGTGTCTTTTTTTGTTTTACAATTTTCGATGATCTGGTTTCTGATCGTTTTATGTAATTTTTTGTTGTTATGTCACTTAGTCAAAATTCATTGGTCTCAGATGATCCAAAGTTAGGCACAACTGTATCTAATGAAGGGTTCAAAATTATTGCGAATGAGTTTCTTGAATTTATCACCATTTGTGTTGAACTTTATTTTGTTGCCTTTGTCTGTTGCAAATTCCGTTACGTGGTCCCTCAATTAATTTCCCTAAGGCTCATATGTGCTTTCCATTAATGAAAGTTGCATGTTTCAATAACTCTGATGCCATTTGTTTTTAACGACATCATTTTGAAAGATCTTAATCAATTGTTCTTTTTGCATTTAATTTTTTCTAAGAGGATTTCCATAAAATCGGTGTTTGTTGTCTGAACCCCCGCCTTATACAAATGACATGAATTTAACATTTTTGAACATAATAATTTTGATAACCCTATTTTTCTAAGTGGTAAATGAAAAAAAGATTTTAGTATTGAGAGGTCAGATATCACCTTCTTAGAGTTCAAAAAAAAATAATATCATTTTAAACAAATATGAGTTGATGATGATTTTAACGACTTCAGCACCACCTTCTAGCAGAATTCATTGGAGTTTTTAATTTAGTCTATAATTTTTTTCCTTTTGTAAATATATGAATAAATGTGTGCATTTTTGCAAGACTTTGAAATCAATTGCTATGAAAATTTTACAAATGTATTTTTTTTTACTGTGCACTTAATTGACTACTTGATACCTAATCTTGTTAATTACAGGTCCCATATCACACTATTGTCGTTGGGGAAACACTGTTGAACTTATCTAATGTTTTTAGGGTCTTTATAGTTGTTTAAACTGCTTCTATACATTTTTCTGGCAAAAACTAATTGCGTTTTTTTTCTCTATTTTAATTCTTGGTTGTAGAGGAACGACATATTACTATTCTCGATATTGACAACTCTTACTGACGCAATGTGGAAACAAGTGACCCAATATTTTCGGTAAATGAACTTGTTTGTTTTTTCAAAAATTGTTTTTAATTTTTTAATTTTGCTGTATTTTGTCTATCTGTCACCGAGATTCAATAATGACGATTCCAGTTTTTTTAAAACTGAAAATTATTTTAATCTAATTAGATACGAGTCGTTTTCAAATTTAATTTGTTATTTTCTGTGTATTTTAAATTCTCGTGGCTGTTTCCGTTGTTCGTCACTTTGTTTCACTAAAGAGAGGTCCTCAGCTTCTTGAGTCTATTGAATTGTGTTTTCCACAGGTAAGAGTTGTCATGACATCGAAGTGACTGACTTTTGAAAATGTTTTGTCTTTGTAGTTTCTCAATTAGTTCAATTAGGCAGAGTTGAAACCAATGATTATATAAGCTTCTTTGAATGAGTTTATAGCTTTTGTCACCATTTGTTTTGAACTCTCTGTTGTTGCCTTTGTATGTTGCCACTTTTGTTAAGTGGTCCCTCAATTGTTTTCATGAAAAATCATACGCGCTTTCCATTATTGGATGTCGTTTGTTTCAAGGATTTTGATGCCATCTTTTTCAATGACATCATAATGATAGGTTTATGCCGAATGTCGTTTTTGAACTTGATGTTTGCTCAGTAGTTTTGAACAAAATCCCTAATTGGAAAATGTTTATTTGCAGTTGATGTTCTGGGATATAATAATGTCGATATTTTTTTTCTTAGTGGCAAACAAAATAAAGTTTATAAGTATTTGTAGAGTTCTCTTAATCTTCAAATGTGGATCTCTTTGTATATGATGTCTATAATCAATTGCGGTTGTTCCTATCATAATTTTGATACTGTTGTTCTCAATTTTTTCAGTTTTTCGGAATGTTATTGAGCAATGGTCCTGCTATTCTTCTTTTTTTTGTCTGAGGTGTCTTTTTTTGTTTTACAGTTTTTGACGATCTCGTTTCTGATCGTTTTATGTAATTTTTTGTTGTTCTGTCACTTAGTCAAAATTCATTGGTCTCAGATGATCCAAAGTTAGGCACAACTGTATCTAATGAAGGGTTCAAATTTGTTGCGAATGAGTTTCTTGAATTTATCACCATTTGTGTTGAACTTTATTTTGTTGCCTTTGTCTGTTGCTACTTTCTTTACGTGGTCCCCCGATTGTTTTCCCTAAGGCTCATATTTGCTTTCCATTAATGAATGTTGCATGTTTCAATAACTTTGATGCCATTTGTTTTTAACGACATCATATTGAAAGATCTTAATCAGTTGTTCTTTTTGCCTTTAATTTTTTCTAAGAGGATTTCCATAAAATCGGTGTTTGTTGTCTGAACCCCCGTCTTACAAAAATGACATGAATTTAACATTTTTGAACATAATAATTTTGATAACCCTATTTTTCTAAGTGGTAAATGAATAAAAGGTTTTAGTTTTTTGAAGAATTCTCTATACTTCGTGCATGTCTTTTTATAGGATGCTGATAATCGTTTCGAGAATAGTCTTATCAGAATGCTGATCTCAAATTGTTCAGTTTTTTGAATTGTTATTCAACAATGGTCCTGATAAGCTTCTTATGTCGTCTGTGTTTCTTTTTTTGCTTTCGTTTTACATTTGTCGACATATCAAAGCGGAGAAGTCTATTTTTCTAAACAAGGTCTTCCTTTCACTCACTTCATTTTTCATTAGTTCTCACTAACTTGATTAGATTTTGATCATACGCCACATACTTTTATCAAACAAATGAAATCAGCACTTAAATTTTTTTTGAATTAGTTTTATGACAAGAGAACTCACATGTGGTACAAATATCCCTATGAACAAGTTTCTGTAGAACAATTTTTATCAAAATTTCTTGCTAAGTCGGTGAATTTTTAATTACAGAACTTTGAGCGCCGTCTATAGAAGTTCCATTTTATATCTGTATATGTTTCTATCTGTAATATATAGCCAGCAATTCTTTTTTGCAGCTTATTCCGGTAATCCATCAGCGATGTCGAATTTAATTTGAAAATCTATATTTGATCAGTGAAATGGTTTTATTGGCTTTTTTTCTTGTGCCATTATAATTTTCAATGTTTGTAGTTATACAAAAGATTCAAATTGTTTGATGCGTATACAACAAATCAAATTTTGGATCAGTACTACTACTAATAATAGTAGTAGAGTAGGATTTTAAGATATTTTCTGTCATCATAGTACTATTATGTTTTCCCAATTCTTTAAAGTTTTTTTGCAGGTCTTACGCCGGCAGGCAAGGTGTATTGTAACTTTTTTCTTCTGGGTACCATTTATCAAGACAACGGAACATTGTTTTTTTATAACTCAGTAAATAGAAACTGTAGTTTGTTCGAGGACTCAATTCGCTATCTATAAAAGAAATCCAGCTACGCATTAGCTGTAAAACGTACAAAGCAACAAGTGGAACTTATATGGCAAGTTTTTTTGATGCTCTTTTGCCGGTTTTTTGTCTGATGTTATTGACGTCAAAATCAGTTCGTATTCAGTCAACAATTTTCTAGAAAACCTAAAAATATTAAGCCGAAAACAAGCTTATTTGATATATGTCGTGGTTATATTTACTTGAAATTAAGTTAATTGAACTTTTTGGAATTTTCTACATGTATTGGAACGTTTTATACGCATTTAAATTCAAATTAAAATACTCGATTCTGATTGGTTAATAATATTCGTTCATTTACTACGTAACATCCTCCGTTGTTGGGAACAGATGTTGGGAAAACTGGTACAAGTTTTGAAGCGACCGGACGAGTGAACCGGTCGACGTATGTAAAACGGCGGAGCGCGCGACGCTTTTGGAGCCGTAACGGAGTTCCACAACCCGAGCGGTAGGGTAGTAACTCCTAGGGTTGGTTTCCTCAACTGTCACAACCAAGTCATCGTTCTTAAAGTATTGCTCGGTAGGCGTCTGCTACTTAGAGCGTCGGTTCAGCGTCGGTACGTACTCTCTGATCCAACGGAAGAAGATCGCATTAGCGTGCGACTGCGCACGTGTGTAACGTTTACGATGGTCAAACTCATTATTGCCAAGAACAGACGGAATACCGGTGGAGTGTTCTAAAGGAAAGTGGTTAGGCGTCATAGCGTTCAAATTGCATGGATCACTGCTTACGGTTGTTAAAGGACGCGAATTAAGAGCCTGCTCCACGAGACAAAAGGTAGTATGCAGCACCTAATCCGTGAGGCAACGCGTGCCAAGAATAGTATACAACACGCTCTTGAAGCTGCGTACCAACCTCTCCCAGATACCACCCTGATGTGGTGCGTTGGGTGGATTGAACCTCCACTTTATCCCTTTGTGAGCGAGCTGAGCTGCAAAAATGACAACGTTCCACTTTTCAATACTTTCTCGGATTTCTTTCTCCGCTCCAATAAAGTTACTGCCATTTTCCGACAAAATAATGTGCAGGTGTACCCCTACGTGACACAAACCGCTCAATTGTCATAACACAAGAACTGGTGTCCATGGATGTAACTATCTCGACATGGGCAGCGCAAGTAGTGAGACAGGTGAAGAGGAAGCCCCATCTTTTCTCAGTATTACGGCGCACAGTAACATAGAACGGCCCAAACTAGCGAACGCCTTCGATCGTGAAGGTAGGAGACTGGTAAACAAGTCTCTCCTTAGTTAAGTCATGATTGGTTGCATAATTAGAACCTGGAGTTCTCGGCATCTCAGGCGGTGTGCTTTGATGGAACGCAAAGATGATCTTACTTTCAGTACTGTGTAGTGTTCCTGCACAATTGATCTTAGGTAATCAACGCCTTGATGATAATGCTTTACGCTTCTCGCTCGGCTTCTTAAAGCTCAGTAGGGTAAATATTGCTACCATCGGGGTTACGGTAGCCGGCATGCTTTGGCAAAATTCGGAGCACGTACACGACGGCAATACGCATGTGTTTTTGATAAGAACTAAACTTATCAAATGGGATTAGACTTATCAAATGGATAATAGACTAAACTTATCAAATGGGAAAGTGATTGCTTGGTTCACACCGAGCTTGATTTTATTAATGACAGCTTTGTTCGGTACGAAAGGGAAACTTGAAACAGATAAGAAATGTGGACCTTTAAACCAGCTGCTTAGTTGCCAAAATTCAGCGGACATTCCAGGCGTGTCAGCGTTAGCGGTATTATCCTTAGTTGCGATGTGGTTCCATTGGTCAACGCTGTTAAACTCCAAAATTTTGCAAAAACGTTTTTTAAACAAAGGTTGGTTGCTGTTCATTAGAGTTAATACATTGGAGATTGGTCGTGCTCTCTGTCCACATGAATACTTGGTTAACAGTTACAGTAAGTGCCCTAACAGTTTCGTTCTCCAGCCGAGCGGCAAGTAAATCTGCTTGCAATTCCAGTTTTGGGACATAGTCATTAATTTCATTGGCGCCATGCGCGCTGTCCCCAATACAAACGCAAGCTCTGTTTTTACCTCGCCCTTAGGAGTTGCTAATCGGGCTCGAAGGAATGCGACGGCACTAAAAATATCCTGGGAACTGTCACCGAACATATTCAATTCTACATTATCAGAGGGTCCAGTAATACAACTTCGCAGAAATTTGCTATTTTCTAGCTTTGGTAAGTCTGCACTCTAAACCAAAATTCTTTGAATCTTGTCTTGCTGGAGCTCAACATCCCAAGGTTGTCCTGTGACACGCCAGATGTCTTTTAAGAGCAGTCGGGCACCAACAGTAAACGGTGCGACAAGACCAATAGGGTCAAAGACTTTCGAGACAAGACTTAGGACCAAGCGCTGCGTGAGTGACTTTGTGTACCCCTACTCACAGTTAAAGTGCCATTAGTGTGATCCCACTTTAGCCCTAGCTTTTGTGATGAATCCTCCTGACGTCAAACAATAAGCTTTGGCTCTGTAGATTTAGGACAACCATCAATTCGGTCGGCCAGATTTTGCACATTGCTTACGAATTTTGTAAACTTGAACCCACCGAGATGGAGAAGATGTACCAATTACTTTGATCTATTGATGGTTTTCTCAGGAGACTCCACTGAGTCAAGGTAATCGTCCATGTAGAAGTTTTCAAGTACGGTTTTTGCAGCTTCGGTCTAAAACTTGGCATTGCCTCTCGCAGTTCGTTGTAAGGCATAGTTGGCGGCGGTGGGGGAGTCTTTAGCCCCGGAAATATGGCGCGTATATTGATGCACTGCAACGTTAATTGTGGGCTCCTGCCGCCACAGAAAGCGAAGTGATGGTTGATCTGATGGTAATACACCAAACTGTAGAATCATTCCCTCGATGTCAACAGAAACGCCATATGGCTGTTGTCGGAAGCGAAGCAGTACATAAATAAGGGCTTAGAGCAGATTAGGGCCAGTGAGCAAGGATTTTTTGCTGCTCCATTGAGCACCCTACGCACCTTGCCCGGTTTATTCGGGCTTAAACCCGAATGTTGGGGTAGGTACCACTCTTTATCAGACCAGTTCTCAACCATGTGAGAGTCTGGAACCTCAATTACCTACCCCATATTTAGATCTTCTTTAACGATATTAGTATACATATTTTAAGGTCTTCATTCTTGGCCAATCGTTTTAACAGAAATTTTAGTTGCACAAGGCAGAAGAAGTAATTATTTGGGAGCTTGGTGTTGTCTGCAGCCCGCAGCATTCCGACATCGTATCTCAGGCCATTGTGTATGGTGGTACTCTCAAGAATTTCGTGAACCCTTGCGTCTGCTGCAGATCTTGAGTCAACCTGCTTGTTCGCCCCGAACGATTCAATGTCGTACCATGACTTCATTTGACCTGCTAACTCATTGTCATGTTAGATTTTCATTTTAAAGCATGTTGAGGCCAAACACGAACTTGATTGTGACGGACCGCTTAAGACCCAACCTATGGGTAAGCGTACGGCAACGGGTGAACGCTTCACATGGCCAGAGAAGTATTTTAACGGGCGGATACCATAATAGACATCTTGTCCGTTTATCATTTCAATGTCTTTGTAGGAGTATGTCACGGGATCAAGGAATGCTAAGTGTGGTTAAGTCTCTTGCAAGTACTGTACATTAATTATATCTGAGCTGACGTTCAGGTTCTCTTTAACGAAAGGGCTGATGGTAAACGGTTCGAATTTCTGATGTTCTCCCGGTTTCACAGTAACTTCAACGACCCTAGTATCAACTAACTCTTCGGTATTAATACTCTTGACCGTTAACTTTAGTGCTTTACCGTGGAAACTCAGTCTATCTGCGAGACTACCTGCCACCCATGAGTTAATGCAGGCAGAATCGCCCATAGCTAAAGCTTTGGTATCTAAACCGGAGGAATTGCCCAACTGCAATTCAGTCACCTGAAGGAGCCCCTTAACGTCATTAACTGATGACGTCGTCGTGGTCTTATTAGACGGCTGTTGACTAGTAGTTGCTTTACTTTGACCTGTGTTGCCAGAAGACTGGATAGTGTTGGGATTTGTTGACTGTTTTGCTGGGAAACCCCTATCTGCTCCATGCAATGGTGTGTTATGCAAACTATTACATCCTTCTGCTAGGCACTTTCTTGGTTGAGGGCTTTGGCGGAATGTGTGCTTGTCCCGTAAGCACGAAAAGCAAGGATTATCATCCACCACTCTTTAGCTCTCTGAGTTGGAGTTTTCCCTTGAAAACTCGACACTCCCATAGCCGGGGGTTACCTGTGCATACAATGCAGCAAAAGTAAGTTTTTTGTGGAAGAAGATGGCGTTTGCTTCTTTCTTTTTCTTTGTTGTGAATTCGATGCAAACAGTGTTGCTGCTGTTTTTGTCTTGGTTACTAAAGTGCTGTTATTTTCATGTCCTGCCTTGTTTGCGCTTTGTTTCATAAGATCGTGGAGCTCAGACTTTTCTATAAGCCAATCGTTAAAGTCAAGGAGAGTAGGTTTAACCCAGTGCTTTTTAACTTTAAAGAGCGAACATGACTCTTTCACGTTTGTTGGTAACTTCTCTACCGCTTGGTTAAGTAGGGAAGCGCATTTCAAGTCAGTATCATAAGATAGTGAAATGAAAACTCCAACGAGGCTTGATATTGCGGCAGGATAGTTAAAGATGTTATCAATATTGTGCATCTTAAGAGTCGGAAAATTAATTTAATTATCCCAGTGTTCACTTACGACTGCCTGTGGCTCGCCAAATTTACGTTCTAAACTCTTTAGTGAATCCTTGAACATTAAACCACAGTAAGCAAACTCGGCGATTACAATCTTGGCTTTACCAGTAACGAGTGTTTTAAATTACGTCAATTTAACGTCATCGCTGAGCAACTGCGAGTTAATCGCGTTTTTGAATTGACCATACCACTCATACCATCACGTTTCCATTTTGCAAAAGGGTCGTTTTTCTTACTGGCTATTGCATCAGCTAAATCCCTAATCAATGGCGCCTTTTCGGGTATTGGAGGGACAGGTGCAGACACCTGCGGACCACTCCAACTCAACGGAGTGGGGCTAACATAAGGATATGTTGGCTGAAAGACCGGAGAGGTTTGACAAAGTGCGACATGTGCCTGTGCGATATGTGCCTGAGCAATATGTGCCTGTGCATTTGGAGGCACACTATTCACGGTAGTAATGTCTTGGTGCACTATTGATGGTATGTGCTGTAGAAAACGCCAATGATTCATATTTGGCACACAGTATTGGCCGAGAGGGCTGTTGTGCATATTTAGGACAGGAGCAGCAACGGAACGTACGGCTTTGTGTACTCGGTAATTATTATTCTGAAAAGTGTTATGGACAGAAACCTGACGCATCCAAGGGGCGTTTGAAATGGGAGCAGTGAAGTTAGGTGCGAATACTGGGTTCGGGGTGAAAAGGGTATAAGGATTAGTAGGTTCGAATTTGTGCCTTTGGGTGTTTGGACTTGGTGGGGTGCTTGTTTGCAAAGGAACATTAGGTAGAAGGCGTCTGAGGCTCGGGAAAAAACTAATTTGTTGTTGGGTGCATATAAGCTGTGTTGAATTGTTCTCAGGCAGATTTGATGTTTCAGGTCCCCTGGATTGCGAAATTTGAAGTTTTACGTGTGGAAAAAAACACATCGGACAAATTATTTTGATTTATTTGCTGTCCGAACGGCTGTGGTAAAACGGACTGTAGAATGGGCGGTGAAGAAGCCCCTGGGACGTGTACAGAAGGCAGCTGACTATCTGCGGTTCCTTGGTTAGTTCTGCTCGGAAGCGCCATGCCTTGTTGGCCTGTTTGTTTCATTTGCGCCCGTAGTTGCGCCTGGTACAACGCCTGTGTTAGCAGCAGCCAAAAAAATTTAAAGTGGTGTATAATAAGGGTCGAGTTGCTGCAAGGTCTTTTTGCTTAAAAAGTATTTGCACCGACAATTTTTTGGAATAGAGTTCCTAGAAATTTCAGTGTTTTGATCTTCCACTGTTTTGCCGTTGTTGTGTCTAGAGCATTCTGGAGCGTCTTTCGTAACCTCTAGTTCACCAGTTTTCTCCTCATTGTTAAAATTTAAAGCAAGTGAGGCGTTGATCCTGTCCTGGACTGCTTTTTCAATTCTCATTGGGCTCTTAGCACTTGAAGTGGTTTCGGAGCAGCTTTCTATAGAAACGGCGTCCAGCAATACAAACGCTTGCAGAGTTGCCTCTGCCAAACCTGTCCTGTTGTTTTTCTCCCGCTCATGTCATTTCATTTGATTTTAACGAACAAAATGGCTGCCTCATTCTGTTTTTCGATTTCATCGCGCTTCATTTTAGCAATTACGTATTCATGTTTACGCTGACTAGATTTTTGTGACGAGGCTATCAGCAAGGAAACTCTAAAACGAATGGAAGCCCTCAATTCTTGAAACTCACTCGCTTTATCATCATCAGAAGTGACGTAGTTTTGTGTTGAAGTGAAGATTTTGTCGTTTTTAGTTGTCGTTGCTTCCAAATGAGACCATAATGAAAGAACAAATGTACTTGGATCATCCGCTTTTCCAACAAGGGCAATCAAGTTCTCATTTTGTCTACAATGGTCATAAAAGATTCGTTGCACTTTTTTACTAGGCGTTCAAATTTCACTCACCTACTTTGACTACTTATACAATGAAAGATATCTTCATATATATCATGTAATTCAGCCTCTCGCTTTGACCTGAAAGCGTACAAGTTTTTGATCAAGAATATTGGACATCACGATGCTATTATTTATCATCACGATGTTATTTTTTTTATTATTCATCAAGGTTATCTATTATATGCACACTACAAAAAAAACAAAACAAACCCAACGCAAAAGACCCCAAACAAGGCACACTGTAGACCGTCTGTAAACAAAGCGCCGCAAGAGCAATAAAGATCGTCGAGCCCACAGTGCGCTACAAAACAGAAGTGGAACGCTGAACGCTATGCGCTCAACGCGGAAGGAGACGAAGGACAAATGGGAAGTCGAGCGAGCAGAGCGCGACCAAACGGAAACGTGACGGCCAATATTTTTGTCATCTTGTTCACGTTTAAGTAATAACCGTTCAAATACTCGAACTACAATTGTGAAGTTGAGTAGATGTTGTCTCTAATAATAGAATAGCAAAGAACTGCGTGTAGAGCTCCTGCTGAGGGTTAAGTAATTACTGGTGGTTTTCTGCTAAAAGTGGTACTTCTACAGCAATATACAGCTCTGGTTGATCGCTTTTAGATTGTTATTCGCCAGCTATTGATCAAGTTTATCACAACGATTAGGCTAAAATCAAAATCTGTCAATTTAGCGTTTTTTTGTTAAATCGAAGGTTGCTCGGTAAGTCCTGGCACTAATATTAACTCAATAAATAGGAACTGTAGTTCATTTGAGGATTCAATTTGCCATCTGTAAAAGATATCCAGCAACGCATTAGCTGTAAGACGTACAAAGCAACAAGTGGAACTTAGACTGCAAGGTTTTTTTGATTCTCTTTCACCGGTTTTTTGTCTGATGTTATTGACGTCAAAATCAGTTCGTATTCAGTCAACAATTATTTAGAAAACCTAAAATATTAAGCCGATAACCAGCTCAATTGATACATGTTGTGGTTATATTTAATTGAAATTAGGTTAATCGAACTTTCTACGTAAATTGGAACGTTTTCTAGGCATTTAAATTCAAATTAAAATACTCGAGTATGTTTGGTTAATAATATTCGTTCATTTACTACGTAAAAGTTTTTCAAAGGTTATTTCAAACTCGCATGGTATTCCAAGCACTAGGAAAAAAGGAATTCCAAGCAATTACAAAAAACTTTTTTCGAAATAACTTTCGAGGAAGATTGATTTTTTTCTATTCCTTCATTTCTATTCAATTTCTTCTATTATTTCTCTGATCAAACCAAGTCTGTTCAAACCAAGCTAATCATTATTTTGAGAACAATAGGAAACAAAAATTTAAAGAGTTGAGAAACTTGTATGCAACCATCTGATACTATGGATAACGAATGTTAATCCAAATGAACAAGAACGTCTTTGCTCTTTCTTACCATGAGTTTGGTGACCTCAATATCTCTATAGAAGATGATCATATTCATAAATGTCACGATTAATTAATTTTATTGGATTTTTTGAGCGTTCCGAACAAGAAAACCTCGAAATTCATCAATATTCTTGAGTTCAAGGAGAATAAGTCGGAAGTTTTTAATTCAGCAACTAAACAACTAGTCAATTCCATTTCCAATAACCATGAAAAATTTCCAACTAGTTTTTCCAGCAAAGTGGTTGTTTTCAAATTGTTTAAGCACTCTAACTCTCCAAAAATTAGGTTTTGATTTATTCAAATCAGAGTTTCGGAAAGGTTCATCAACTTACTTAGGTTGGAGACAAAATGATATACCAGTAAATGTCCATGTGGTTTCCACATTGCAGTTGACCTGTACTTCAACTATTAAAGTGCAATTAGGGATAATTTTGCAAACTACCCAATTAGATCTGTGATGATGTTCGAATTGAGAGGCGTTTTAGGCCGCTCGAAGGGGAAAAACCATTTGGGTAACGTATAACCTTATTTGTTGGTGATGCAAGTAATAACCGTTCAAATACTCGAACTACAATTGTGAAGTTGAGTAGATGTTGTCTCTAATAATAGAATAGCAAAGAACTGCGTGTAGAGCTCCTGCTGAGGGTTAAGTAATTACTGGTGGTTTTCTGCTAAAAGTGGTACTTCTACAGCAATATACAGCTCTGGTTGATCGCTTTTAGATTGTTATTCGCCAGCTATTTATCAAGTTTATCACAACGATTAGGCTAAAATCAATATCTGTCAATTTAGCGTTTTTTTTGTTAAATCGAAGGTTGCTCGGTAAGTCCTGGCACTAATATTAACTCAATAAATAGAAACTGTAGTTCATTTGAGGATTCAATTTGCCATCTGTAAAAGATATCCAGCAACGCATTAGCTGTAAAACGTACAAAGCAACAAGTGGAACTTAGACTGCAAGGTTTTTTTGATTCTCTTTCACCGGTTTTTTGTCTGATGTTATTGACGTCAAAATCAGTTCGTATTCAGTCAACAATTATTTAGAAAACCTAAAATATTAAGCCGATAACCAGCTCAATTGATACATGTTGTGGTTATATTTAATTGAAATTAGGTTAATCGAACTTTCTACGTAAATTGGAACGTTTTCTAGGCATTTAAATTCAAATTAAAATACTCGAGTATGTTTGGTTAATAATATTCGTTCATTTACTACGTAAAAGTTTTTCAAAGGTTATTTCAAACTCGCATGGTATTCCAAGCACTAGGAAAAAAGGAATTCCAAGCAATTACAAAAAACTTTTTTCGAAATAACTTTCGAGGAAGATTGATTTTTTTCTATTCCTTCATTTCTATTCAATTTCTTCTATTATTTCTCTGATCAAACCAAGTCTGTTCAAACCAAGCTAATCATTATTTTGAGAACAATAGGAAACAAAAATTTAAAGAGTTGAGAAACTTGTATGCAACCATCTGATACTATGGATAACGAATGTTAATCCAAATGAACAAGAACGTCTTTGCTCTTTCTTACCATGAGTTTGGTGACCTCAATATCTCTATAGAAGATGATCATATTCATAAATGTCACGATTAATTAATTTTATTGGATTTTTTGAGCGTTCCGAACAAGAAAACCTCGAAATTCATCAATATTCTTGAGTTCAAGGAGAATAAGTCGGAAGTTTTTAATTCAGCAACTAAACAACTAGTCAATTCCATTTCCAATAACCATGAAAAATTTCCAACTAGTTTTTCCAGCAAAGTGGTTGTTTTCAAATTGTTTAAGCACTCTAACTCTCCAAAAATTAGGTTTTGATTTATTCAAATCAGAGTTTCGGAAAGGTTCATCAACTTACTTAGGTTGGAGACAAAATGATATACCAGTAAATGTCCATGTGGTTTCCACATTGCAGTTGACCTGTACTTCAACTATTAAAGTGCAATTAGGGATAATTTTGCAAACTACCCAATTAGATCTGTGATGATGTTCGAATTGAGAGGCGTTTTAGGCCGCTCGAAGGGGAAAAACCATTTGGGTAACGTATAACCTTATTTGTTGGTGATGCCAGACTGGATAATAATTCAAATGTCCCGTGAAAAAAAAAAATTTGAAGGACGTTCCTGGATATAAAATTTGTCAAACCAGTAGTAAAGTCAAGACCGAGGGATGCCAATAAAGCAAACAGCTACCATCAAGAAATTGAAGGTCTAAATTTGAGCGGAAAGTAGTAGTTAATCTTCTAACAGCTAATCTTCTATTGTAAATTAGGAAAAGTCCCCTTGTTGTCAGGTATAATGAGACAAATCGCCCAAAAATGCAGCAAAAGTTGAGAGCGGAGATACGAAGGCACATTTAACTGTAAAATAACCGTTATCAATTTTGCCATTCATGAAAAATTCCAAACTATGCCCCCATGGGATGCAAATCACTCAAAAACTGATAGCTAGTTGATATGTCCTGTGAAGCGATCCTATCAGAGAGGGGCTTTAGCTCCGTATAATTTCTTTATCACCCTGAAGAAAGTTAAAATTCGAAACATTTTCAAATTCTTACATATATTGGGTTTTGTCAATGAAATTCTACCATTTTAGTGAAGTTATTACTTGTTAATTTTTAATTGTCAGGGCTTGAAAATACACATAGAGTTGACCTACAACCCCCAATTGCACCGACTTCCTTTCAAATTGAGGTTCTGAAACGATTTTTGAGAAATTCAAATTTTTGGGTTGCATTGAAGTGCAATCATTTTTTCAAGAAATGAAAATTTTCATTGAGATTTTTTAGGAGAAAGCAAGCGCTAAAATATGTAATTTGATGTTTTTTTGTATACAAATAAGAGAGGAAATTTTCTGCCTTTAAACAGTTTACATTTAAAAAGTTTTTAGTCCAGTTTTAATTCAAAATGATTATACTTTTGACACTGATCGTTCAAAAAGTTTTGATTGTACGATTTACGTTGTCTGCTTTTTATACACAAATGGCCAATTTTTAATTCTCTCAGATTAATTTCTGAGGCCTGCGATTGAATGGCGGACTTTTAGTTCTTGCTATCTGGTAACACTAATTCTAATGAAGAAAATACAAAAATGGCAAACGTGCTTCGTGAGAACAAAATATATAAATCTGTAAACGGCACCAAACTAAAAATAGTCAGAGAAAACAAATCACTCAACCAGTGTTGTATAAAAAGGACCGTGTACACCATCCGGCAACGATGGATGTAGGTCGGACATAAGGGATGATGAGTAGCACTTAGCCGGATGCTGCACTCCAAGCTGTTCCCCTCCAGACAGTGTAAAGACGGCCCAGTCACAAAAATAACTAACAAGTGGAGAGGAAAGCACCTATATTGCGCCAGTGTTGTATTGTGCAGTTTTCCTAAGCCTGTTTTCCCTGAGGACAAAATGCTGATTAAAAATTCTCGTAATTCCCCTCGGTCGTCGATGATCACGGAAGCAGAGGCTCACCTTTTTGATTTAGTTTTTCGCAAATTTTTTACTCTGTGCTTTATTGGTATCAAAGAAAGCCTAGTTTCACTGCTAAGGCATTTTTTATGCATTTATTTCTAATAAAGATTGCAATAAGCTACACCTCTGTGATGCCACATCCGAGATTGTTTACACATGAAACAAAACGTGCAAAATGATCAAGACGAACAGACTGCTACGAATAGAAATTGAACATGATTTTCAAATCGGCACTTTTCATCATCGTTATAGGTTTAATCAACACGTTTAGTGTTTTAAAACCACACTTTTTTTAGCGTTTTAAAAGGTTCAACGCCCTTCATTTATCTTGAAGTCGGCAGCTCACACTCAGGTATTGAAGGGAGCCCTGGCTAAACACTCCCAAACAAGCAGTGGGAAGCCCCAACCGTTTTCTGATCAACACGCAAACCACCCACAGAGGTTGACTCCTTGCTTTTGCAGTCAGCTCCCCTCCAACCAGGTAATGGAAGTGGAGGAGCCTTTTCCGTAGCCCAAAATTCTGCCTCCGTGGCGCAGAATTCATGCAGTAGAAGGTTTAATAGGAGCCATTGTAGAGGAAGAAAGCCTGCTTACCTAAAGGTTTCGATATTTTTTCTGATCTTGATTAAGTGTCGCTATACATTTAATTTCTCTATCCTTCGCATCTGATGCTTTAATTTTCGACCACAGTCAGGATTTATAATATACATTGGAGTTGACTTGCTTCCCCCGAATCAACCAAATACGCTTTTAAGAGAGGGACCTTCTTTTAATTGACCCTTTTTCATAAAAACAAACGTAACAGGCGCGGGCAAGACAGCCAAATCTAGATTTTTTTAAAAATTGATGAAGCAAGGCCGATGAATAGTTTGGTCAAGAAGGTCCCTATTTCTAAAATATAAGCAGAAAACACTCCAATATCCTAACTTCAACTCAACAAAAAGTACGTGCAAGCGAATTTTATTGTGGCAATATTTCGTCAGCAAATCTGACGAAAACAACACATCTGGAGAATTCTTTGCCTGTGCAAAACTGTAACCCAATATCAAAGCTAACTCACTAACAAACTGAAAAAGTGGGCCAGTACCAAAGCACTAAAGTGCTAAATCTTAAACTACTACTAAAGTGATCTTTCAGGTTTTTGACAGTGCTCCTAGTGCAAATCATTTTGCTGTAAGTGTGAATTTAACTGTAATGAATTTAAATACGCTGCTGTAATATTTCAGTATGGGAGTTAACTGTTGCGTCCATTGGGCGTATCATATCCCCTTTTCTTGTGGGATTTGTGATAATAGAAGTACCATTACTGGTGACTATTATCAATTAGAGATCAAAGCTAATGTCTTCTTCAGTTTAGCCTAATTTTTGTGATAAACTTATTAAATAGAAATATTTGATAAGTTTATCACTTGTAATTTCAGAGTATTTTGAATTTATACTTCTGAATGGTCTTCATTGTGGGCGCCAGCTGTTTACGAAACGCCATCAACGGGCTGAAGACGTTCCTGATCCCTACGGGCTGAAGACGTTCCTGCGACGATTCTGTTTCGCAGTCCCTTGACTGAGCCTCAACCCCTAGTCAAGTAAGCCCCCTAAAATACTGCAGTATCTTATGCAAAAAAGTACGTTATCCAAAAATTCAACATTGTTATCCGGCACGATAAAATTAACAAAAACCTCAAAAAACATCCTTCAAGCAATAATCTTGCCGTATTGACAAGTTGTTGAGTCGCATCGAACATTTCAAACCTCGACTAGCTGCTATTGTTTACACCGCGAGATCCTCGCCTCCTAACATACTGAAGCAATTGAGGAATTCTCAAGTAGTGGCTCTAAATCGTTGCCTGATTGACATCAGGAACTAGTCGTTGCCTGATTGACATCAGTGATCGACATCAGGAACCGTTTGCTTTCCAGTCAAAAACGGAGATATTTTTATTGTTGAAGACACGTCGTGTCCATCCACCAGCTTACATGGAATTGAAATTTCTTTCAACCATCCTAAATAACTCAAAAGACCTTCGTTGCTTAGCCCAGAGGAAGCTTGGTTATCGGAAACGCCCATCTTCCTAGAAAAGAAAGAAAGCACAAGTAGAAAGTCAGCCAACGAGGACTTGAGTATAGTTCGTTGTTTTGTTCTTTGTTGGGTTTTCTGCATCCTTGAGACCTAAGTGTTTCGAGGGCAACGAGATTTCAATATCGGGACTTGACTTTGAAATGCCTGCGAGATCCAACTCCATTAGGGACCCATGCGGTCATTGCGCACTGCAGGTCAAAGATGACGGATATGGAGATCCACAATGCCATAGGTGTGACTTCTGGTTCCACCTAAAATGTACTTCGGTTGCAGCAGCCCTGTTAACTCATTTGAAAAAAGTTCAAGGATTGGTTTGGCTTTGTGAATCTTGTGAATCTCCGGCTAAGGAAGCACTCTCCATGTCATCTCCCAAAGTTGACGAAGTCGGGAAACTTCTTGAAAACGTTGACGAGCTGAAGAAGAATTTCGTATCCGTTAAGGAGATCAAACGTGAATTGACGGAGAAAAAGGCCTTGGTCAGTTCGTCTTCATCAGAGGTCAATAACATCAAATTTGAACTGTCGAAACCCAAGCCTCACCCACCTGAACCGCCTGCGGTGACACCAAGAAATTTCTCGAAAACGCCATTTCCGACCGCTCAATACTAGTATGTGGGATCGAAGAACATGAGCCAACGTTGCAGTGTTCCGAAAGACTAAAAAAAGACCTTTCTACAGCTAAAAAATTTGATTGAACAAGTAGATCCGTCAATTTGCTCCATCGAAGACGTCCACCGAATTGACAAGTGCACTCGCGATCATAAACCCAGACCAGTAGTAGTAACTTTCCAAAATCAATGGGACAAACAGATGGCCCTGTCGAAAGCTTATATGCTGAAAAACACCAAGTTCTTTCTGAAACCAATGCTAACTTCGGAAAAACGAGCCCTGGAGAAATAACTGCTCAATTTGCGTTTCAAGCTATCAAATTTAGGCAACCACAAAAACGAGAAGAAAATTTTGAACCTGAATCTTTGTCATGGGAACACGGTTTTGGACAACTCCAAACCCGAGATCTTCTAGCAAAGCAAATTAAAGACAATTGACTAAGTAATGACTTTTACGTTTGTTCTTTTTCTGAACTGTCGAGGAATGCTTTTGCTAGAAAAACGAGCTGACCTCTCAGCCCTCCTGCATAAACACCAACCACACTTTGGTTTTTTCTACGAGACATGGCTAGATAAGACGCTTTAAAACAGTGTTTTGTCAGCTGGGAGATTGTTTTCAGTTGTTGGAAGACAAGACCGCATACCAGGTCGAGATGGCGGGACTCTGATTTTGCAGAGCACCTCCAACACATCATGTGCGGAGTTCCGTGGCAATCTATCTTGTCATAAGCAAAGTCGACATTTATACTTCAGCCTTGATCAAAGTTGACGACCGTCTGGTCCTCTTCATTTTGGTCTAGCTGCCCCACAAGGTAGTCAAAATTAGGTCTCAACTACATCCTTGGCTAGCGTACTACATCATGGATTGACATTTCTGCTGAGTTTTAATGAAAAGATTGCATTTGAATACCGCCATATATGCCTTTTTGGTGATTTCATCTTTCCGAAAACTGATTTGTCGACTTTCAGGTCTTCATCTGCGAGAGAAACTAGCTTTTAAACATGTTAGATTACTTTGAAATATGCCCTACTATTCTCAGCTCCACGCACAACCGTGACAACTGCCTTGACAACATTCTCGTGTTCTCATCTATCGTTGGCTGTTTTGACTGCCTCGTCCTTCCACTAACTCGTTTCTCAGATCATGCTCCCATATCAGCAAAGCTATACTCAAAGTCCTCATCCTCATCTATAAGAATCCGAAATTATACTTTTACTGAGCCAGCTATTTGTTCACTATGGCAAAGTTACACCTTCTTCAACTATCTTTCTGCGAACACGGTCGCTGATTGCTATCTCCATCTGCATGTTAGTGTGAAAAAGTCTTTTCGGAGAGTAACCAGAAAAATGGATTATTGAAGAAATGCTCCGTTCTTTGTGCAAACTTGTTCCGGATCGTCTTCAATTGCGTAATCCTGAACTGCCTAATTCACCGATATATGGAAGTCTTCATTTATTAAACCTATTCACAAAGGAGCTTGACGGAACGACATCACCAATTACCGTCCAATTAGTCTGCTGCCAAAGATCTCATTGATATTCGAAAAGTTACTCCACAAGTTTCTTATTGATCAACTCAAGAAAAAAAATTATCTGAGACAGTATGGTTTCCAGTCTAAAAAACCTACGATTTGTCAGCTTCTAGAATACGTCAACTACCTATATCTCAACAAAGGAGACATACTATTCTCAAAATGCTTCAATTATAAGAAAGCCTTCAATTTTGTGCCACATTCCGTTTTACTAGTGAAACCCCGAAAAATTGGTCTGGACTCGATTTCTGTTTTCCTCTTCGAAAGTTACCTTCTCTGAAGATTTCAAGCAGTACGAATCAACGGGTTTTCTTCGATGCATACGAGAGTATTGAGTGGCATACATCAGGGTTCAGTACTTGGTCCCCTGTTCTTCTTGATTTTTTTCAACGATCTGCCGTGTATTCTTCTGGACAGTATTATGTGGTTTTTTGCTGATGACACGAAACAAGTTTTCAACTCCTTGAATTTCGATGATGATCTTGTAAGTTTCTGCAATTGGAATCAACAATTCCGCAAAAAAAGTGCGTGAAGGATCTCGTTGTTTATGTCAACAGAAAGTTAAAATGTATTACGCACATTGAATTTAAAGTCACGAAAAGCCGCAGAGCTTTCTGCAAACTTAAAAATACTATACCTTGGAGCACTCCATCACATATCAAGTACTAGCTCTATGTCACCTATGTTGTTCCAATACTCATCTATGGCTCTCAGATTTGTTGTTTTTCACTTGCAGACCTCAGGGTTTTCGATTTCGAGGATATCCAAGAAAAATGCTTGAGATGGGTATACGGGAGTTCTAGGAACTACTTGGACACTCTTCTCAAACATAAAATCCTACCGATGGCCTTTCGAATCCAAATTGAGGGCTGCCAACTGTTCATTCTCTTGGCCCAATGGAAGCTATTGAGCGATTTCTGTGATAATGTTGAAGTTTTATATCTTGGTGTGACGAGAAGACGAAGATACAAGTTCAAACTCAAACGTAAATTAGCCCCTGGATCTTTCTATGAACGGTCCACCAGTCCTTCATGGGATAATCGATGATGAAAACTTCAAGATCAACAAGATTGTTGAACATTTTGAATCCATTATCCCATTTTTCAATCCCTGTTTTCGATGCTCATGATTTGTTTGTTGCAACTGCCTCACTTGTACGAGCTTTGCAAATGTTAAATAGTAACGAATTTCGTTGATTTTTTATTTATTTGTAGATATTGGCCCTTAATCGGGAATTAAGTCTTTCTCTCTCCCTCTCTCTCTCTCTCTCTCAAAACGATCTCTGATGTGAGAATGTTCAATCCGTATGCTAAAAACTGCTCAATAAGCATACATATTCCGACAATTATCAGGGGTACTTCAAGCAACTGAAATACGAACAAAGGAAAATTGAAGTCGAGAAAGCCACTTTCTTTTCTTTATTCTTCTCATGTACAAGAGGAGCTGTCCAATCAGTTTCAAAAACCATAGAGAAATTGGCTTCCAGGATCAGCGAAAATAATGAAGACTCATATTGGGACGTGATCAAGTATATAACGACAAAAAAGTTTGATGCTTTTGCGAAGCGCCGTAACTCTGACTTCGTGGCGCATCCTCCATGCGCACTTTTCCTGCATTAGAAGCGTCATTAGGAACCATTGTAGAGGAAGAGAGTCTGTTTACCTATATTTTTCTACTTTTTTTCTGATTTTGATTCAAAATCATTATAAATTATATTGTCTGCTTTTTATCATATTTATTTTAGATAACCAGATATTGCCCTCCGTAATTCTTGTTTTACGCAACCAAATTCGCATCCATGTAGTTTGTTCTGAACGAAGACTGCAAGGAAAACTTGCCAAACTTTCGGAAAGGCAAGACAAGCTGCTAAGAGCATCCAATGAGAAGACTGTATCGGTTCTAGATAATATCATTTTGCGGGATATGTAAGGGACTAGCTCGTTTTTGGTCCAAAGCATCCAATAAAAGACAGAGTTGCATTTCTTGGCTGACATAGACAGTTTGATAAGAAATCTGCGTGAGAACAAAGCACCAGGTGAAAAACTGTTCGAAATTGAAGCGGCAGCAAAATGATACTCAAAAACGTCAGAGAAACACCTTCAGATAGAGCATTAGTAAAACTGCAAAAATATCTGCGTGACAATGCCCTGATTGCTGTTCCTTTTGATAGGGGTGTAGAGTATTGTTTTATGAAAAAGAACACGTGCGCAGAAAAACTGGAAAAGATTTTAGATTGCGAACAGTTCAGAAAGCTTGAAAAGAGTTGTGATAATATCGTAATAAAAATGAAAAAGAACTAAACAAAGGACTTTTGGATATGAGGAAAAAGGGAAGATACCGGTTAAGGTTTACGAAGCTTTAAGGTCCACTGGAGCACAACCGGCAAGGTTGTATGCATTAGCTAAAGTACACAAAAAAGAAACCCCTCTGAGACTTGTTCTCTCTATCCCGGGAAGTTGTTTCCATAAACTTAACAAGTCTCTATCACCCTTTTCCCAAAAGATTGAAGGAACAAACATAGAAACTAACATCAATGACACACGAAAGACTCTGGAGCAAATAAAACTTGAAAAAGACGAAAAAAGCCTATCATTAAATGTAAAAAGTTTATACACCAACGTTCTCGTAAAGGAAGCCATTAACATTGCCTTGCGATCGTTTTATGCTAGGGACGATAAACCAGACATATCTAGAACAACAATGAAACGTCTGCTTGAATTAGCCGTCACCAACGTCCTTTTCCAATGCAAGAAAGACGGGTTGGCAATGGGTGCGTCCTGGGCGGTGTTTTTGGCATACCTTTGGATGAAATCGTGGGAGCCACAACTGAAAGTACAGACACCTGAATGAAAAACCAACACACAATGTAGCACTTGACCCAATTGCGAACATGGTGTGAGAGCCCTTTCCAGGGGTGTTGAGTGTGAAATTTAAAATAGATGGTTCCACACAAAATGTCCACGCAGTAACACAGAATATGATAGCATGGAAAACCAGTTCTGGATGTGCTCATTCTGCCATGAAAACAATCAAACTGCTTTAACTATTTGTCCGAAACTAAAGTTTTTCTAAGATATGTTGACGATATTGTCAGAACAGCTAGAGGTGGCACGAAAGAGCTGTTAGATGCGGTCAATAAGCTCCATCCAAATCTCTAATTTACATTAGAAACAACAGATGATAAAAACAGTTTGCCTTTTCTGGACATGTCAATTATCGTACAACCGGAGGGGACAATTTTTTGCATATGGTATCAAAAACCAACAGATACTGGAACAATTCCGAACTATCGTAGCTGTGCACCACCACAACATAAGAAAAGCATTATACAGGAACATTACACCGCCTGTTCCGAGCCACCAGCAATTGGGAAGCGTTCCATGAAGCATTGACAAAAAGTGAAGAAATCCGGGAACGTAATTAATATCCTAGCCATTGGGTAGGGAATATTGTCAGGGATACAATTAACCAGCTGCGAATGAAAGAACAAAGAAAAGGACATAGATATAACGCGGGAGTAGCCTTAAAACAACAGGAAAATACTGAGAAACAACAATTTGTGTTACAGTACAGAGGCAACATCACTAATGAAATTGTAAAGAAGTTGATCAAATTTCATCCTGTACAGACGATTTTCACCACTCGGACACTTAAGAGCTGTTTACCTAACCTCAAGTCTAGCTTTGATAAGGATCTCATATCCCACGTGGTTTATGAACTCACTTGTAATGGTTGCAAATCCATCTATGTAGGGCAGACATGCCGACATATTACCACAAGGGTTGCAGAGCATGCCATGGTGGACTCCCCGATGGGAGTACATGCAAACGAGTGCAACGGTGATAAAACAGCTTTCCAGTGGAAGATATTAGACCAATGCAGCAACCAATCTAAGTTAGTGACACCAGAGGCGCTCTATTTAAGAACACTGAAACCAGCCATCAACACGAGGGACGAACACCGAACACAAGAATTGACACTGAAAGCTTAGTTTGGAGATGAAAATCCAACTTTAAAGACACGTTACGAAACGAAAATTTCAACTTTATAATTGAACAAAACCAAAGTAAGTTTAAAGCAAAATATGTAGGTTTTTAATAAAAAAACATGTCGATATGCATCTGCTACATCAAATCGAAAATGTATTTTTACTCAGATGTAAAAATTTTTTTGTAGATACGATTGTAGATATGTAAAAATTCGTTTTAAACTTCCTTGAATGATTGATTTTAGTGATTTGCATTTTTTTCTGGCTTTTCATTCTAGCATTTTGTTTTGTTTATAACCTGACGATGAATGCAGAGATCAAAAACCTTCGTAAGGTGGCCGCCGTATTGTCCGACAGGGCGTTTAGCCGACAAGCAAAAAATGAGAAATTTAACCGACAATTTAGATAACATGAGCAATAAAACTTATTCTGAATCTGTGATTGGCCAATTGAAAACAATATTTCGTAGCGGACAAATATACCGCAGTTTTTGCATTATCTAGTGTAACGAAGGTCTATCATCTAGTGTAACGAATGTCTATCCGTGGTTGGACCGTATTTTACCGCATGTGGCCATGCCTCGCGGGCCATGGCCATGCCTCAGCGCCCCGTGGGACTTGATATGAATCTATCACAACAAAACTACTGATTTATGGACCATTGAGACTTTTATGACCAATTATGATAAAACGGTCGGCTAAGTTTCCCATTTTTTCCTTGTCGGCTAAACGCCCTGTCGGCCAATTTTCCTAGCACCCGTTCGTAAGAAAGTTTTAAATTGACAATCTTTTTTTAAATCATATCTTTTTTGACTAAAATTCTGATGCTTCAATATCTCTCGCAACTGATGCTTTAACTATTGACTACTGCCAGGATTTATAATATTCATTCATTGGAATTGAGTTGCTGCCGCCGAAATAAACAACTATTCTTTCAGTGGAGGTGCTTTCTTTTGATTGACACTTCTCTTATGACAACAAATGTACCACGCACGGGCAAGACAGCCAAATGAAGATTTTTAAAAAACATTAAGGAGACCGATGGAAACTTTTGATCAGGAAGCTCTCTTCTTCTAAAATATAAGCAACAATTACTCCAATCTCTTAAGTTCAGCTCAACAAAAAGCACGAGTAAGCGACCTCTTTTGTGGCAATAGTTCCCCACCAAGTCTGACGAAAACACAGCTGGAGAGTTCTTTACTTGCAAAACTGTAACCCAATATCAAAATAAATTCATTTTTAACCTGAAAAAATGCTCCAGTACCCTAGCGCTAAAGTGCTAAATCTAAAACATTGGTGATATTTCAGCCTTTTTACAGTGCTCCTAGAGTCTATCATGTTTTTATATATGTAAAATACAATGCGATAAATTTAAATACACTGCTGCATTGTTTCTGTTTCAATGTGGGGGTTCACTGCTCCGTCCATTGGCTGTATACCATACCCCCTTTTCCCATGGGATTTGTGATAATAAAAATGGTGTAATTTCACATGCTCTATACTGGTATGTGGATAACGTGCGGGGGGGGGGGGTACAAACAGAGGAGATCCGAAAATTTTCTACAAATGTGGCCACTGCAATAACAACTTGAACTAAGTGTGGACATGCTATATGGATCTGATAACCCAAAAGATTACCCTATTGTATTCATTACTACTATTATTATGGCAAGACCTTATGTGAAGATTACTGCTCTATGAAAGCATGTTTGTATGAAAGAAAAATTTTAGATCTTCTTTGCGCAAAATGTCGGCCAGGAAAGTTCTCGTGAACGTCCTGTACTGGTAAGTAGTTAATATTAATTTTGAATTTTGTTTGAAAGGTGCTCTTGCGTAACTTTTCGCTGCTTCCAGTGGTGCATGAGGGTATCGGAGCAAAGCCATGCGGCTCTTCAAAGAAATCAAGAATGAGTTCGCTAGCTATCCGATCGAATTTGTAAGTTCCCTTGTTGTAATACTAGTTTTTGACCTTTCCACAAATAGAAGGTCTCCAGAAAAATGGAATCGAAATTGAAAAGATTATCTGACCTAGATTGGGATTTCCGTTTTGATTTTCTTTTGAAACTAAAAAGAGTCTCATAAATGCCCATTGAATGTGCCTGTATATAACTTTACCCTATCCCCCAAGCGCACGTACATTTGTTTTACATGGTATCGTGCCATGAAACGTGGGCTCATGAAAACACGGGAGAGGCAAAATTGAGCCAGTTTTTCTTCTTACTGTATGAATGCTTACGTTTCTTTGTTTAGACGTCGGAGGGCACCCCAAACGTGACCGGATTATTTGAGGTCAAGGTCAACGAGATGCTAGTCCATTCCAAAAGGGTAAGGTATACCTGGTTTTAAGTTCTGTTGTGACTTTGTTTTCATGTCAATTTACTTCGGCTGCCATCTTTTACAGCCTTTGACCGGTTACTATTTAGTGGTAGGGTTTTCGGATCTTTTCCGTTTCTGCGCTTCGCGCATCTAATCACAGTGAGGAAAGGGTGAAAAAAAGATGCTTTTATAGCCCAAGAAACACTTCATTGGAGTAATGCTTCTATTGTTAATTTTAGGTTTATAAGTTTATGAAACATGGATTTTACCGGACTTGAAAACAGGTGTTCAAGTTTGTTCGCCTAATTTGACTTGTGTGACTTTTCACGATTGAGTTCTTCAGTTTCGAGTGATCTTTTTGAAATAAAGTTTACTGCTATTATAAAATCGAATACGAGAGAGAGAATCAACATTAGTTTAGTGGTGAATGTTGGACTTGCGTCCTCGAGGACGCCAGTCCAACGCTTAATTTCCAGAAAAGGCTGAAAAAAATGACAGTTTTTTCAGCCATTTCGGTGCCTTATCAGTTAATTTCCAGATATGGCTGAAAAAATGGAAGTTTTTCAGCCATTTCAAATCCTTATCGGTTAATTCCCCAGAAATTTCACGTATCAATAGCTATTTTCACATTGGCAAAACTACCATTTTCCCGTTAGGCGACATGGTTATCTGAACAATTTTTCAATTAGATATGTGATAATTTTGTCTGTCGGTTCTTTTTTGTTTTCATTTGGCTTTTCTTCGTTTGCAATAATCCGGGAACAATAAAGACTTATATTTTCGGATTATATTAATCAATAACAAGGAGAAAAATACTTTAATCGCTAGTGAATCGTTTTTATATTTTGAATATTTTGCTGTCTTTTAAATTGTGATAATAACTTTCACTAAATTTAAGGCATAAGTAGTGAGAGCATTTTGTTATCAACAATGGTACAAAAACTTCTAAAATTTCTCTACGTTAGAATTATCGACGAAAGAAGCAAAGAAAAGAAGTGTTTTTTTTTTGCAGAATGGCGATGGCTATGTGGACAACGAGAGGAAACTGCAGAAGATCTTTAAGGCTGTGGAGGAGGCGTTGGGACTCTGAGTAGGTCCACTAATGCCAAGAGTCACTAAGCCAACTTACTAACTAGCTCAGCTACAGCCATTTGACAGAACTACTCAGACACCTGTTAGCATTTGTTACCATAA
The DNA here is from genome assembly GCF_964194025.1 of Convolutriloba macropyga. Lineage (NCBI taxonomy): Eukaryota > Metazoa > Xenacoelomorpha > Acoela > Convolutidae > Convolutriloba > Convolutriloba macropyga. The sequence continues at coordinate 46,500,501 of NC_134477.1, forward strand.
AGAGAGTTCGCCCGTGTTGCTAGAAATAGGCTAGTTTTTTTTTCAGTCTTAACGCTAAAAGAAGCCTAATTTTTCGTTCATATATTTTTATACGGGTAATTTTGGTGGATCACCAGCTGGTCGTTTAGTTTAGAAAGTGCTCTACTTTTCAAGTACGGAGATCAAAATTGAGAAAAATGAGATGCGGTTGTTAAAATAACTTTTTGAGCCAGTATTATAAATGTTTTAAACGAAGACATATTTTTGCATTTTGATCATGGAAACTGAACTTGTTTCATTTACAGATTGCATTAGAAAGATGTAAAAAAATTTGCGAAAGTCTCATAAAATTAGGGCAGCATTTAGACAAATGATTGTTAGAAATCTGTCAAGTTTTTTTGGTTTCCAAACAGGATTTCGGGGCAGGACGGTCAGTTGGATTAGACTAATTTCCAAAGTTCCCGACCCGGTACTCTACGGGCTATCAGCGCCTGTGATTTTTTTTCTGATGTCTGTGAGCTGGATAAGTTCCTCTGGTATACTTTTATTGATCATCATTCTATATACGAGTAATATTGCTAGTCGTTATTAGACTAAGCAGTTTGCCTGCAGGCCAATTTTTTAGTGCTCATGCTTTTTCCAGTTTGTTCGGTATTGCGAGTACGTTTTTGGGTTCACTCATGGCGAGATTAGATAGAACAAAAAAGAGTTCTGCTCAATTTCAACCAAATATAGTTTTTCACAGGTTTTAAGTTCTTGAGACGTTGTCGAATCACGTCGCTTAAGCAGTGACGTCAGCCTTTTTAAGCTTACTCTTAAGCTTGTGCTGAATATATCTTATTAAATCAGGCCATTGTTGAGTTTTATTCCGAATGAAAATTGAAGCAATTGTTGTATTCATTTGATTTTTTCTTGCGTTCTGCGTGTTTTGTATTTCGTTTCAAGTTTGAGCATCTCAACAGAATTGGCACCAGTTTAGCACTGGAGTCCAAATCATAGGTGCACATAGGTTGTAATTTTATCGAGGCTAGTTTCTGCTGCGGCGGGGCAGTCCACAATAGCAATTCATCAGCCGGTTTTGGTTTTTGTTTGTCGGTTGCCAGTTAATTTTGTCGGTTACCAGTGAAATATAGTAAATACGGATAAAATAAAAATGGAAAAACGTGTTGATTTGAAAGTCTTGTCGTTTATTAAGAGTAATAGTTTTGCGCCCAATATATATCTTACTGCATAGACCGATGTTTACAGAAAAGGTTCTGTTGATATGTGAAGCAGTTGGTTTCGTTTTGGTTTGGGCAGCTGAATAAATTGGCGCCAGTTCACCATTGGAGTTCAGATCATAGGTGCACCACAAATGTTTTTGCAATTAAAATTACTTTAGTGGTCAATATTGTCCACAGGACTGTTGTAATTTTATCGAGGCTAGTTTCTGCTGCGGCGGGGCAGTCCACAATAGAGCCAATGAATGTTGTTTAAAGAGCAATTCATCAGCCGGTTTTGGTTTTTGTTTGTCGGTTGCCAGATTTTTTTCCAAATGGGGACTAGCTATAAAGTTAATCCATCGCTGTTCTTTTTGTTAACTTCCGCTCGCCATTTAATTGACTAAAATTGAAGCATTTTTTCTGGAGTTCGTTTTATAATTCGATCAGATTTTTGTTGTTTACTGCCCACGTTTACTACGCTTGATTTCTAACTTACCTCATCTTTTTTGACTGCGTTAAAATCAGTGAAAAATACTAAATACGATCAAGATAAAAAAATAGAAAAACGTATTGACTTGAAAAAGTCCTGTCGTTAATTAAGAGTAATAGCTTTGCGCCCAATATATATATATATATATATATATATATATATATATATATATATATATGTATGTATGTGTGTATATATATATATATATATATATATATATATATATATCCTTTGGCATTGACCGATGTTTACAGAAGGTTCTGTTGATATGTGAAGCAGTTAATTTCTTTTTTTTTTGGTTTGGGCAGCTGAACAAATTGGCGCCATTTGAGTTCATATCAATTGTTTTCATCACTTCATAAGGCATCATGATATGAAAAGGGGAACTCTAATTGGTTTTAATATTGCGCTGATTAGTCCGCTTTTTGCGCTGATTTTAGGCCAAGTGTATGTAACTAATATTTTACTAAATTTGGAGCAGCATTTGAGAAAAGAAGTCAGTTGGTATCTTCTTTTCCCGTTTCAATTCTAATTGGAGTTATGGGTTCAACGGTGGCTGTTTCCAGGCAATATGCTGACTGTTTCATTTTTGTTTGTTGGGAACTCTGTGAAGATGAAAAGCATGCGGGCTGTGAAATTCTTCAAGGGTTTGATCTGATTGTATAGAGAGGTTTCCGGCATTTTTCTGGCTTGTGAGTGAAAAATAGTTTTCTGTTGATGAAAGTTCATATTTCTAGCCACCTACAAAGTGTAGTGAATACAGTCAGGTTCAAAGAAGCGAGATTGAAAAAAAACTAGATTAACAGATAGTACTCTTTTTTTTCATAATGCACAAGGTTATAAAATTCTATTAAGGTGTTTTCTAATTAGTTTTAACACTGCTTGTAATAGCTTTCAGTTTGGAATCTTGAATTTTTTGAAGTTGTATACTTTAACTGAAATTGTTCGCCAATTTAGAGCAGTTTTTGACGCAATCAATCAGGCGTCTGTGAAAAAAAATTCTTTTGTTGCGATTTTTTGCTTGATAGTATTGCCACCCCTACCTTTTACGCAGTGAATGCTAGCCCTGCTATGCTTAATCTTCGTTTGAGATCACTTTTTCCGACACCCGTCGATTATATTAATTAGTTTTTTTTGTTCCGACCCACATGTGGGGGAATGAACTATATACTCAAATGAGTTTTTTTTGTTCAGACAATTTTTGGCCAATCGATATATTCATCGTAGAGAGTTGAGACTGGTATCATTAGCAAGCTCGTCCAGCGTAGAATATGGAATTAAAAAGATTTTTTGATTTTCGTATATTACGGGGAGTGATCGAGGTTTAAACTTTTGAGAAAAGTAGAGTGAATTCTGTTGTTTTTATTCACATTTTCCTTAATTTTTGACCAAATTTTTGTTAATTTTGGTAAAATTTGTTGAAATTTTTAAAAACAATGTTATTGATTTTACAGTAAAGGATAGAGAAGGCTCGCCAAGTTGTTTTAATCGATCTTTTTTGTTAATATTTCTGCTAAATTTTTCGAATTTAATACTTTTTTAACTCAAAAAAGGCTCAAATTAAGCTTGAGGAAAATTTGCAGGAAGTAGAGGCCTAACATCTGCTGCCACAGTCTTTGAGAACCCCTACAGAGATTGCTGTACATTCGCTTGCTGTAGGAGTTTTCTGGAATTAAATTTTTGCCGGTTTTTTGAAAAATAAACCTAATAATTATACCAAGTGCATGAATTGTTTGTGGTTTGAAATAATTCATTTAATGAATGATCTACTTTGCAACCATGTATACTAATTACTTGTTTTTGTTGGACGGTGAGAAAATCAGGGCTAGCGGAAAACTTCATCATGAATTCTTAAAATCAATAATTATTCAGATTATATTAGGGCGCGGTCTTTTTCGCAGTTTTGTTTTTATGTTCATTACTGACATAATTTTTGTTCAAATCGCGACCCAATCAATGACTATCAATCCTATTTAAAACAAAATAAGGCCATATGAAAATACAGATGTTCTTCGGAGAAAAGCTCAGAGTTTTTATGGCTTCGAAAATGGGTTTTCGTAAACTTTAAATGACTTCCTTTTGTTTTGAATTCATTCGTAAAATGTTTTGCAGCCGCATGACTAGGTTTTATTAATTGAAGCTTGAAATGGGTTCTCAAAGAGCTGCAGATGAGCCTATACAATGCCTCCAGTTATTATCTAATGCCTCTTATGACTTTGATTGTATTTGTTTTAAGAGAATGTTAGTAGGTTTTGAAATTTGTCAATTTTTAATCTTTTTTTTCTGTCAACATGTAGCTTAGTCTCAGTTTATACAGGGCAAAATACGTTCTTGCGGAGAAGGAAAATACTCTTTACATTGGTTTTATTTTCAATTAATGTTTTCTTTTTTGGCTTTCTTACTAGGAAATTTAAGTTTTTTGAATTTTTGCTTGTTTTCCTGTATTCGAGGTAGTTATTTATTCGCTTTTCAACTATTCATATTAATTATAGCTACTATTGGCATTGCGAAAATGCGCAAAAAACATTTTTATTGACATCCGTAAAAAGCTGATAGTTTTAACGACTGCGAAGCCATTCTCTCAAGCCTGGATTTGTCTGCGTGTAATTGTGGTTCTCCCTGTCAATCAAAAAACCTATTGCTTCTATAGACGTTTAACTTAATCTATTTACTGATTTTGGTTTAGAGCTAAACTTTTAATGACGGTCAATTAATTTAAGAAAATAATTTTGTGTTTTTCAATTTTTGCATATTTTCCTGTATCTGTGGTTGTTATTTGCTCTTTTCAACTTGTCACACTAAAGATAGTTGCAACTGGCATTGAAGAAATGCGCAAATGATCCTGTTTAAAGACTTCAGTTAATAGCCTACAGTTTTAACGGCTGCGCATCCGTGCTCTCACAAAATTTATTAGGAATTTTGTTTTTTACTCTAAATGTCGTTCTTTTTGTTGTCGTTTGGTATTTTTATGACAATCAGAGGCTTTGAACACTTCCACAATTGATTCTCTAACTGAATATGTTTCCTGATTTCAGTTTATAGTTAACGGTTTATAAGTTTTTCAATTATTTTCTTTTTTGTATCTTTTTTGTATTCCCATTTATTGCTATCTTTGTCGTCAACAAGTAAATAAGTCTTATTTTTGACAGAAGTCATGCATTTTCTGTTGCTCTAAACATTATTTCTGCTGTAAGTTATGTTTAGGCAGATTTCTATAGAGTTAGAAATGCGTTTCCATAAGAATTTTGTGAATTTTTGATACTTGTCAGTATTTGTGGTTCACTTATTGTCTTTTTCACAAAAACGCTTTACTTAGAAGACCCAGTTAAAATCAAGAGACTAAAGCAAATCATTTAATCGTTTTCGTTAGTTTAAAGTTTTTAATGGTTTTTCAATGTATTATTGATATAATGCCTTCAACACTGGCTGCATTAAATTGTTTGTGAAATTTCTAATTTATCCATATTTGCTGTTTTTTGTCCTATGATTTGGCTTCAATAGTATCAAGCACAACTGGATTCTTGAGCAGTTGCAAATTGATCTCTTTTTGTTTAAAGTTCAAAGCCTTTCAAAAAATCAGTTGGTTTATCAGCTTTGTCACTTTCATATAATTTCTTTTGGTAGACTAATAAATCAAAACGTGGATGGGCGGGGTCGGAAGATCATGTGCGAACGCACATTACCGAGCCTCCTTGTTTGTTTTAGTTGTGAGCCAGCTCAGATGACGCCTGTGTGACAAAAGGTCATTCAATGACCCCTCAACAAGCCGAAATACCAAAGAACTTTCTAGAAGATCTTTCTGTCTCATAATTGTTGTCTGCAGTATTGTTCAGTCTTATGTGCGTTTATCTTTCAATACCCTTTTCCTGTGTATTTAACAGAACATTTTCCTTCGATGTGGAATTTTATTTGAGCTAAGTAAATTTTTTCGTTTTCTCGAAAAGGAAAAAGGTTGGAAATCTGTTTAAGAAATTAGTTTAACCAATCGGTCACTGAATGTATTTGTAAATATTACTGAGTGTGGACTTTAAATTACTAACTTTGTTATAAAATGCCAGATTTTCATGACGATTAGCAAAACAAGTTTTTCATGCGCTTTCAATTTTTATTCTCATTGATGACGTAATTACTTATCATATGATATGTAAATGACCGTATATGCGAATCAGTTTTTGAATGTGTTGTACACCCTTTTGGTCATGCGAGTTTTAGTCTTATGATCAGAAAAACATGTTTTGATGGTGTTTTGTTTGTTCGTTTGTAAATACGATTCTCTATAAGAAATTGTAGGAATTGTTTACTTCCCTCAACGTGAATTTGATCATCAGGAAATTTCAGATACCTCAGCAAAGACAAAGTCACAGTATCATTTTGAATTTTAAAGCCTTGTTACGATTCCAAATGACCTCAAAAGGGTAAATAGAAACCTATCCTTTTATGCAAATGAAGGAATTATATTCGGGGGTGGTAATAAACAATCCTATATCCAGCTATTTCTACATGTATCGGTTTTTTCAACCATACTTAGCTGCGGCTTTTAATACAAGAAAAGCCCAAAGGATTTTGCATTATTGAAATTGTGAATTAGTTGTGAGAAAACCGATACTTTTAAGGTCACATAGACAATACAAACATAACCTCGAATTCACTTTAGTTTCGTATTAGAATGTATATTTTAACCTCATTAGTTTCCCCAAAATTTATTCTTACGCAAAATGTTTTCTTAGTAGTCGCATATATTGCGGAGGAAATATCTAGATGAAGATTTGTCGCCGCCTTCGTCATTACAATTAACCTGCTTCAGAAAATTTTAATTTAGTTTTCTGAAGTTTAATAGAATGACGCAGACAATTGTTGTTAAAATTCGGTCATAGTTTCTGACGAAAGCAGGAAATACGTGCGTAAAAGGGGAACAGTCCCATTTTAGCTGCTCAAATTTATTGCATTCTTTTATTTTTTAATTGACGCTATGGCGTAAAACTAGATCTGTTTGTTTGTGTTCGTTGCGAGGGAGGCAAATACGCAGTATTCTGGTTGTAGCTTCTAGTTATTTGCAAAATAGAAGCTAAGGAACGTCAGTCAAACCGCTTCCATACTCAAAGCATTTTACTACCTTTTTGTAAAATACTTTATTAAGTTACGCGCTGATTCAGTTTTTGTTTCGAATAAAAACAGGAAATTTAAAGGCTCCATATTACCCTTGCTGAATTGTTGAGTATGCTCAAATTATCTAAAATAGACGGCTTATATTATGTAATAACTCACGTAATAGCCGTAATTATGTAAACTATTACTAGATTTTGTGTTACTCATAGAGTTAGTTGTGTATTAAATGCATGTAGAATGTAAATAGAGGCTAATTTGAATAAGCAATTTGACGAAGAGTCGCTTGAAATTGTTATGAGGTGATTACTAAATTTGCCTTGAGGCGTGCTAGTAAACACTCTTTTATTGTGCCGTGGATCGTAGTCATACCATCAAAATAGCTCTCTAAATTTAGTTCGGCGTTTAGCTTACGCAATTTGTAATTCCTGCGTTAGAACAACATATTGTTTTATTACTAAAAGGCATTTCGTTAATTTAAAACATCGTCTACAGCCGAGTTGTTTTGAATATCTTCGTCATAATATCTGCGCGAACAAAGAAACTAGTTAGAAACTTTCGAAGTCTTCACGTTTGTGATTTAATTACGTGAACTGAAAAAAGTCATAAGACGGTATTAAATCTTTTCACGTATCAAGTTTTGCGTCATTTAAACTTGCCTTAAGTTTTTACAACTTTGAGAAAAAGATATTTGTAAAGTATAACCTGTAAGCTAACGGTTATTATGGCTTCGACATCGAAAATTGAAACTACCCTTCCGAATTCCGATTTGGACGTAGCCGAAAGTATAGCGTCGACGTCAAAAACTGAAACTTCTGCTTCGAAATCAGATACAAAGTTTCCTGCAATTGAGGCCTCGACATCAAAAATGAGCTCAAGAAATTCCGTGGAATCGGGCTGGGACGATGAAGAGTATCGAGAGGATGTTGATGACGATTCGTTCTCGCTACGTTTCGAATCAACAATTTCATCTGAGCGAAGTTCCTTATCGTTATTTGACAATTCAGAATTGTCTGTTATTAAGGAAATTGCTCCTTATTCTCATTATATATATTACGTCCTACTTGGGTCCAGCACTCTAGCATTAAGAAAATTGTTAAACGAAGCCCTCAAAAAATCTGTGAATCAGACAAGTTTTTACCCGAATATTCCGGCAGATTCTAGGGATAAGTACGCTTGGGTTGACGGTGGGGACATCAAGAAAATGCAACATGAACAACTCTACATAACTGTTAATGAAAAGTATACACTGCTTCCTTGGTGTGCGAAAGTGTGTCAGATTTGTTACGAACTGAAAGCTTTGACAGATCGGCCGTGTTGCGATTTTGTTGCTTGCAATGAATGCTTGGCAACTTACGTTGCTTCTCAACTTACAGAATGTTCTGATAAAATTGTCATTGAATGTATCAACTGCAAGAAGGTGATGCCAACAACTGAAGTCGCCCTACGTCTAAAATTCTCGACGTTCAACGACGCGAAAGATCTTTTCCTGCAACGCCTTAAAGAGGCTTCATTGAAACCCGGACAATATTTATGCCCTAATTGCGGAACGTGTCTGGAGGCTATGAAGTCAAAATTGGTTGCTAAAAGTAAGAAGGAAGAGAGTATGGCGTATGAGAACGAGTGTCATTTCTGCTCATTCAGAACTTGTTCCAGGTGCAGAGCTCCATGGCACGAAGGCCTTACGTGTAAAAAGTACATGGAAGGTAAGAAAACGTGTTAATACAGTTCTTGCAATATACATCTTGGGGTAAGGGGTGTTAGTTTTCAACTTGTTTTTGTTTAAAACTTAGTTTCTTGGGAAAATTATGATAGGCGAGCTACCTTGATTTTTTAATGAATTCTCTAAAAAAGGTTTTTTTCCAAACATAGATTATATAACCGAGAGGTTAAGGTTTAAATGCCTTCAGAATAAGCAAAATTACTTGTTGTAATAATCAATTCATTCAATCATCAATATTCTATTAATGATCTTCGCGTTATTGATTGATATCGCCCATTAAGCTGTAGAACCGAATGATCATAATGGTCTGTCAATTGGTAAATTTTCATGCTAGTATTGCAAAGCCCTTGTAAACTTCGTTTGAAAGATATTTTTTCCCTTCGCTGTTACATTAAAAGGTAGTTTATTCCACTTTTATATGCTCTTCAAAACCAAAGATCTGATTAGTATGCCTTCACATTCTTTCATCTATCCTGTCGATTTATACGCAGCATATTCTTGCCGACGTTGTTTGTTAAAAAAGTCCACCAATTTACAGATGAGAGATGATTAAAGATTTGAAAACATGTAGCCTTATTTCCAGGGGTATATGATTTCTTACCAGATATAGTGAGCGAATTCATATAGCTGATATATTGTAGCGTTGCATACCGTAAGTGCAGATCTGTAATGAGTGAAATGACCAATCAGTTTTAAACTGGGCATTGCTCTTAGAGCCGAACTTATTCAATTACGTTTTAAATCAATGTTTTCTAGTTTCGAGTTTCAGCGCATTATTTTACGCTTTTTAGTGGGTAGATAGGAATGATGGCTGGCCCATTTATAAATTATCTGGACTAGATGTGAAAGAAGGAATCCAATATGCATACGTTGAGGTGTGCTGGTCTTCTATCTTCTATTTTTTCGGTAATGCTGAGGGCATGAATGTTGAAAATGCCCTAGGTTTTGAGGGAGCAACCGATCGCCTATATCAGTTTTTGTTGCGACCAATTGATCGGGCCTCATAAAGTCCAACAGCAATGCTTCCAGTAACCTCTATTTTTAACATCAAATATAAGTTCGCAGCCTATAAGTTTAAAATTTGATGTTTGACAAGAATTTGCCCCAGTTGTTTTTAATTTTCCGGACAATTTTTTTCTACCACTGATCACCTACGCTAGTGATCTTGACTACGTTTGATTTTGATGGAAAATGCAACTGTAACTTACCGGATATCCCAAATGTCAAGAGGACGAACTTAAAAAGTTGTCAAGAATACGAATTCTCAAATAATTCAGGTTGTTTCTCTAATGTTTACTGCAAATGCCAATTCTGTCAAAGTAGAACAAACTTCTAAACATATCGCAGTATTACTCAGTTTTGTTTTTCAGTGAACCTTGGATAGTGTTCAATTGACATTGGGATATCTGGTAATTTAGCGTTATTCACATCAAAATCTTTGTTTTTCCGAAGACTTACTTACAATTGACGTAATTAGCTGTTACGGCTGCTAGTTTACTTTTGACTCCGTTTACTTCTGGGAAGCTAATTTTTTTAGCGTGATCACATCTTTTGTATGGGTTTTCATCTGTTTTCATCCGTTTTGAGCATACGAGGTTTACCTCAATGAAGAGGCCCGCCAAACAAAATTTTGGGGTTTTCTTGCTTGAGATGATAGTATTTGAATTTTTAATTAAAAATAAGGATAGAATTGAACATCAACTTTTATATATTTTATTGTCAGTTTAGTTGTCTTCTTAATTTTAAAAAGTTTCTCTGTGACAATATTTAACATTTGCAATGTTGTCTGATTTTAAAAGTTTTGAAGCAGTGGCGTTTTAAGCTCTACGATTTTCTGCTCCGATATATTTGCACTGAAGTCCTCATTAATTGAGCTGGCCTTTAAATATTGGAAATAAACTTGTTATTATTAAATCAGTTAAATTTGTGGTTGCTTGTTAATTGTTCTCGAACGAAGGGTGAGGCAATTGTCGTAAAAGTCACCCACCGGTAGTCGATTTATGTTTACTATTATTTTGTTTGTTATTGTGTAGTAAATTGTTTGGATTCAGTTAAACTTTCTTTAATCGAAAAAGTAATCTAAGAAATATTGTTTTGACTGCAAATGTTTGATAGTTGATTGCTTCCTTATGATCTGATTAATTGCTCTCAAAAGAAGTTTTTAGCAATTATTTTTTCCTGCTGGTCTGTGGAATTTTTTGCACTACCATTTTTTTGTCTCATCGTTCTTTCTTTTCTTTTAGCGTTTCATTTTTCGTCCTCAAAAACGTGATAAAAAGGTAACGCCTGAAGGACACCAAGTTGCTAAGTAGTTCTCTTAAAGCCTTACTCCTTACTAGTCTCTAAGTATGACTTTCACGAAAAATTGTTCAGATATAAATTCAGTTTGACCCGCCACCCCCGAATTTTTAGCTGGTTTGTTATTTATAGGTTTTAAGATTTTAATTCTTGATTTTTTCTTATGAATAGGATTTTCAATTTTTAAATTATTTTTGGACAAGATTTTTGGACAGAATTTGGACAATCTTCGCGTTATTGATTGATATCGCCCATTAAGCTGTAGAACCGAATGATCATAATGGTCTGTCAATTGGTAAATTTTCATGCTAGTATTGCAAAGCCCTTGTAAACTTCGTTTGAAAGATATTTTTTCCCTTCGCTGTTACATTAAAAGGTAGTTTATTCCACTTTTATATGCTCTTCAAAACCAAAGATCTGATTAGTATGCCTTCACATTCTTTCATCTATCCTGTCGATTTATACGCAGCATATTCTTGCCGACGTTGTTTGTTAAAAAAGTCCACCAATTTACAGATGAGAGATGATTAAAGATTTGAAAACATTTAGCCTTATTTCCAGGGGTATATGATTTCTTACCAGATATAGTGAGCGAATTCATATAGCTGATATATTGTAGCCTTGCATACCGTAAGTGCAGATCTGTAATGAGTGAAATGACCAATCAGTTTTAAACTGGGCATTGCTCTTAGAGCCGAACTTATTCAATTACGTTTTAAATCAATGTTTTCTAGTTTCGAGTTTCAGCGCATTATTTTACGCTTTTTAGTGGGTAGATAGGAATGATGGCTGGCCCATTTATAAATTATCTGGACTAGATGTGAAAGAAGGAATCCAATATGCATACGTTTAAGAGGTGTGCTGGTCTTCTATCTTCTATTTTTTCGGTAATGCTGAGGGCATGAATGTTGAAAATGCCCTAGGTTTTGAGGGAGCAACCGATCGCCTATATCAGTTTTTGTTGCGACCAATTGATCGGGCCTCATAAAGTCCAACAGCAATGCTTCCAGTAACCTCTATTTTTAACATCAAATATAAGTTCGCAGCCTATAAGTTTAAAATTTGATGTTTGACAAGAATTTGCCCCAGTTGTTTTTAATTTTCCGGACAATTTTTTTCTACCACTGATCACCTACGCTAGTGATCTTGACTACGTTTGATTTTGATGGAAAATGCAACTGTAACTTACCGGATATCCCAAATGTCAAGAGGACGAACTTAAAAAGTTGTCAAGAATACGAATTCTCAAATAATTCAGGTTGTTTCTCTAATGTTTACTGCAAATGCCAATTCTGTCAAAGTAGAACAAACTTCTAAACATATCGCAGTATTACTCAGTTTTGTTTTTCAGTGAACCTTGGATAGTGTTCATTTGACATTGGGATATCTGGTAATTTAGCGTTATTCACATCAAAATCTTTGTTTTTCCGAAGACTTACTTACAATTGACGTAATTAGCTGTGACGGCTGCTAGTTTACTTTTGACTCCGTTTACTTCTGGGAAGCTAATTTTTTTAGCGTGATCACATCTTTTGTATGGGTTTTCATCTGTTTTCATCCGTTTTGAGCATACGAGGTTTACCTCAATGAAGAGGCCCGCCAAACAAAATTTTGGGGTTTTCTTGCTTGAGATGATAGTATTTGAATTTTTAATTAAAAATAAGGATAGAATTGAACATCAACTTTTATATATTTTATTGTCAGTTTAGTTGTCTTCTTAATTTTAAAAAGTTTCTCTGTGACAATATTTAACATTTGCAATGTTGTCTGATTTTAAAAGTTTTGAAGCAGTGGCGTTTTAAGCTCTACGATTTTCTGCTCCGATATATTTGCACTGAAGTCCTCATTAATTGAGCTGGCCTTTAAATATTGGAAATCAACTTGTTATTATTAAATCAGATAAATTTGTGGTTGCTTGTTAATTGTTCTCGAACGAAGGGTGAGGCAATTGTCGTAAAAGTCACCCACCGGTAGTCGATTTATGTTTACTATTATTTTGTTTGTTATTGTGTAGTAAATTGTTTGGATTCAGTTTAACTTTCTTTAATCGAAAAAGTAATCTAAGAAATATTGTTTTGACTGCAAATGTTTGATAGTTGATTGCTTCCTTATGATCTGATTAATTGCTCTCAAAAGAAGTTTTTAGCAATTATTTTTTCCTGCTGGTCTGTGGAATTTTTTGCACTACCATTTTTTTGTCTCATCGTTCTTTCTTTTCTTTTAGCGTTTCATTTTTCGTCCTCAAAAACGTGATAAAAAGGTAACGCCTGAAGGACACCAAGTTGCTAAGTAGTTCTCTTAAAGCCTTACTCCTTACTAGTCTCTAAGTATGACTTTCACGAAAAATTGTTCAGATATAAATTCAGTTTGACCCGCCACCCCCGAATTTTTAGCTGGTTTGTTATTTATAGTTTTTAAGATTTTAATTCTTGATTTTTTCTTATGAATAGGATTTTCAATTTTTAAATTATTTTTGGACAAGATTTTTGGACAGAATTTGGACAAGTGTTTTCTATAGCCGAGTTAATTTAAAGAAGAACCTGTTTAACTTAACGTAATGGTTTATATATTTTGGAGCGTTATGTTTAGTGAGTGTTGTTATTGTGGAACACCTCATTTTGACTGCTGTTCGCTTCGTGATAATACTGAAAGTTATATGATAGTTCGAATGATATCTGGAGCGATTGAATGGTTTTAATTGCTCTCGCACGAAGTTTGAAGCAATTATTGTAAGCGTGTCTTTTTGCGAAATTTTCGCTTCATTTTTTTGCGCTTGTGTTCTACTACGTTCTTTGACTTCTCAAGTGACTTTCTCGCTTCCCTTCTTTTTTTTGAGTGATCCGAATTGCGTGCACTCCGAAGTGAATTTTGTTGCTGAACTAAAAGCGATTGTTGCTTATCAAATCACAAGGGCCTGATAGCCGAGTGGTGAATGATTCTGCCGAGGACTACTGAGGTTGCAGATTCGATTCGCACACTGGTCTGAAGCTTTTGCAACCATAAAAGTTTATCTAGGGTACAGCCCTTGATTACCCCGCCTATCGTTCGAGAGCAATTTGTTGGAAGATAGTCGGTTTATGTTTACTGATTGCGCAAGAAAATTCAGATACCGGAAAATAATTTGATGCCAATGTTCGGAGCTCATCTAATATTATTTTGGTTCATTTTGACTAAGTCAATTTGTGAACAATTACGACCTTTTTGAAAATAAAGATCAGTTGACAACGTTTGTTTAATTGTAATTGACAGTTATATTGACATCTCAAGTATTGACAATTATATCGAAGCAATTGCAGTGCGACACGATATTTGATTTTATTCAGAAATAAATAGTGTAAGTAGTTATCCGGCGCACTGAAATCTGATTTGTTCACGTCTTGTACACCTAGCGTTGAAGAAAACTTTATATAATGCTTGTCAACTATTTAAATGTTTTTAAACTAGATTTAGGCTTGTCTACTTAAAGTTCAAGGTATATTACAGAAAGACAATAAAACGTCTTGATACTAATTTCTCGATCGATATTTAAACAAAATACTTCAATATCTGTAAAATTATACTAAAATAAGTACCCGTTTTTATATTGTGATGGGTGTCAACAGAAATTTGTGGGTTGCTTGTCATTTGTTCAAGTCTGTAGGTTATGAAATTTTATCGTAAAGATCAACTTATTTTTGAATAGGTGAGCGAAGCATGATTGCGTGGGCGAAGGGTGTCTCCGAGTCCAGAATGGCCACCAAATGTCCTGGCTGCAAACGTTGGTTCCAGAAGATCGACGGATGTGACCACATGACCTGTAACATGTGCAGAACCCAGTTCTACTATTCTTGTGGGTGTCGTTGTTATGACACTCTTTCTGACTTTCTGGGCTCACATTCGAACAAACTTAGTGTCCTTGGCTGTCGTGAGAACTTTCTAAAAAAGCGACCAGTTGTCCGGAAAACAATCCGCGGGGGTTTGTTGGCTGGAGCAGTGACTGTTGCTGCGCCAGTGGCTGTGCCTATCGGAGCTGTGGTTGGCAGCGGGTTTCTAGTCGGCTATGCTGGGTATAAAGCCGGAAAGAAGATTCGTAAGGTCGTGAAGAATCGCCGAAAAGGGAGGAAGAGAAGCGAAGTTTTCGTGGATCCTGATCCTGTGTACCTTGAGGACGACCGTGATAGTTACTATGGTCGACCGGTTGAAGTCAACCAGAGATCTTACAACTCTGAAGTCAATGATGAAACTGATGAGAAAAGTCTTGATTTGAGTATATCAACTTCTTTTTAAATGTCTAGTCCTTCGTGTTTCTTATTCTATTGTGCCAATGTGTTTTTACCTTTACGTACCCGATGTCTTAGTGAATTGAATTTTTGTGCCTACGTTTCAGTAATTGGTAACAGAAGAGACTGTCGAAAGGTTGAAGAAAGGTGCCAAGTTTTAATATTGATAGCCGCAAAGCGATAGCTGAAGCTATTATTGGCCTTCTCTTGGTCTTTCACGGCTCGAAGAGGAGTATTGGTTTTCTTAAGGTTTTTACGACTCATTGGAGAAGTCTTTTTTCTTAATCAATTTTGATTTGAGTGAATTCTGAAACAGGAAATGAAACGCTTAAAAAGTTTTCGAGGAGCGGTTAGGGTTCCGAACAAAATTGAAGAGTGAAGCAAAAACAGAGTGTTTTTTTTGTTCATACCGCTGTTTTCGAGAGAGCGAGAAAGCGAAGTGTGAAAAAAAAATTCAAGCAAGCAAAATTTTTCACGTGCGCCTTTTCAAAAATTTTCTCTTGTTTTGGTTTAGAAGTTTGATTATGATAGTGTTTTAATTTTAGGGTTGTTTGATAGTGGTTTGAGGGTCTGTTAATTTTATACCAATTTACAGGTTTTTCAGCTATTTCGCTGGATTTTACTCAAATTTTAGCAATTTTTCAGTCTGTTTTGTTTTACTGCTTTGTTTGGGATTTGAATAGACGCGTATTACTTGGTATTACTTATGGAGTTTAAAGATACCAAGTAACTACAGTTTTATTGATATTCAACGCTTTATTGTTGAGAAAAATTGACAGCCTGAAATTTTAACGTATTTTAATGTTTTGCAGTTTTTAGTTTTTCTGATCTTTGAAAGCTTCTTAGCCTATTTTGAACTGCCTGTTGTTTTGCGAGCAAAACTCTATTTGCTCGAATCAAATGTTTGGCTCCGTGCTCTCGTAGTATCATGAAATTCTAACTTTTGTTAGATTTTATGAATTTGTTTATGCATTCTTCAAGTTTATTGTATTTCGGGATCTCTATGCTTCAAACTATTTAATTTTGCTCCCTTTTGATTGTTTTTCTGGTTTTGAGTTGTTACAGTTTTCATATCCTTAATATTGACGTTAATTGGTGACTTGGGTTGTTTTAATTAGACCTGTGTAAGCCAATTAGGCTCCCCAGTCATCCGGGTAAAAGTACACTATGGTACCAAAAAGCTACGTACATTATAATTTCTGCTTTTAAAGCATGATTCGTGCTCCAAAAGCATGATTTGCGATGAGGCTTGAAAAAAGTGAAATTTAGATGTCTTAGAGAGATTTCATTCTCATTTCCGCTTAAACAGAAAAGATGGTTAAACCACTTTATTCTTTCACTGCTTGCCAAGTTAAAACGCTACGCGATGCCGAATTTTCATGGACGGAATACAAAAACAACGCAACTTGAACTCAAGATCCAGTGCACAGTATGCATACAAACTTTATCTGAAAAACTACGGTTTTGAGACCAAAAAATCAAGCACAAGACCCCAAAACTGTCAAAAAATGCAAAAACAGTTTGTTAACGATGTTTTAAAAGATCACAAAACCTCTAGAGTGTGTCAGAGTTACTCATAACGTTTTCTCTTGCTACGATTCAATTTACAGAGGTACATTTAGACGAATTTCTGAAAATAAGGACTTTGTTTCAGGACATGCTGAAAAAAATCAGTTAGAAGAATGAAGCAAGTATTTTTTGTTCAAAATAGTTTGTCAATATGCGCAAGAAGCCTTTCTCTTTCTGGAAGAATGTTTTTTAATGATGAAACAAAGTTGCGGATCTCCAGCGATTGATTTGTTTTTTGAAGAACTGGAATTGTTTGAGTTTTTCGAAGTATGAATTTTTCGAATACATTTCTTGAAAAAACAAAAAATTTGGTTCCGACAAACAATCACTTATGTTTTGGGATGCAACACGATAAACTGGACAGAGAAATCTTGCTAAATGTCCAAAAATACAGCCGATTATTTGACAATTTTGAAAAAAATTGAAAACTGCCTTTCAGGACCTTACTTTTCAACAAGATAATGCTCCTGTGCTTATATGAGAGTTTATCCAAGAGAAGGAGTGAAAGTTACTTGAAAGGCCGGCATAAAGTCCAGATCTAAGTGAAATTGAAAATTTATGGGCAATTTTGAAGCAGCGATTATAAAGTCGTAAAAACGGACAGTTTTTGGAAAATTTAGAACACATGTTGTTAAGGTGTAATGACGCGTTATTAGAGATCAAATATGAACCCAATTTGTTCTTTTATTTGATGTTTAATTTGCTTTTTAAAAATCTTCAAGTGTACGTACTTTTTTGGGAAGATAGTGTTTTTGAGGGGAATGCACCTTTTTTGTCAGACCTTACGCTAAGGTACTAAAAAGCTACGTACACCTGAAAAAATTTTTAAGAGCTCAACAAACATCAATTAAAACAACATTTTCTCTAGTAAAGAGTTATTGCACATTTAGGCTTTCTAACATCTAATTGAGTATACGTATTTTTTTTACGAGGTTCTATCGATAGCTGCGTCAATTTTTTGCCAATTTGTTGACTATTTTTATTCCAGTTTGACCGAAAAAAAATTGTTCGCTTAATTTCTGCATCAAAATCAACCTTGATTTCCCATGTTTTATATTTTTGTTTTGTGAAGGGTATCATTATTTTGCTCAACAAACAGGGACTTGAAAATGTCATTTCTTGGAAATGAAAGCAATTCTTCGAAATCTGAAAGTAAAAATTTGAGTATTTGGATTGTTCTGACATTTAACAAACAATTTTTGTCCATCTGATTGTATTGCATCCCAACATCTAAGTGACCTCTTGTCAGAACTAAATTTTGTCAAGAAACTTTAATTCATTTCTACAAAAAACTTTCAACACAATTTGGTCGCTGGAGATGCCTAAAACTTGTTATTTTTTTGTGTGTGATGTATCTACGCATACGTGCTGAGCACTTAATATTGGTTTTCAGCGTAAGTGCATTATTATTTCGCCATCACAATTGGAAGCTTCCAATCTTAAAAGTTTGGCAAAGAGTAGAAGAACAATGCATTTTAACCATATCTCCCCCTGTAAATGGACAGAACGCAACCAAATTCTCGTCTAAAAGTTTGGAGGATTACGTTTTGTCACGCCTTATCACAAATCAAACTTACTGAGCAAAAGGGACGCTTTGACTCTACAAAATAACAAACAATTATCGCAGACAATCAGCTAATTTTAGTTTCACACAGGAAAAACTTTGATTAATTTTGGTTACCAAACAATTTTATCGGATAAATCTGACTAAAAAAATAGTATATGCAACCCCCTTTTTGTTACTGTTCTCTGAAGTCTCTAGGTAACAGGAATAGTTTGAATAGAAATAGCGAAGTTACCCAGTGAGTCGAAACTTGATACACCTTGATAAGAAACATATTGTTACATGGCAAATCTTGCCAAGATCTTGCAAGGAATTTGCAAGGAAAACATCAAGATAAGAACGAACTTAGAGTAGATTAGATTAGATTTGAGTTTCCAAATTCTGTCTAAAAAGTACAATGCATTTGTACAATCAGCATTTGAGAAACATTCAAATATGTCCGAACCTGTCGAACGATGTCTTTTTTCAAGAACCTTGAATAAAATGAAGCATAACCTGAAGAGCTAATTTACTGACCAGAGTTGTTTCAAAAGGAACTGGTTACCTTGCATGTCATTATCACTCAATTTATGAAAAAAAATTGGAAGTTCAGTGTCAGATTTAACAGTTTTTTTATTATTTTGATGTCCAGTTTTGCAAAAAAACTGAATATCTTTTGCTCTCGTGCTAACAAACATTTTTTACTCTTTGTAGTCGATTTCACTAAGAGTTTAAGCTCAGTCTTTCTAGCCTCTCTACATAAAACCTTTTCTAACTCAAATTTGTTGAGCGTATCATTCAAAAAAATATTTTTGTAAAAGCACCTTAATTTGTTCATAGAGGTGAAATTCCTGTTTGTTTAAAATTTTGAGGTCTTCTTTGAAATATTTTTTAAATGTTTTTGTGAACAATTGGTTTTTTAAGTTCAGATTTATTCGCAGTGCCGTGCACTATGGCTCCATACTGCAGAATTGGTTGAACCTTTCTTCTGTACAAGAGTACAAGAATTTTACGAATGAAAACCTTTTTGAAACTGTAAAAACAATTTCTTACATCTTTTGGCATTTCTTTTTTGGCATTTCTTCTATATGATTGCCAAAAGGAAAACTTTGGTCCAGAAAAACGCCCAAACTTTTCATCTTTTCAGTATTTAATAATAAATTCTGCGTTCCTATAGACGCTATGGGTTTTTTATTTGACTTCCAAAATATTACGTTTCTCATGATTAATTTTCAGCTGATTATCTTCCATCCAGTTGTAGATTTTCTAGAGATTTTGCTCAAAGTTTTGGTGTCCTTTTTTATAAAGCATTATATTGATGTATCATCGGCAATCAGTGTTGTGTTGCACTTTTTACACACAAGTGGAAGATCATTAACATTAATCAAAAGAAGAATTGATCCCAATACCGACCCATGAGGAACTTTGCGTTTCATGGCTCCTGTTTTTGATTGAAAAATTTTTATGGAAACAAACTGTCTTAATTAAAGTTTCAGAAGACCAAAAAATGAACCTCTAAACCCAGATATTTAGTTTTTTTTAGTAATATCTCACGTTCGAAAGTATCAAAAGGCTTTACTGAGGTCAAGAAATTCACAACTTGATGATTCATTATTGTTCACATTATATTGCATAATTTCTACCATTTGAGCAAAGGCTTCAATAGTACTCCGCTTTTTGCTGAACCCATACTGATTAGTACTTAGAACATCATATATTTTGTGAAAAAATGAGATAATGCGCTTGAAAATTATTTTTTCTAACACTTTGCCAAGTACTGGTGAAAGATATGTTGGTATATAATTATTTGGTCCATTTGGCAAATTTTCTTAAAAATGGTTTGACTTTACCCCTTTTTAGTATCTCAGGAAAATACATGAACCTAAAACACTTGTAAAAAAAGGTCACATAGGATCTCAGAGATAGCAGGATTTACAGTTTTTAGTACTACAGTACTGAGTTCAAAAGTATGAGTAGATCGTTTGTTATTCAGATCTTTTATTGTTTCGTAAACTTCAATGGGAGTGATCTCAGAAAGTGCAATTGTATTCTCAACTTGCTTCATTTACTTTAAAGTGTTTTGTCTATGCTGGTGCTGCGCCATCTCTTGACCAAGCTTAAGAAAACTGTCATTAAGTTTAATTGGACTGAGTTCACATAGTTTATCTGAGATATCGGTCGTCTTTTATATATTTGACAAGCTTGAGCAAAGTCTTTTCATTAATTTCACTTCGTATCTTTAGTTCAAGTTAGATTTGAGTTTCCAAATGCTGTCTAAAAAGTACAATGCATTTGTACAATCAGCATTTGAGAAACATTCAAATATGTCCGAACCTGTCGAACGATGTCTTTTTTCAAGAACCTTGAATAAAATGAAGCATAACCTGAAGAGGTAATTTACTGACCAGAGTTGTTTCAAAAGGAACTGGTTACCTTGCATGTCATTATCACTCAATTTATGAAAAAAAATTGGAAGTTCAGTGTCAGATTTAACAGTTTTTCTATTATTTTGATGTCCAGTTTTGCAAAAGAACTGAATATCTTTTGCTCTCGCGCTAACAAACATTTTTTACTGTTTGTAGTAGATTTCACTAAGAGTTTAAGCTCAGTCTTTCTAGCTTCTCTATTTAAAACCTTTTCTAACTCAAATTTGTTGATCGTATCATTCAAAAAAATATTTTTGTAAAAGCACCTTAATTTGTTCATAGAGGTGAAAATCCTGTTTGTTTAAAATTTTGAGGTCTTCTTTGAAATATTTTTTAAATGTTTTTGTGAACAATTGGTTTTTTAAGTTCAGATTTATTCGCAGTGCCGTGCACTATGGCTCCATACTGCAGAATTGGTTGAACCTTTCTTCTGTACAAGAGTACAAGAATTTTACGAATGAAAGCCTTTTTGAAACTGTAAAAACAATTTCTTACATCTTTTGGCATTTCTTTTTTGGCATTTCTTCTATATGATCGCCAAAAGGAAAACTTTGGTCCAGAAAAACGCCCAAACATTTCATCTTTTCAGTATTTAATAATAAATTCTGCGTTCCTATAGACACTATGGGTTTTTTATTTGACTTCCAAAATATTACGTTTCTCATGATTAATTTTCAGCTGATTATCTTCCATCCAGTTGTAGATTTTCTAGAAATTTTGCTCAAAGTTTTGGTGTCCTTTTTTATAAAGCATTATATTGATGTATCATCGGCAATCAGTGTTGTGTTGCACTTTTTACACACAAGTGGAAGATCATTAACATTAATCAAAAGATAATTGATCCCAGTACCGACCCATGAGGAACATTGCGTTTCATGGCTCCTGTTTTTGATTGAAAATTTTTTATGGAAACAAACTGTCTTAATTAAAGTTTCAGAAGACCAAAAAATGTACCTCTAAACCCAGATATTTAGTTTTTTTTAGTAATATCTCACGTTCGAAAGTATCAAAAGGCTTTACTGAGGTCAAGAAATTCACAACTTGATGATTCATTATTGTTCACATTATATTGCATAATTTCTACCATTTGAGCAAAGGCTTCAATAGTACTCCGCTTTTTGCTGAACCCATACTGATTAGTACTTAGAACATCATATATTTTGTGAAAAAATGAGATAATGCGCTTGAAAATTATTTTTTCTAACACTTTGCCAAGTACTGGTGAAAGATATGTTGGTATATAATTATTTGATCCATTTGGCAAATTTTCTTAAAAAATGGTTTGACTTTAGCCCTTTTTAGTATGGACCTAAAACATTTGTAAAAAAGGTCACATAGGATCTCAGAGATAGCAGGATTTACAGTTTTCAGTACTACAGTACTGAGTTCAAAAGTATGAGTAGATCGTTTGTTATTCAGATCTTTTATTGTTTCGTAAACTTCAATGGGAGTGATCTCAGAAAGTGCAATTGTATTCTCAACTTGCTTCATTTACTTTAAAGTGTTTTGTCTGTGCTGGTGCTGCGCCATCTTTTGACCAAGCTTAAGAAAACTGTCATTAAGTTTAATTGGACTGAGTTCACATAGTTTATCTGAGATATCGGTCGTCTTTTATATTTTTGACAAGCTTGAGCAAAGTCTTTTCATTAATTTCACTTCGTATCTTTAGTTCAAAAAAATTTGTTTTATCTAAGGTACATGCAGCGTTTACTTTGTTGCACATTTCCCGGATTTCTTTTTTAACATCTCAGTTTTATTTATCTTATATTGCAAAGCAAGGTTCCTTTTTTGCGGCCAAGTTTTTAATCCTAGGTGTAACCCAATTTTCTTTCCCAGGGAAGCATTTGCGCGGGTATGCCAAGAATTAAGATTTTGATATGCGAAAAAGGAAAGATCAACCATGACACGGCAAGAACTACCAAGCTTAAACAAAATTTAGCACGAATTCATGAGACTAGTCTCGAGTTCTCGAATTATGACAAAAATCATAAAGAAGTGTCCGAAAAATCAGCACCCGTTAGTTCATTAACCAGAATTGAGCCTACTTTCGTTGGTGTAATGATAATTTATGTGGATGCAACCTCGGTATGTAACCCTTGAACATTTTATACAGGACCACCAGAACGAAAGCTCCCAATGAGGTCCATTTGAATGAAGACGCTGAAAAAATCGGATATTGTAACCAACATCTCAGTCAAATACGAGTGAAATATAGTATACAAATCTTTTCTTCAGCATCAAATTGAACCTTTTTAGAGATTGCTCTGCACACTGATATAACTTTTTTTGAAGAGCTATCAAGATTTTTTATTGATTTTAAGTTGAGTTTTCCTGGTTTAGTGTGATAAGATCTTATCAAGATATACCAAAAATTGTGTCAAGTTCATGGCAAGATGTTTCAAGTTTTGCAAAAGATGTCAAGAGCATGTGTATCTAATAAATATTATCAATTTGCAATTCACTGGGTATTAAGACTCGTGCACTTGACTTACGAGTGGATTCAAATAGTACTCTCGTAAGGCTGCAGTTTACGGTGACATTTCATGGATTTAAACCGTTGAAATTAAAACCCGAGATTGCGAAGCAAACCAAACGGTGGATCGCCGTTCATCATTACCAGTTCGGAGACTAATAGATGGGGACCTAGTTATGCTTTGAAAGCGAAACTTTAGATCATTCGCGAAAGCCTCCAAAATACTCGTACCTCCGGATTATTCCCCAGCTCCACACAATTTACAATACAAAAGAGGAAACGTAATACGCAATCACTACATACAATAAAACTTACGGGTTATTCTGCTTATAAGAAATCCTACAGTATCGTTCAGCCAGAAACTCCCCGAGTTTCCCACGGCCGGTTGGTAATTACGGCAAGATGCATAATTTTCGAACTTAGACAGTGTCTCACTTATAATGTGATGTATGTTTGTGTGTTTGTGTGTGTTGTTTGTTTTTTTTTGTTTGTGTGTGTGTTTGTGTGTGTGTGTGTGTGTGTGTGTGTGTGTGTGTGTGTGTGTGTGTGTGTGTGTGTGTGTGTGTGTGTGTGTGTGCGTGCGTGCGTGCGTGCGTGCGTGCGTGCGTGCGTGCGTGCGTGCGTGCGTGCGTGCGTGCGTTTTTTAATAACACTAATAAATTGTTTCCTGGTGTCCATTGTTTACTTTGATTTACAAAAGTGAGAGAAAATTAGATCGGAGCACCAAAGAGAGCACTATTAGATCAATTCGATCCGTTTTCAAGAGTCTCGCTGCGGAACAGGAAAACGAAGACAGTTTCTTTGTACAAACTATAACCGAGAAAATGTAATTTGAAATTGACAACTGTGCTCAACTGTTTTCGAGTTAACATTTTTCGTAGTTTTTGAAACAGTCGGCTAAATTGGACAAATTTTCTAGACCTGTTGTTTGTTCAACGAAAATCAAATTCTTAACGATTGTTTTTGCCGAGATAATTAATGGAACTCGTGTCTTCGAGAAGTCTTTCTGTTATAAAGTTTTGTATTTCAGGCTTCGTTGCAGTTTTAATTTCTATCGGTTTACTTTAAAGAGTGTTTAATGTAAGTTGTATTATCGAGCCAATTCTTGGTTTCTGTTTGTGCTTCCTGATGTTTTAATCTAAGGTTGGTCTTTCCTGGAATCTGGAATTTGGACTGTGTTTCCATTGCAGTGGCATCTCCACATAAAGAATTACTCTCGAATCGGATATGTAGGGTATTAGATCTTTAATATATGGGTTTCTGTGTGTTTTTGTGTGTGTGTGTGTGTGTGTGTGTGTGTGTGTGTGTGTGTGTGTGTGTGTGCGTGTTTGCGAGTAACTGTAAAGCTGTGTGTGCGTTTGGGTGTGCGTGCGTGTGTGGTGTGTTTGCGTGTGCTTTTGTATGTGTGTGCGCGCGCGTGCGTGTGTATGTGGTGTGTGTTTTTGTGTTTGTGCGTGTGTGTGTGTACCCGTGAGTGTTTGTGTGTGCCTGCGCGCGTTTGTGTGTTTACATGCGCGTGTCTGTGTGTGTGTGTGTGTGTGTGTGTGTGTTTGCAATTGCGTGCGTTTGTGTGATTTTTGTGTATGTGTGAGCGTATTTTGTGTGTGTGTGTGTGTGTGTTTTCGCGTGCGTGTATATGTGTGCGGGTGTGTGTGTGTGCGAATGTCTATGTGTGTGTTTGTGTGTAATTTTGTGTATGTGTGTGCGTATTTTTGTTTGTGTGCGCCTGTTTTTGTGTGTGTTTGCGCTTGCATGGGTATGTGTGCGTGTGTGTGTGCGTGTTTGAAAATGTTTTCAACCATATTTTAAAAATGTTGTAAAACATTTTTAAAAAGTTTTCCCGAAATGTTTTAAAATTGTTTTCCCAATTTAAAAACGTTTTTCCCAATGTCCATTGTTTGCCTTGAAAAAGTGAGGGAAATTCAGGTAAGGGCACGGGCACCAGAGAAAAGTGATCTGTTTTCATGCGTCTCCTCGTTGAAGAGGAAAAAATTAATAATAATAATATTTTTTGAAAAAAAACTATCAAAAACACAAAAAGAGTAGAAGTTAAAAAACAAAAATACTCAGAGCAATATTAGGGGCCTGAAAAACACTAAAAATAATTTAGGCTATGTATAAATAATCATCCATAAGGAAGATATTCATATTTTTCATAATTATTCTTTTTTTGTGAACAAAATTGTTTAGCTGTTGTTTGCTTAGTCCTTTAATTTTATCAAAATAGGAATCAAGACGCACAAAAATATGTAACTTTTTGACCTTGTTCACTATAATATTTTTGAAGACTTTGTATTGAGTGGTATGTTTTTATTCCTTTTTTCATTCCTTGACAGTTTAGATTTTTCAAAGTCCGTTAGGAAATATTTTTTTTATCAAAAAGAAGTTTCTCATTGCTTAAGCTTTTTGTGAGTAGTTTAAAACAATAGCAGAAATGCAGCTCCTGCGGTGAAAAACTTTGTATTGTTGAGGTATCAATCTGGTATAGTCCTTTTTTTGCAAAAATTTTTCGCAAACTTCTACTATTTTTGTCTAATTTCTGCCCCGCTTATTTGTTGTTAGTTCCGTAGTACAAAAAGCCGTATCGCACCCCTGATTTTACATATGTTTTCACAATGGTGATCAACTGTTTTCGAGTTAACGCTTTTTGTAGTTTATAAAATAGTTGGCTAAAACGAACGAGCTTTTTTCTACAGATGCAGTGTGTTAAACAAAGCTCATTTTCAAATCTATCTCTATACCTGGAGAATTAATAGAACTTATGTTTTCGAGAGGTCGTTCTTCCCCAAAAATTAATAGAACTTATTTTTTTGAGAAGCCCTCCTTTCAAAAAATACTGTCTTTCAGGCTTCGCTGGAGTTTGGCATTGAATCTCTTCTTTTTTTATCAGTGTTCAATTAATCTTTTTCTCGGTTTCTGTTGGGGCTTCCTGATACATTGATCTAATTTTGATGTTTTCAGATTTTGATAGACTGTGCTATCATGGGCGTAATGAATTGGAATTGGATTGTAGGGTTTCAGATTATTAATGTGTGGTTTTTTATGGTTGTGTGTGTGTGTGTGTGCGCTTGCGTGTTCGCTTGCTCGCGTGTGAGATCGTGTTTGAGTGTGCGTGTTTTTGTGTGTGTTTACGTGTATCTGTGTGTACCTGTGTGTATGAGTATGTGCGTACGTGCATAAGTGTGTGTAAAAATTAAAAAACGAGAAAAAGAAGGAAAGATTATATTTTAAAAAACTGAGCAAAAAACAATAACATAAAAATTGAATATAAAGTACCCAGAGCAATATTGTGGGTGTTTGCGTGTGCGTGCGTGCGAGTGTGTGTGTGTGCGTGTGTATGTTTATTTGTTTTGCGTAAGTGTCTGTGTGTGTGTGTGTGTGTGTGTGTGTGTGTGTGTGTGCGTGCGTGCGTGCGTGCGTGCGTGCGTGTTTATGTGAGTGTGTGTGAGCTTGTTTTTGTGTGTACGTGTTTGTTGCTGTTCGTGATGTTTCCTGGTGTCGATCTTTCAAATTGATTTCATAAAATGAGAGAAAGTCAAGCAACAGCATCAGAAAGGGCAAAATTAGATAAACTTGATCTGTTTTCAAGCGTTTCGTCGTGAAAGAGAAAAAGACGGCTTTTTCGTACAACTAGAAAACGAGAAAAAGAAGAAAATTATTTTTTGAAAAAACCAAGCAAAAAACCAAGAACATAAGAAATTTGAAACAAATTATTCAGCTCAGAGCAATAGTAATAGCCTAGAAAGTACAAAAACAAATTCAAGCTATGTATAACTTTTTTACAATAATCATTTATAAGGAAGAATTTTTTTTTATTTTTATGTGCACAAAAGTGTTGAGCTTGCGTTTGCTTAGTCCCTTAAACTTATCAACACAGTTGGAATCAGAACAAAAAATTTTTAATAATTTCCTGGCTTTATTAGTTATACTCTTTTTTGGAAACCCGTTGTTAAATGGCAGAGTTTTTTCCTTTTATGTTCGATAACTTTTTAGAAAACTTAAAGCCTCTCAAGAAATTATTTGTATCAAAAAAATCTTATTCCTTAAGCAATTGTTGGCAAGATTAAAACATTCGTAGAGATGCAGCTCCTGTGCTGAAAAAATTTGTATCGCTTAAGTATCAGTCTGACAGGGTCAAGTTTTGTTTTAAAAAAATGATTTAAAAAATTCTATCAGTTATTGTCTAATTTCTGCCTTGCTGAATTGTTGTTAGTTCCGTAGAAAAAAAACCGCATTGCATCACGGGTTTTACATATTTTTGACAATTGTTTTCGAGTGGACATTTTTTGTAGTTTATAAAACATTCGGCTGAAGTAAAAGAGCTTTTTTTCTACAGATAAAGTGTGTCAAACAAAGCTCATTTTCATATCAATTGCTGAACCCAGAAAATTTACAGTACTTATGTTTTCGAGAAGTCGTTCTTCCAAAAGGTATTGTTTCAGTTTCTTTGGAGATTGGCATTGTATCGTTTCCTTTTTTACCAGTGTTTAAATTAAGTGCTTTCTCGGTTTCTGTTAGGGCCTCGTGATGTCTTGATCTAATTTTGATATTTTCATTTTTTGCTCAGATTTTAGTTTTATAGGCATAAAAAATTAGGGCTGGGTTGTAGGGTTTCAGATCATTAATGTGTCGCTTTGTTTAACGTTTTGTGTGTGTGTTTTTGTGTGTGCTTGCGTGTTCGTTTGCGCGCGAGTGAGTTGGTGTGTATGTGTGAGTGTTTGTGTGTGTGTTTGGGTGTATCTGTGTTTTTGTGTGTGCATGCGTATGTACATACGTGCATTTGTGTTTGTACAATTAAAAAAAATACGAGAAAAAGAAGGAAAAATGTTATTTAAAAAAACTGAGCAAAAAACGAAGAACAAAAAATTTGAATATAAAGTACAGAGAGCGGTATCGTGGGTGTTTGTGTGCGCGTGTGCATGTGTGCGTGTATGGTCTTGTGTTTATGTGTGTGTGTAATTGTGTGTGTGTGTGTGTGCGTGTGCGTGTGTGTATATGTGTGTGCGTGTGTATGTGTATGTGAATTGAGTAAGTAGGTGAGTCTATCTCTCTCTGTGTGAGTGTGTCTGTGTGTGTGTGTGTGTGTGTGTGTGTGAGAGTGTGTGTGTTTATGTGCATGTGTGTGCGTGTTTGTGTGTGTATGTGTTTTTTTTCTGTTCCTGATGTTTTCTGATGTCGATTCTGAGATTCAAAGAAAGAGTTATGATTACCAATAACCACATCAATTGTTTCAATTGCTCAAAATTTAGCAATATATATCTGCTCAATTTGTTCCCTCAGTAAAATGGGTTACATCAATTTTTAAACTGTTATTTATGGAAAAGCATTTTCGTTATTCAGTTTGGTAAAGTTTGTTTGTTATTCAGTTCGGAAAATAATTTTCAATGAAATTTTAAACAGCGGTTTTGCAAAATATGTATGAAAAGTTTGAATTTAGGTCACTTTCAGCTGTTTTTCTGCATCATTGCATATTTAAATTGACATTTAATCAAATTTTCTCAGCCTAAATTGCTCTTGTCGGGTACCTTTACATTTGTTCGGCTTTGTAACTTTCATTGTAAGAGGAATTGGTACTTTTTGCAGTGAGATGTTTTTTCCATCTAATTAAGAAGTCGAATTTGTAGCTGTCGAAAAGACTAAAAAGAACGGTCCCCTGTAATGTTTTGTATTCAGGGTGCA
This sequence comes from Convolutriloba macropyga, assembly GCF_964194025.1. Taxonomy (NCBI): domain Eukaryota; kingdom Metazoa; phylum Xenacoelomorpha; order Acoela; family Convolutidae; genus Convolutriloba; species Convolutriloba macropyga. The sequence goes on from NC_134477.1 coordinate 46,529,245, forward strand.
TGCATGGCCGATATTTCATAGACTGAAAAAAAACATTGCGTTTGTTTTTATGCATGGTTGATTTTAACTGTATCTATGAAGGTTGGTATATATGTATACCTATCTATATGTGTTTTTTTATCTTAAATATTCTCCGCTTACTCTATCGTGTGTATTTTCCCCAAAATATTCCCCACCAGCTTTCCTGTTGTGAAACGTCCGCTTACCTTTTCCCATTTAAGCCACCGTTATTGTATCTCTCTTTTTCCTTATTATTTCACGTTGCTTCCATTATTTTTTGTTCAACTCTGAGCACATTACACTAAAATATTTGAGCTTACTCTCTGTGTGTATACACATTGTGTTATTTTTCCTAAGGGCACGGCGCGTTTTCCCAAAAATTTGATCAGCGCGTGTTTGCCTCGTTGTTTGCTTAGCTTATTTGTTTGTTCAGAAAGTAAGCCTTGTTGATTCTTAGACTCCGTATTGTCTTTTTCCTTCTCCAATAATTGGCTCCGTTATTTCACCTCGCACAGAACGCAATATTGGAGAGTAAATTTGATAGAGCAAGTTTTTTTTTGTAATTTAATTTCAAATTTTTGTATTCGCCTGAAATTTATGTTTACTCAACCTGCATAATTTACGGAAATAGTTAGCCCTAGCCTATCGATTTCCGGGATTGTAAGAGATCCTGTTTTTAAATTTTTTGAAAATTTATGATTGGCAGGCGCTAAAAAATACTGGACGTTAAGTTAATGACACGTTGTATGTATTTGAGTAATTATGTCAAACTACAGTTGGTAACGGTTGTTGATAATCTCAATGGTCCTTAAGTTTAACGGTTTCAAGCCCTCAAAATACTAGATTTCTTAGCTTGAAGAATACGAAACTTGCTTATGGTCCAAAAGCTGAATTGGGATAATTTTTATTGTTTCTTTTAACAAACCCTATCTTTTAATGCAATATGGTTTGTTCTTTTTAACATATACAAGTGGAAAAAACATTTGCACTGATTTTCGAAATTTAATTATTTATCGCAGACTTTGACATCAAAAGTAGAAATTTTGAAGTTTTTCTTTCACTACCCTGAGTTCTCGAGACTACCTAAGTGTATTTTTTGCACGGTAGTGATGCTTCAATTTTGTCTGAGCCAAAAAATGCCTTCAATTAGGAACATAAATTGTCCTTTTACTATTTTCGCGTTGAATACTTAAATGTTCTTCTTTTCTTTTTATTAATTAAAGCACCTGTCAATTTGCAATTGAGATTGGCGTTTGAAAAAAATTTACAAAAATTAGTTCATGCAGCTGTTCCTATGTTCAGAAGAATTCAGTACTTGAGCGTTGCTGTTTTAACAAATTACAGAATTTATTCCAAACAACGTGTGGTTATGCAGACAGCCACCAAACAGTGATAGAAAATTATTTAACTCATTGATTGATTTGTTGACAATCATGGGTTTATGTTTTTTTACATGGTTCGTAAAATTTTTAAAACTACTTTTTATTTTGTAATTAGTAATTGTCCACAATTATTTCACCGATCCGGTACGTTCAAGTCATTTTTATGTCTTACAAAAAAGAGCGTATTTGACTCGGCTTTAGAATAATTAGGATAAAGAGATTAGCAATTTATTCAACGTTAATAGCAAAAACTGTTTGTAAAATTTATTTTTTCATGTGATTTTGAAAGGTTCAAAAAAGAGTTCATTTTTGGGTTTTAAATATGATTCAAGAAACACTGGTGTTGTCTAATGAGAGCGCATTTTTAATATACAAGACCAATAGGAGCATTTAATCATATAGTGACTGCAAAATGCACCGTCAACTTAAAAAAGATTGAGGGGATGGATTATTTTGAAAAATATCAATGTATTTTCTTCAAAAATTTTTTACCTAAAATGTAATTTCTTATAACTATGAAACGTAATATGAAACTATTTAAATGCCTCGCATCATGCTTATCCCCTCTTAAACTAATCAAATTGGCAAAATATTTAAAAATAAGGGGTTTTTATGGTGTGTCAAATGTGCTGTTAATGACGTATATTTAAGAGTAATTGTGAAAATATTTCCCAAAGTAGGAAAACCAAACAAAAAATAATCTGAATTATTTTGAACTAAAACAATTAATTTTTCGTTATTAATACATGTGATTGTCAATCCATTAGGTAAAAACTAGTCTAATTGGAAACAAGACGTCTAGCAGAGAATGTTCCAACATACCTCTCAAGTTTGTGAAAAAATTTTAATTTCGTTCGAGAAATGGTGGGGAGCACTAAAGTAAATTAAGAGATTTGAGAAAAATTACTGAAACTGTTTGAACCGAAATATATGGCGTCTTTTTTCTGCATTCAAAAACGAAAACTCTTCTACACATTTTAGAAAATCAAATGTTGTACAATTTGAAAGACACAGACAAAAATAACAAAAACATACAATTTACCTTACAGGCACACGTATAACAACAACCACTTAACCGCACGCACACACACAAACACAAAAATACTAACTCAGGCACAAAAAAAACATTTAAAATTTTTCTTTTTCGCTATTTGTTCTTTTTTAAGGTTAGTCACCGTTCTTGTGGGTCTCTCTTGTTTTTTTTTTGGGAAACTAAGTGTGAATTTTTAAGGCATGTTGTTGATTGGTAATCGTCAATTTATTACTATACCTTAAAATGGCATCTTTTTAATTGTTTTCCGAAAATATTTTGTCGTTTTAATTTTTTCATGAGCATAAAAATAAATCTTTGAAACTTTGCAATTGTTGTACCAACTAGATATAGTAAACACAATGCTGGTTTTGAAGAATTGTTGGCAAAAACAACTCAAGATTTGGGAAAAGTAATTATGCTTTTAGTTTCACATTTTCAAAGGTGATTTTTACAATTTTTAATGCTCTAAGTTGCCTGAAATCTTCTATTTCCTAACTACAGAGAAAAAATGGTTTTTACACTAGAGTTCAATCAGTAGAAAACAGTGCGACGGATAAAAAAATCCTTTTAATAAAATTATGAGAAGGAAAAACGAAATAATTAGTTTTTAAAAAATTATTGGTGAAATATTTTACATTGTTTTTTTTTTAAAAATTACACTCAAAACTGCATTTATGCTGACTACATCTACTGCAATTTTTACCGTGTGTCTTTAGCTTTAATTCAAATGCAATCGGTCGCCGTCAACACCGAGTGAAGTTCATTTTACTTTTCAAGTTTTCCTTCGAAACTTTAAAGTGATACCCTTTTCAAATTTCTCCTAAAACAGAAATATGTTATGTAAATCAGAACTAGATCTTGAGAGCTGCAAAATGGAGTTTACCTTTTTTGGTCTAAGATGTTTAAACAAAAAAAACGAAAATTTTGCGGAAGAAAAAACCAACATCTCATATATTTTCCCTTTTTTGAATAATGATTGAACAATAAAAAAGCAGGAAATGTTTCGATCAAAAGTATGAATGAAACTATAATTGATTAGAACCATCAGGACTAATAACGCTTGGAAAAAACGAACATTGAATAGTTTAGTTTTCAAAATTAGATCCGTACGCAAGACAGTAAAAATATTGAATTGTAAATTGATTGGCAAAGCGTTAATCGCAAGACGTAAATTGATTTAAGGCGTTAAAAAATACTTACCACGTTACTTCTTGAAAAGTAACTGAGTGAAAACGTTTCAGGCATGAAGCAAAAAGTTGAATGAAAATTGGAAAAAAATGATGTCGGAATCTCATTTTTGATTCAGACGAAAGCCCAGTTTCAGGGCGATGCGCTGTATATGATTAGAAGATTGGAAAAAATCATATTAGCCTTATCTAGAAAACAGAGTTTGAATTAATTTTGTTAAAACCGTTTTTTTAATTTGGCCTCCTAAATTTTAGCGTCTTAACAAACTACTAATTTCACAACCAGATTTCGAGCGCTTTTGTTTCCTTAATTTCTAAGTAACTGTTTGTCTTCCATTTCAAGTGCAGCTCTTAATGAAAAATACTGCCGGTGTCCGTTTTGATTTGCTAATTCCACCAATTAGAAATTTCCAATTTATGTGTCTTGTCTGTATAGGTTATATTTTAAACGTTAACTTTCTACCATTCTCCAGTTAACAAAACGGGAATTTTTTTGAGCTGAACAATTTAAACAGTAGCAGGTTTTATGATTCGGCGCGCGCTTTAGTACTTTCGGTCTCGTTTCGTTATAGTGAGCTCTTTCCATATGATCTATTTCGTCCATACTTGTTTGTTTACAGAATCAACACTAATAGCTTGAGACAAAACTGTTTCGGTGTCTTTTTTCTCCATGCCAAACCTTTTCTGATGACCATTTTACGGGAACGTTGGAAAACTTTCTTCTGACTCTTTGCAATATCTCTATTTTGGTATACTGCTAAATGAGTATTAAAATCGCTGAATGGATTAACATGAAATTGAATTTTTTAAATTTCGGAAAAGCAAGTAAACAATTTTCATTCCAGATACCAGTTTCTTTATCTTGACCTCCTGGATTCAGTTTTATTCTGTTTACTATTGGCATAATAAAAAATGTTTTAGAATGGTTCAATCAGCCTCAAGAAAAAACTTTTGAGCTTTTCATGTGCGGCCTTTCTGTGGACGAAATCAACAAATGATCATAATAGGCATGTGAAAGGAAAATGCCCTGCAAATAAATGAAGTATCTAGAAATTATATTTTAAACGTTAACTTTATAAAGTTTTTCAGCTAACAAAACGAAAAGTTTTATTTTTTGAGCGCAACAATTTAAACAATAGCAATTATTATTTTTATTGAACGTAATACAAAACTTTTGATCCGGTTTTGTTAGACTGAGTTCGTTCCATTTGATATATTTGTCCATACTTTATTGTTAACAGAATCAACACTAATAGTTTGGGTCAAAAAGATTTTTTGGTGTTTTTTCTCTCCATGCCAAACTTTTTATGATGATCAGTTTGATGGAACTGTTGAAAAAGTTCTTATGGTTCCTTGCGATATATTTAATTTGGTGTACGGATAATTGCGTAATAAAATTGCCTGATAAATTAACATAATTTTGAATTTTTTGAACGTAGAAAAGGCAAGTAAGCAATTTTCATTCAAGATATCAGTTTCCATATCATGATACCCCGGATTCGGTTTTTTTGTCTACTATTGGCATGATTAAAAATGTTTTAGAATAGTTTAACCAGCCTCAAGAAAATCTTTTGAGCTTTTTATGCGAGGCAATACTTTCGACAAAATCAACAACTGATTATATCAGGCATGTTAAAAAATGCCTGGCAAATGATTAAAGTATCTACCTCATAAATTTGGTTAGATGCGGGTAATGCCCTGTGAAAATGGGCCAGTACTGGACTCAAACTAGCATCGCTTACTTGGAATCCTAGTGTACTAACCATTTAGACCAACTGGTATTATGTTCTCAAACTTGGGCATCTATTATAGCCCATTCTCATGTTCTTGCTCTTCAAGGTTTCATTTTTCTAGCCAAGTATGCGTTGAACAATTAAAGCTTCTTGTTAAGCTGTGTTAAGATTTTCTTGTGCACAATTTACATTAGATGAATCCCTCTCAGCCTTCTAACATGCTACGTAAAAGGCCCGTCGCACTGAAAAATTTGAAAAAAAAAAATGAAATAGCTGTCATGTTTACAAAAAAAGGCCCTTGATGTTTTGTTGCCATAAAATCTGCTAATTAGCCATACTCATATTCATACTTTGCCTATGAGTATTTAGTATGAATAATTTTTTGTGACAAAGCTTTATATCGAGAAACTTTTTCCATCGTTTTGTTTAAAACAAATCCTGCAATGAAACCTTTTCACCTTGCTACCACTATTTGTGGTCTTCTCTTGTTTATTCCTTTCTTTGTAAAATCAATTGTGCAAACACTTATGTTGACGAAATTTTATCACGATGATAAAAAGCCGTTTTTTTCAGAGCTAGAAAATTTTTGTGTACTCTTGTAACCCTTGGCAGATTCTTCTAACTTATCTTACTTAGGCTTTATTACCCCCTTAGGTGTTATTCACCAGATAAGCTTGCTCGGAAAAATGGGGAAAATAAATTGCTTTCTAAATTTAACATGTAGCGGACTGAAGTAGGAAATTGCAAAGGTCATAAAAACACGCATCAATTCTTCCTGAAGGTCTTGATGGCCTGTGATAACATTTGAACACCATGTGATAAAAATAGACAGCACTAATCAATTCAAGCCCGAGCGGTGCTTTAAACTTGTTAGTTTATAGAAAGCTCTTGCCGGGGTTCTTTGTTGTTGTTTGTCGGAGCGTGAAAACAAAATCAGTCGGCTATTTTTTCAGGCAATAAAATATCAAATTTAATTATTGAGACTCTTCTTTCATTCGTTGTTTTTAGTCGGTTTATAACATTTTTCCACATTTTTTCGCTTTTTCTTTTTTCCTGCTGTATATTGTTTGCTCTTTTTCAATTATTAGTCTCTTCATTATTTTTTGTTGCTTTTGCCCTGCTTTCAATGCTTTTTATAGCCAGGGACACAGCACAGTTCGTAATCATTTCATCTACATATTCATATAGTATTAAATTTTCCCCATGCACTGACTTTTTTTTCAAATAGATGGTATGTATATGTAAAACGTGAGGAATAAAAGTAACGGCACATTTGCTGTGTTACTACATTTTTCCCTAGGATAAAACGTGAATGGGGGATAAATTTTCAATCCATTCGATTTCTAACCAGCTTAACTTCATCGGTTATAAATCTTTTGATTCCCTTTTTCCTACCTTTTCACGTGCGGAGAACTAAGCGTAGTGCATGAACAAACGCTCTATGTATTTTTTCTTCCACATTTTCACAAATGGTATGCGTGAACGAATTTTTCCAATCGCGGGGCTGTTTTTGAATGCAAATTTTGAAGGAATCGTTGGAAATTATACCGGGAATCGATTAAATGGGAACTGCTATTTCAAAAGAGCAACAGAATAGTTGAAAAGAAGGGTCTCTCTTATCATCTCATTATTTGCCCTCAAAGGCTTAAATTTTGCATCGTTAATCACATCCTGTGCCTGCTTTCTTTCGCCCAGTTAATTTTTCTGTCTGGGTACCTAAATTAGCGCCATTACCTTTATTTTTGTTCGGCCCTTGACGCAAGCTTGAATTGACCTCTGTTTCAGTTTCAGTTTACCCCCGCATGAGTCGAGTACTTAAGCCCTGCGAAATTTAATGGGTTTTGCATATTAGTGTCAAGTTTAAAGCGGCGTTATAAAAGTGTTCGTAGTTAAATTAAAATTTTTGGCCGAAATTTCATGAGGTCGAAGTTGATTATTTGTCGAATTAGTTACGTTGACATTGTACACTCATGGAAAAGTGATTGAGACTTAAAAACTATTAAAGCATGTTCAGTGCTTTCACGAAAAGCATTACTGACTTCGTCAGTGAAAACATCGCCATTCCTGAAGAAGCTCCGAATGCCGGTCAAACGTTACCCCGGCAACAGCTGGGCAGTCAACGTCCGGGAACCCGCGAAAGTGCACCGGCAAGTGCCAACGTATCCAGGAATTCGTCACCCGGACATATGTCAAGGAACCCAGGTACGACACAAAACCCTGGCTCTTTGCCGTCGGCAGGTCGTGGACGTAGCCAGGATCCAAAAAGTCGAGGAACTAGCAGACCTTATGCAAGTGTAACGTCGTCAAGAACTACATCTAGAGATCCATCGCCTGCGATGGGTCCCAGAAATGATCAAGTAGTTCCCGATCAACCTCCAGATAGCCGATGGAGTACTCAGGAAAAACTCTTAATCGACCATTTGGGGTTGAATTCCAAGGAATTAGAAGGCATGACCAAATATGAATTGGTCCAGATTGCCGCTGTTCACGCTGAAATGCAGCAGCAGGAGAAAGGAGGTATTGATTTGAGTGCAGGTCCCTGCATCGAATCCATGCTTTTGTCTCAAATTGTTGAGATTCCGGGATTGACGCAAGCTGATCTCATGCATCTTAGTCCAAAAGAGATTGCCAAAATTGCGTCAGTCAACAACCAAAGTGCCCAAAATCCGGATCCGCCGAAAACTGAGACCAATAAAAATTCTCAAAAGCCACCAACTGGAAGCAACAAGCCGGTGGCTTCGGCTTCGACAAAACCAAACTCAGCCGGAAGTCGAGGTGCACTTGACAAATCTGCGATGCCACCCGCGAAGGCTCCAAAAACAGAGGAAAAGTCATCAACGCTTCCCTTTGACAGCTCGAATTTCCTGAAAAAGACAACGGACATTTCCAAATCATTGACTGGTATTGACAATCCTACGGCAATGCTGCAAGGAAAAATGACAAACTTGATTTCGACCGGGAAGGACAGTGTTCAGAAGGTCCAAGCAATCAACCCAGTTGTCAATACTCCAGTCCCTTCCAAGCCAGCGCAACCAGCTACAGTTTGGAGCTCCTTGACCAAGGACGAGAAACGAAAGTTGGAATCCATGGGTTTGGACCAAACAGCAGTCAACGTTTTATCCAAAGCAGAAGTAGAGCAAATCTTAAGCGTAATGATGGAATCCGACAACCCAAATAGCACAGGATCCAAAAACCCGTCTCGGGAAACCTCAAGGGCTTCGTCGCCAACTCGGGGGATGTCTTCAAAGCCCGAACCTGCCCGGAACCCTGAAATTGAGAAATCGCTAGCCGAAGTGTCTAATCAAGTATCAAAGTTTTTCGGCACAAATGGGGATCAGAACTTGGTTAGCAACTCAAGTACTTCGCCAAAATTTGCGGATCCCAACAGTCCAGGAGGCCGCACAGGTGTTGATGCTAAGCGACCATCAATACAGAGGATGATGAGCCAGGAACAGCAGCTCTCCGAGCAACGTAGGCTTGAAAATGAACGTCGCCTTGCCGAGGAGCAGCGAATGCTAGAAGAAGAAATCCGACTTGAAGAGGAAAGGCAAAAGGCCGAGGAGGAGAAACGATTAACCGAACAGAGACGAAGAAAACAAATGCAAGAACGTATTGAAGCTGAGAGAAAACGGCTGGAAAAGGAGCGGATTGAAGAGGAGGAACGGTGGAGACGCGAGGAGGAAGAGCGGATTCGCCGCGAGGAAGAGGAGAGAATCCGCCGAGAAGAGGAGGAGCGTCTTAGGAAGGAGGAGGAAGAGAGGCTTCGGCGGGAAGAGGAAGAGAGACTTCGAAGGGAAGAAGAGGAGCGCCTTCGTCGCGAGGAGGAGGAAAGAATCCGCCGGGAGGAAGAGGAGCGGCTTCGAAGGGAAGAAGAGGAACGACTTCGACGGGAAGAGGTATTTGCTTATATTTTCTTAATAAAGAGAGATTGTCGCCAATAGTTCTTTTTTTCGTGGCTCGGTATCTCACGGCTGACACATCTTGCGTTGCTAAAATGATAAAAATGAGTTTTTTTAGTAAATGTACATTCGAGTGACATTTGAGTGACAAATGTACATATTATCAATAACTATTTTTAGCTGATTATATTTTGTATTGGAGAAATTTGGATACAATTTTCTTTTCATATATGATAATTTCTTTCGTTTTGACTGCGGTTTTTTCATAAGATTTCGTTCAACCTTTCAGTTATTTAAAATGAAAGGGTACCTATCAATTTAAATTGGGTCGCGTCTTTCTCCGACAAACTGTTTACCTTTGAGCTCTGTAGCATTTTGCCCGATATCAGATAATTGATGACAGACAGCTACCCAAATGATCGCTTCAATGAATTACTTGAATGGCTAAAAAATGTTCTCGGTTATCTCTACGAAAGAAATGGCCCAATATTTACAACAACGCTTTGTTGGATCCAAAAGTAATATTGAAGAAGGATTATTGTCAGAATATTGTGAAAAAAAATAGGAGGGACGAATTTGCTTTTTTATTAGAGGAGAAACTACTCTCGCATTAACCAGCGAGGTCAAATCAAGACAATGATATCGAAACATGATTCCAGGCAATGTTTAAAATCTTACGTCTAATTAAGTCTATATTTTCAGGTTTCTCAATTTTCTCCGTCATGTTTTTGTTTATGGCGTCCAATTAAACCTTTGTTATTGCAGTGTCTCTCAATTCACCATAGAAAAGAACTGACCATAGAAAATCAATAGCTTTTAGTGCCATTATTTGTCATATATCAGCTTAGCATAAAAGTATTAGCTAATTCTGGAAAGCAAAGACCAAAGCGCTGTCAAAAAACTTCAAAGGCGCATTCTTTTTTCTTAAATATAACGTCTCCGTTTTAGCGAAAACTAGAACAAAACCTAACGCCTATGTGGTATATGTCAGACCAGTTATAAGCTCTGCCTCAATGGTGTGGTCTGTAAATAAAACTGAATTCAGGAGAATAAAACATATCGAAAAAAAACCTCTTCACGGGTTATAAGTAGTTGGGCAGCAAATTAGAAAAAGAGTCTATCTCAAGCTTTCGTCGTTGTTGTATTACTTTGAACTCAATGACCTACTAACTCTTATAAACTACTGCAGGGCAATTATAACATCAAATTGCCAATTAAGTTTATTGAAAATTCCATGAATGCACGAGAAAATGAACTAATAGCAATCGATAAATCTCGCACAGAACACGCCGATGAGAATTTTTGGTTGAGATCCAGCAATCTAACGAATATTATCAGGAAATCCTAACAATTCCTAACAAAACTTTCCGGGGTTACTTTAAAAATTGCCACTCACAGGTCATCTCCTGTTCCTGGACCGTTGCAACTGTAGAGGCACCTCATTTCGGTTTTGTTGTCACCCAGGACAGCTACGTAAATTTTAATGTGCTTTTGACAAGGGCATGGGCAATCATGTGGTCAGTCTGCAAATATTTGAATTCCAGCTCTCCTCTTTCTATAAGCTCCCTTATGAAATAAGGCTAAGAGCAAAGTGTTTCTTTTTTTTTTAGCGAATGGACTGCTTGCTCAGTGCTATACATGACTGGTTATCAACGAAAACTTCAATGGTTTTTGTTATCTCAGAGACTAAGTCCTGCAATAGATCTCTCAAGTGATTGGCTTCTTATGTCGCCTCTACTGAGGAATTCATTTTTTGCTTCTGACGAAGTAGCAACATATCTTTGAACTGTCGTTGAAATTCAGACAAAAACTGCGCCAGTATTTTTTTTATTTTAGAGCAATAACCTCAAGTACTTTTCTCATGGTCTAAAATGCCAGTTCAATCAGCATCTAGGAAGCACTATAAGCTTATCATATCTCCCCTCCTAAAACCAAACTCTTTGAGGTACAATCTTTTAGAGGTATCTCAGAACTCTTTTTCTTGTTTTCCAGAGCTTTTCACCTGGATTCTCAACAAAATAACATATAACATAAAAATTTCTGCAAAAGCTATGTCTGTTCTACTCGAGAAAGCTATAGAATTTAAGCAAACCAAAAAATTCTTATAAACACAAGTTTTCATTTAATCTTTTTCTTCACTCCGCTCCCGAGGGCAGTTCTCTCCATTAAATTTTATGTATGTATGTGGTTTCTCCATTTGTTTGCAATTTTTAAGTCCAAATCCTTCAAAAAACTTCTAAATGTACTGTTCATGGTTGATTTCAGTACAAGTTTCCTTTTTTTCTGTCGTAGATCTAGAAGACCAAAATAGATCCAAAAAATCACTTAAACTGATACTCCATAGCCGGTTCCAACTCTAACCAAGAGGAAAAAATAATACTCGAAATGAACAGAGAAAGCAACTATTAAAAAATATGCTGAGACTCTATTAGTTGGAGAGTACGTCTCATAAAAACCAATTCTGAAAACTTGACTGCAATTTTATATCAAAAATTTTGCATGTATCTATATATCTCTCGTGGGACCAAATTTGACACCGAAATGTTATCTACCACAAACTATTCTTGCCCCAATTTTTTCAACTACTTCTTCAACTTAATTTTCTCTCAAAGAGTAATGTTCTCCTTGCATTGCTTTTTTACAACTATAGTTCTTGATGTCCTATTTTTATGAGTGAAAAGGTTCTGATCGTGCCTTTTTTAATGATGAAAAAGCTCTCACTCAATTGATACTTCTCGTCTTTTTCAAGATCTTGCTCATTAGATCCGAAGTAATAGTTTTCGCGTCGAATATTGCATTCTTTGTTTTGCGATCCATAAGTTCAACTCACTTGTTTTCTGTTCCTATGAGAGCGGACCTATTATCAAGTGCGTGACCAAATTACATTCCCTTTTTTCGCTTTACTATCTATTTTATTCTAACTGTTTTAGAATTTGGTTAAGAACAACACACAGCCGTAAAAGTTCAAGAAACATTTTTTTTCTCACCATAAATTGTTTCATGACTAGTTTTCTTTATTGCTTAAGTAAAAATTAATTCGAATAGAGTCCCATGATGAGCAATAGGTGCAATATGTGTTGTATAGATTCGCCCGATCTCCTAACACCTAGCGGTTCGTACTATGAAGTCCCAAAAATTCTCAACTTTTCCATTTTTGCGATGCGTATCCGCCGCCGCCGAAGAGTTCGCAACTCGTATTCTATTTTAGACGGGAAAATTATTTGAAAAATCTCTAGCTATACACTCTTTGGCACCGTCTGATACTAAGGTTTGAGACTTTCCTACGTTTGAACAAAATTATTGAAACTTCTCGAGAGTCTCCACCCTTCACTTCGTAAAGTAAATCCTACAGTAACTACTATGAAGCTATCAACATTTATTTTGCATAGTTGTGAACCCTTACAGCTTAAGGGGTGATGGGCTCTAAGATATCTTTGTTCACAATGTCTAAAACTTTTTGCGCTCTAGGTCTGCAATTTGCTTTGGTTGTCTATTAGCCTCATTTAAATCATCAATCCCACAATTATCTAATAAACTGTCGCTGATACCCATCCCTTCAACACGTTCAACTAGTTTGGTAATGTCTAAAAATTTGCTATCAACCTATATATTGTGCCACATTTTTTAGCTCCTAGGTAGTAGACAACAGCCCTTGCAAATTGTACTCAGCTCACTAAAGTTCAAACTGAGCATTTTTTTTGTCTGAATGGGAAATCAACTGCACTTTTCTTTTTTATGCTTACGCCTGGCCCAATCAAAACTTCAGATCTTTCTTCCCAAAGTTTACATTTTGGCACCAGATTTTGAGCTTTCAGGTCCAAAAGCGTCTTCAAGGAAAATTTTTCAGTTGATGTTTTTTACCATCCCTAACTAAAACTGCGACAGTGTCTCTGCCAAAAATCTAAAAGCACTTTTGTTTGCGCAATGCAAGTTGCTTGAAAAACTATCACCAAAATAATAAAAAATCTTTTTTACTGATAATGTGATAATGTGGATTGGTCCCTTACATCTAGCACCAGTTCTCTTCCTTCATTATTAACTTACACAACAAATTGAGAGCCTAGTAGTTTGTGAATACGTCTGATGAAAATCATTTCTCAGAATTTGACTGCAATTTTGGGCATCGAACTTTGCTCTGCATCTATATATTTCTCTCTACGATGAATTTTAATATCAAAATGCCATTTATCAGAAACTATTCTTGCACAATTGTTCTCAATTACTTCCCAAACATAATTTTCTCGCAATGAGTAATATTCGCCTTGCAATGCTTTTTTACAATTATTGTTTCTGATGGCCTTCTTTGCATGAGTGAGAAGGTTCTGGTCAATCTCTTCGGTTTTGAGAAAGCTCTCACTCAATTCAGAGTTTTCGTCTTTTTCAACATTTTCTTGCTCATTAGATCCGAAGTAATAGTTTTCTCGTCGAGTATTGCATTCTTTGTTTTGCGATCCATAAGCTCACCTCTCTAGTTCTCTGTTCCTATGAGAGAAACCTATTATCAAAAGCGTGACCTTTTTATAATCCCTATTTTAGGAATGCCGCTTATACTCATTCCTTCATCAAGTTCAACTAGTTGTGGTAAAGTCGGAAAATTGTAATTAACCTATCTTTTGTGCCACATTTTTTAAGCTCCTGGATAGCAAACAACAGTCTTTGCAAATTGTAATTGGCTCACTAAAATCCAAATTAAGAAATTTTTTCTTGTCTGTTTACAAAATCAACTTCATTTTTTTAATTATGTTTACGCCGGGCGCAATGAAAACTTCAGCTCTTTCGCATTTTGCATTAGAGTTTGAGCTCTTTGCTTTCACAAGGACAATTTTTTCTATTGAGTTTTTTTTACCTTCCCTTACTAAAACTGTGACAGTACTCTGCCAAATATCTAAAAGCTCTTTTTTGATTGCTTTTTGCCCTTTGCCTGAAAGATTATGACTAAGACTACTTTAAAAATTCCCTGTCCTTGCCAATTTGATGATGTGGAATGCTACCACGGAGTCTAGCACTAGTTCTCTTCCTTCATCCTTAACTGGACACGAAAAGCAGCTAAAGTACTCTCCGTTTTTAAACCTAGTTCTGCTTCTCATTTTTTTACCCTCCGCCTGCATAATTCTGAAAATTTTTTGATCTTGCAGTCTGCAGCTTATGTCCAAATTGATTGCAATTGTATCACTTAACCGTTTTGATTGTGCCGGAATGTATGTTCTGAGTCTTAAGATTATTATTTGAGCGATAGAACTTCGCAATATTCCCTTACTTATTAGGGTTATGGCACCTCTTTTGCTTAACTAGTAAAAACTTTTCACTTGCATTCTTCTTCTCACTCTCTAATCTTTGCTCGTTGTCAACCCTAATAACAATACATTTCCAACCGTCAGGTGAATTGTTGTTACTACCGTACTTAAAAAGTCCAGCGAAGTTAGCAAATTCTGTTAGTAAACCTTTCAGTGAAAATAATGTCAACATATTTTTACTTAAACCGTCACGGACTTGTTTAAAATTATAATGTAGTTTGTCATCTCTTCTTATTTACTTGATCAAATTTTTATCTAGCAAGGCTAAAAAAGATAGCTTAATAATTTATGTAATCTTGGTTGTTTGGAGCTAGGGAACCTCTTAGACAGTACATCCTACGCTTGAGTACCACTTCTTTTACACGACCAAGGTATAGAACTGTCTGTTTGTTTAGCATCGAAACAAACTTGGACCATAATTAAAATTAAGTTTAAAAACTCTTTGTCAATTTTTCTCCCTCTATCAATAGCTGCGTCCATTTCAACTCGTGAAGCGTTTGATTTATGAAAAAAATTATTCTTCATAAGTGCTACTGCTATCAAGTACATTGTGTTTAGCTTTAGGTCAAAAACGCAAGCTTCAAATGGTTCCGAAAAAAACAAAAGATTTCCTTTTCTGCTGCATTCGAACGGAATCTGTCTCTCAACGTTTCTGCTTTATCAGTCCAAAAATTTTGATCGGTTTTATTCAAACCAAAAACAAAAACTTTATTTTGAGAAAAACTTGCACTGAACGATCAGCAAACAAAAGTTACAACAAGCTTAAAACATGTTCGTACCTTTATCATCACTGGTCACTCAGGAACGGCGTGGTGGTCACGTCCATTCATGTCTCGACTTGTAAACAGGATCCTCTGATTCGGGAGTTATCTTCAGTGGAACCCAGATTGCAGAAGTAAAAGCAATCCCTATTTGTATTGCCTCTCATGAGCAAGATCCGTTATCTAACGTTACATTACTTTGAACCATGTTCAACAACTGCCATAGTGTTTATATGCCATAGTGTAATGAGTTTGCGCTGCTCTACAGGTCTGCTAATTGCCGCTTTTTTTTCAAAAAGTTGAGCGGTGTTCAATGAAATTGTGCTTTGTTTTCTTTTAAAAAGTCGTTGCTGGTGAATATTCCTTCTGTGACTATTTTTGTTTTGCTCCTTTTCGTGTGTTGTCTCTCTGGTTTGGCCTTTTGTCGGCTTTTAATTGGACACCGTCCGATTCGGCAGACCCCTATTTGCTTTTTTAACCTTTTATCTCTTTGTATCGCCTTGTATCATCTCAGCGTGTCTCGGGTTTTCATTTCTGTTTTTTGCCACATGTAGAAATTATATGCAGTTGCGCGGTTGACAGTAATCTAATTAGCTGTCCTGATATGAGGGAGACGTAATAATCAAAATGTTTCTGGTCAAGGTTTGTTACAAATCAGTGGGTTTGTATACCTTATGCTCTCGCAATCATATCTTAAAGGTGGTGACATCTAGGTCGAACTCAAATTAAAAGTCGGGAGTTATCGGAAGTCATTCTTGAACTCCTTCAATAGCCTTTTAACAACTTGATTTGTAACAAAATAGTTTTGGCTTCAGTTGAAACTGACAGTGAGCGGAGGAAACAAATTTCTTTTGCTTCACTTGAAAATGATTGTGAGTCGATGAGACATAAGAAAACTTCAACAAGTTGTCTTTTTTGCTCAACTTCATTGTAATAAGCATTGAAAATTTAAAAAAAACGTCGAAAAAGAGTAAGCAAAAATTGTAATTAATAATGAACAGTATGATCATTTTTATAGACGAAAGCACTAGCGGGTTGCTTATCAGACTTGAAATGATTTTGAGTGAGGTTTTAGAACATTCAAGCTTGCAAAACAAAAATCCAAAATTTCCAATATCAAAATCGTTTCCCTTGTCAAAAACAAAAGAGTAAAAATCACAATAGAATTTGAAATTCATTTAATTTCATTTTTTTGCCTTTTGTAGAGTGTTATTCATGGACAGCAAAGTCCGCTTATATCAAAGAGTTACCCAATCTTTAAGACATTAAGAGATGTCAAAAATTAAATATACAGAATTTACGTTTCTATATTCAATTATTGTAATTGTTGAGGAATTGATAACTAGTGTTACTTTTTGTAAAATCATTTTTCCTCCATTCAGCGATTACCATTGATTCATGAAAAATTCAAATTAGATTAAGTGAGAGTAAAATATGTGCTAAGATTTCTGCATAAGGCAGACCAAAACTAATAAAAATTATTTATGAAATTTGGCAAAGTGCAACAACTGAATTGATACAATCTGATTAAAACCGACAATGTCTCGAAAAATCATATTTTGGATTTTTTGCTAATTATTATTGACCGAAATATTATTTGGAGCAATACAAGCAGAATTTTGTGGCGAAGGTGAATGGTTTCTATACACAACAAAGAGAAGTTTGAAAGAAGCACTAAATCTTTATAAATTAGCTTGCTGCTCTATCTGTTTGCTGATGTATCTCAAAAGCAACAGATATGGTAGCTTCTATGCCTGTATGATAATATCATGACCATTTGAAATATGTATTCAGAACATTTGTTCAGTATACGGGCTTTTAAATAATTTTCCAAAAAAACGATATCTCAACTTTTCCAAACGTAGGAAGCGCAGACTAAAATTGAAATAAAACCCAGATTTGTACCTACAAGTTTCTGAAGAGTTTCAGTTGTTCATTTCAAGTTGAAGTATTAAAAGTTAGTTTTGCTGGCGTTGTTCTACTTGAATTTTGCTGCAAAAATGCAAGCTATTCAACACAATTTCTAAAGAACTGCAAAACGGATCTTCATTTCAGATTACTCAGATTACCAAGGGTACCACTGCATAAAGTTATAACCCGGGACATCTAATTTTCCAGCCCCTAATTGGTCTTCTTTTTTTAAATTGGATCGCAGAGTTTTGTATTGTTCTCTGCTTGGTGTCTAAATCATGATGTAGCGCTGAAAGTAAAGTACTGTAAAAAATTTCTACTGTCAAAATTTAAATACAAAACAGTTTTGATAAAAAAAATAAGAAAAAACTACTGAAAAATACAAAAAATTATTAACATGATTTTACAGTAATCTTTTCAGATACATAAGCAAAATGAAAATTTTGTGCCTTCCTAACGCAAGAATATTTCAATTTTTTCAATAGGAACCTTCAGCCTGTTCACTTAATACAAATAATTTGTAATGATTTCGGCCGAATATTGTGTGATTGATATAATCGATCTTGCACTGTGTGTCAGCCAATTTCAATTTCAAATTTCAAATTTATGACAAATTGGTGATCACGAAAAATTCGGAAAGAATTGTTTTCAGTATTCTTAAATAACTTCTGATTCAAATTCAATTCTCTTGAGTGAACTGCGATTAATCGGAAAGTTCCCTATGGTGAAAGATCACTTCACATCCGGAAGGAACTACACCTTTAATTTGTTCATTGATATCTTTTTAAACTTTTCGGAGTATTTAGCGTTTGTTTTCCAGGGTAACTCACGAGTTGTCTTCAAAGAACTTCGCAAAGCAAAAATTAAATTTTTTAAATATGTTTTAAAGCCACCACAGACACTTATTTTAAAATAACGTTAAGGCAATTTGTCTTAAGTGAAGACTCGATCAAGAACTTTTTTTTCGGTTTTGTCTCTCGCTGAGTTATCTTTTTTGAAAGTGGAAACTGTGGTACAAGTGTTATGTTAATCTTGCAAAAATACGTCATCTTAAATTCTTGCTATTACTGATAATCAAAATAGGGTTTTTGTGAACAAGGATTTTCCGCAAAGTGAACATTTTTGGTAAGGACCTTTCAAGGCTTTCACCAAAACCTCTATCTTGCTAGATGTGATAGAGTTTTTGCAAGAACTTTGAGACAATATGCACTTTGATACAAGTCTTACACGAAAAAAGTCTGCTTGGGATGTCAACGAGAGTGATCACTTTGGTGTTTACCGGCTACTGAAGTTTTACGGACCAAAGATTTTGCATTGCATTTTTGCTGTTTCTTTTTGATTGCTTTCG
The DNA here is from genome assembly GCF_964194025.1 of Convolutriloba macropyga. Taxonomy (NCBI): domain Eukaryota; kingdom Metazoa; phylum Xenacoelomorpha; order Acoela; family Convolutidae; genus Convolutriloba; species Convolutriloba macropyga. Next base: position 46,547,793 of record NC_134477.1, read on the forward strand.
AACAAAATTTGAAGCAATATTGTAACCGTGTTGGTTTTTTATACTAATTTTTTTTTTCTCGACTCGTTTTACTTTTCGATTGACTTTTACACCCTTGAAGTTTTTGTTTTGCGTGATCTAAACTTCTCTCTCAGTGTGAGCGGCTGAACTCAAGAAGCCGCGCCAGCTTACCACTAAACGTTAAATGGATTGTGCGCCAAAGTGGCTTCAATTTTCATTGGTTTAAATTTTATTAGTGGTTATAGTTATTTATAACAACCTCTAATAACGTTATTTGAAACGCTTTTTAGTGAATTTAGTAACACCCCTCCACCCGACTGAAGCAGGCTGCAATAGATTTGAGGTCTCGCTAGTTGTCTAAGCGCAGTTCTTACTTAGTCGTTTCTGTTTACTACTCGAAGAGCAGCAACAGAAACAATCTATTTTTTTTTGGTTTTTTAGTCACAGAAAAAGTACTATTCTTCACTAGAAGAAAAATTGTGATTTTTATTTACTGATGAGCAACAAGAAGCAAAGATAGCAAAGAAACGAGTGTATTGTTTTTCTTCCACACAATTTTTCTAGAATAGAGAGAAAAGAAGTGGTGACAATATTTAGTCAAAGCGAACAGTAATGTTTGTTCTTTCTCATGCTTCATTGCTACCTAGTAATTATGGAAAACTTCAGTCTAATGTACTCAGCCCATCTGATTTGGAAATCAAAGTGTCACAGAAATTTTTTCAGTTTTCCATCACAATGTTGGTTTAGACGCTTTTAAATCAATTTTGAGTCTTGTTTTCATTATTTCATTTAGCAGAAGAAAATTTTGGTTATCGTTAATTCTATCGATTGGTTTTTGAGCTTCGCCATTTATTTCTAGGACGTTTTTCGGTCGACATGGAGCTTAGTCTCAGTAAAGACATGTCAAAACCCGTTTCCAATGAGCTATAATTTCATTTTCATATTGCTTTTAGTTTCAACTATTAATTTTTTTCTCGGCTCTGTTTCTACTGTTACCAGAAGATTTTTTTCAAAATGTTTCAGTTTTTTTCTCTATTCCGACATTTTGAAAGATTTTTGTTTTCTCTTTTTATTATAACATTATTGGTAGGTCCCATTGACTTTGAAATATTGCGCAATTGAACATTTTTAATGGTCTTAGTGAAAAGTTAATTGTTTTAACGGCTTCACAGCCCTTTTCGCGCCAAGTAAAATTGAACTTTTTAGTTTTGCTGGTATTTGTCCTTCTTCTTGTAGTCTTATGACGTACGCTAGATAATGAGAGGTCCCATTTACTTCCTAAGAAAATATAAGTGAACATGTTAGTGATTTAAGTTTATTTCTAAGGATAAATCACTTTGAATATAAGTTTTTCCAAACCAGAATCGTATTTTTTAACTTCGCACATCTTTGCTCTTTTTGTCGACCTGATACCCAGTCGCATTGAGGGCAGGTCCGATATCTTTTCTAATGAAGTATAGGTTAATCTGTCTTGTTTAGGTTTTTCTGATGCGATTTTGATTATTGCTTTTTCTATTTGTCCTATTAACCACAAGTTTCACCGACCCTCTAGCGTGGCCTTACTGTATTCCATTAGTGGTTTATTGAACGATATGTAGGTTTATGAAACTTTTCTCTCTTCTCATTGCTTGGTAGCCAAATAATTCAAGAATGTGGATGAGTGGGGTCGGAACATTATGTGCGTACGTACATAACCGTGCCTCGTGTATAGTAACTATCGATATTCATTACATCAGTAACGTAACTTGTTCGAATCTTGGAAAAGATTTCTTGTTTCTTTAAGTTTTATTTTAATTGATTATTTGGTGAGATCGTTTTGTTTTTAGGAAGAGAGACTTCGTCGAGAAGAGGAAGAAAGAATCCGCCGGGAGGAAGAGGAACGAATCCGCCGGGAAGAAGAGGAACGAATCCGCCGCGAAGAAGAGGAACGGCTTCGAAAAGAAGAAGAGGAGCGACTGCGTCGCGAAGAGGAAGAAAGAATCCGCCGCGAGGAAGAGGAACGAATCCGCCGAGAAGAGGAAGAGCGGCTTCGACGAGAGGAGGAGGAACGTCTTCGACGTGAAGAAGAGGAAAGAATCCGCCGAGAAGAGGAAGAGAGGATTCGACGAGAGGAAGAGGAACGGCTACGTCGAGAAGAAGAAGAGCTAAGATTTCGCCGCGAAGAAGATAGGCGGAGACGAGAGGAGGAGGATCGATACCGAAGATTTGAGGAGGAGGAAAGATTTAGACGTGATGAAGAGCGAATCCGGAGGGAAGAAGAGTCAAGAATGCGACGAAGAGGGGAAGATCCGAGAAACTATGACAAAAGGTACGACCCACGATACGACGATAACTCGTACCAAGATCGTGATCGCTACTCGCATGAGCGGCGCCGAGATTATGGCAACCGAAGTTTGGATTATGAGGACGAAAACACTTATTACGGTAATGAGAGAATGGAATATCGAGATATGAGGTCGCGAAGCCAAGACTACGATTCCCAGAGGTCGACCAATTCGAGTCAAGGTCAGAGTTCTAATGATAACACTCGTTCACGCATTGTAGCTCAGTATCAAGAACAAGAGATGCGACGAAATAAATATGGAGATGTTGATATTTACTTTTCTGATGAAGATATGGAATCGGATTATTCAGTTGAAGAAGCGGCAAGAGGTAGGCAATACCAAGTGACCTACAACCGAGGCAGTTCGGGTGAGAATAGAGATCGGGAATCGAAACTACCATTGTCGCCAAATAGAGCACAAGAACCCAAAACCTCAACGACTGACGCAAAACTGACCTCACAATTATCCGTCGAAAATTCAAACACGAACTTACCGGTTACAACTAGCCAAAATATTCCAGGAGCTACCAACCAAATTGGCCAGGATCAACCTAAGGGTGTAGAAACCAAAACTACCAAAGCTCCGGACAAGTCAAAGGGGAAACTTGCACTACCCCCGGGTTTAACCGAAGCTGACGTTGCCGGACTTTCAGCTGAAGAACTGGACATGATTATGTCCGTCATGGCTCGTGCGGATGACGAGTTAGAGGAAGCAACACCAACAACTAGCGAGGCTACAGTTCAACCAGGGAATAATTCATCAGTGGGAAGTACTTCTACAACCGGAAGTCACGTTTCATCAGGAAATGACGCAAGTTTTGCTCATCATGCGAACGGCGGTTTTAGTTCACAATTTGATCAGAAGTCGTTTTCAGGAGCTGCGATACAATCAAACACAGCTGAAGTTAATAATTCATTAAAAGAGCGTAACATCAATACAAGTAACGCTATATCCCCCCAAATAAGACACACAGTTCCAACGTTTCCTGAGGAAATTGAAACAACGGTAGGAACCAGCGTTTCAGATTCAACCAAAAGTGGAATTTCTTCTCAAGCGAAAGGTGACCAGTTCCAGCAGAACATATTCCCTGGCTCTGCTGGATTTATTAATCAGAAAACAGACAAATTACCACAGGAAGATGGTACATTTTCCAGTGTGACTAAAGCTGGCGGTATTCCTTTTAAGGCTAACAGCGTAGCAAGTACAAGCTCAGAATACAATAGTATAACTTCACAATTCAATGAGGTGAATTTTAAATCAACCTTACCGAATTTATCAGAACGGAATAATACTAATACTATTTCAACGGTGACCACACTTGGAAATTACAACAGTGCCAGCATTGCTGGACATTTTTATCCCGAGGCGGAAAATAATATCCAGCCGCAAAAAATTGAGCACACAATTCCTGCTGCGGATGGGAAAACAGTACTAAGAAATAATGGAAATGTTGAAACAGTAAACAACGCTTCAGATCAAAACAAACAACATTTACAAAAAGTGTCCGCAGATAGCTTTCACCTCGGACAAATAACCAATTCATCGACTTTGACCCAAAATCAACAAAACTATTCAGGCTTACCTTACAACGTTACCACTTCAGTTTTTAATTCCGAAGGTGGTAATTCTAATATTTCACTTTCTGAAAACAGTAACGGTGTTTACACTTCAATTAGAGAGCCGCCGCCACGCAAAAATATTGACAGCGGAAACAATTACAATGTGTACGACCCGGGCTATCATCAAGGGTTTTCACACGCGGTAAACAACACTAAAATAGACCCTACATCTTACCAAAATGAAAGTATTTATACCAACGCGGGAATTTCTTCCATCTATCAAAATATTGACCCGGCCAAAGAGGATTTATCGAGCGGGATATATTCAAATATTGGAGTTAGTAGAATTGTAGACAATGCTAGTGCGGGTTCAGCACAAAATGCTAGTGGCGCTATAACATCAATTAAAGGAAATGTTCCAAACACCTATGCTATCGCGGGTCAATACGGAGAACAAATAACAACAGCCCAGGCAACGGAATTCCGCAATCAACCAGGCGTATCTCTTACGCAACAAATTTCCTCGGGTTATTACAACGAAAATATTATAACCTCCCAACAACAACACCAAGGTGCGTCAGCTAGTTATAATAATATTATTATTACCTCTACCATCCCGAGTTATAACTCCCCTGGTTATGATAAATATGACATAACGAGTGCTCAAGTTGAATCGGTAATAAGTCAGAACTCCTCAATTTACGGGTCTGGGAATTTTGCAAGTGAATCTCAAAAAGCTGCGAAAATTGATAATCACTTCGAACAACCACCTCCTCGCGTTTCATCTCAAATATGGAACGCAGAGTCAAATCAGAGGAACAATCAAAAATTACCTGGTGGCAATCAGAACCAGGTGAGTTTTTCCAACAGCGTTCCCAATCAAAATGAAATCAACCTTCAAAAGCAAAAACAGAAGCAAGTTGAGGAAGAAAGTTATTATGCAAATTTACCCTATCAACAAGTTGTTGCACCGATTGCAATTTCCGATATTTCCGATGATCAGTTTTACACACCTGACCAGGAGCAATCGTTTCCTTACGTCGATGAACCTCAAAACCGACTTATGCCGAGTGCTCGAGACAAACGCTCGTCGGCCAATCAGAACACAGTAATCAATTCAGCTTCTATCAACGTTTCAGCTAATCAGAATCAATTTACGAATCAATTTCAGAGTGCGAGTTCAAGTTCAGATATCGAAAATATGAATCCTCAACTTTTGTTCAAGAGAGGCGAGGAAACGGCTGCGAATTTCGGCAAAATGTTTGAGAAAGCAAATAGCGCTATTTCAAGTTTCGCGGAAGATTTCTCGAAAGGAATGAATTACAGTCTTGGAGACGAATCCGGGCAGTTTAATACTCACGCGTAAGTAGAAATGATCTGAACCATTGACGCATCCTTGATCCAAGTTTCTATATAACAGTTTTTGAAACTGCAAATTTTCCCAAATTGATTTTGCATGCATAAAAAGTGAATATAAGCAAAATGTAATCGAAAACCTCGAAACGCATGACGTAGATACACAATGTGAATCCCATGCCAAGATACGCAATGTGACTTATTAATAAAAATACCAAAAATTATACCGGGCAGTTGAAATTATCAGAAAGACTGTTCATCAACAGTTATTATTATTATTCAGACTTTCTATATGGTAGAATTAGAAATTTTGGCAGGCAAAAAAATAAGAATGAAAAAGCTATATAACAATAACAGTCGCAAAAGAGTTTTCAGAAATTGTTGGATCCGTGGCGAGACTAATTACATGTGGACGCAGAATCCCAAATCGTGAAACTAGTGACTTTGAGGCATGCAAAAATTATTTAATAAAAATGAACCAAAATGCGATTAAGAAACTCGTAAAATCCGGAGTATGTGTTTGTTCTACTTTTTTGAATTAGGGTGTGAATTGAACTTACAGTTGAGGTAAAATTCTCACGTCGTAATTCCGCAAGGTTCTGACTTGGAACGTAAATGTTTTAATGAACAAAACTTTTTCAAGGCTTCAAAAATTGAATTTTAATTTGCGACACTATGATTTTTTTGTTTTTTAACCAGATTTTAAAATTTTAATTCAATTTTTTTAATGTTCTGTTTCTCTTTATTTATTTTTTAGATAATTGATCCACGCAATGTTTTTGAGAGCTTTAAATTTAACATTATTTTCAACTTAAAGCTGCGAAGCTGTAGAGTTAGTCTCACAAAGTTGCAACACAAGCGAACGTTGAAAACACTCCCAACATGCAAATGAACAACAAAGCTCTGGTGTCTGCATATTTAAAATGTGAACTTTGACTGTTGAAACGTTAGATCGTGTTGCAATTTTGTGGGGGACTGACTATAAGCTGAGCGGAGCTATATTGCGGTGCTCTTGGTTTTTCTTGTTTCGTCTGACGCTATTTTTCAGTTTATATTTGTTCTAGAACATCCTGTTGCTTCACGTTTTCGGTCACTTATTTATTTATGTGACCTAAATGGCCTGCATTCATAATTTATATCTGTTGCTAAAACAAATTCAAATGTAAAATGAAATGTATCAAGTTGACTGGTAGCCGAGTGGTTAATGCTCGTAATTTTTACCGCGCGATTTTCTGTATCTTTTTCTATCATATGGAAAGAACGTCTACTTCACAGCTATTCCCGCCCGCAGTCTACTGGCTATGATTTCCATAATTTAGTTAATTTTGTAAACTAATTCTCCATGTTTCAACTATGACGTGGTTTTGAAAAGTCATTCAGCGTATTTCTTGTCCTTTGCCCCTAGTTATAACATGATTCATTCATGATACGTCCAAACTTGTTTTTTTGGGCATTCTGAAATCATCCTTTAGTTGGTAAAGTGAACGTTTTCAATTGTCAACTTTGACTGTTGAAATGTCCGATAGTGTTGCAAATTTGTGGGACTGAATATAAGCTGAACGGAGCTGTATTGCTGGGCACTTTGTTTTTCTTGTTTCATCGTCTGACGCTCTTTTTCAGTTTATATTTGTTCTAGAACATCCTGTCGGTTTATACTTTTGGTCCCTCACTCATTTATGCTTGATTCTTGTTTTTTTGTGTGATCTAAATGGCTTGCATTTATAAATTATGTCTGTTGCTAAAACAAAATCAAATGTAAGATGAAATGTATTGAGTTGACTGGTAACGAGGGGTTAATGCTCCTGATTTTTACGGCCCGATTGGTGTTCGAGTCTCTGCGTTGTCAATATATTCTTGTACCCAGAAGTGTTCTCAATGATAAAGTTAGAGCTTCTAATCAAAGTTTTCCATTTGGCCGCGTTCACATTTTTTCAAGTAATTTCTGTATCTGTTTCTATTATAAGGAATACACTACTATTCCACAGCTATTCCCGCAGTTTGCTCGCTATCTTTTTTTATAATTTAGTTATTTCTGTAAATAAATTTTCCACGTTTCTTCTATGACGTGGTTTTAAAAATTCATTCAGCGTTTTTCTTGTCCTTTCCCCCAAGTTATAACATGATTCATGCAAGAAAAGTTCAAACTCGTCTTGTTTGGGCTTTTTTAAATTATCCCTTAGTTGGTAAAGTGAACGTTTTTAATTGTCAACTTTGACTGTTGAAATGTCCGATAGTGTTGCAAATTTATGGGACTGACTATAAGCTGACCGGATATATATAATGGGGCCCTTGGATTTCCTTGTTTCGTTGTCTGACGCTCTATTTCATTTTATAATTCTTCTATAACTTCCTGTAGCTTCATGTTTTTGGTCGCTTGCCTATTCATTCTTGATTCTTGTTTTTTTTTGGGTGACTTAAATGACCTGCATTCATAAATTATATCTGTTGCTAAAACAAAACGAAATGTAAGATGACTGGTAGCCGAGTGGTTAATGCTCCTGATTTTTACGGCGGTGGTTGGGGTTCGAATTTATCAATGATTCTTGCACCCATAAATGTTCTCAATAAGGAAATTATAGTTTTTAGTTAACGCTTTTTAGGTGGCCGCGATAAACTTTTTTCTAGTCATTTCTGTATCTGTTTCTATGATACGGCAGGCAATTATATTTCGCAGCTATACCGACAGACTGCCGGCAATGTTATTTGTAATTTAGTTGTTTTTGTAAATAACTTTTCCATGTTGCGTCTATAATGTGGTTATAAAAATTCAATCATCTTTTTTCTTGCTCTTTCCCCGCTAGTTATAACATAATTCATGCGAGAAACTTCCAATCTCACGTTTTTGTTAAGTTTGGCTGCCATTTTCTAATTCATCATTTTGTTGTTAAAGTGAACGTTTTGTTGATCTGTTCACTTAATTTTAGTTAGTTATCGTTTGTCTACATCATTAAAAATATGCTATCAAAACTTTTTCAGTTGCACCTTGTTCGCTTTTCCCAAGAAATTTGTTGTAAAAAACTACCCATGATTCTCCAATTGAGCAAAATTTTATCGAAAAAAAATCATCTAGCCAGAAACGCGTGAATGAGCGCAAAACTTTTTTGACGCCTGCCATCATTCGATGGAATTTTTCAAATTAATTCTTTGAATATTTATTACAGCTTTGTTCAACTTTCTGTAACTTTTGTTTGTCATCTTTTTCTTTTTTGAGTTTCAAATATTGATTGAACGAACTTTCATCTAAAAGTACTGATCATAATTTTTTGCAGCCATCCGAATGCTCGCACAACCGGTGCCTCGCAGCAGCAGCCGCAACAGCAACAACAGCATCCGGGTTCCTCAGTTGCTTCGAAAGTATGTATCCAGTGCAATGAGACCAAACTGGAACAGACGCCAGAGTACAGCAATGGACACTACTGTGCCAAGTGTGCGTACTTCATTTGTCTACACTGCTGCAAGCTAGTCACCAATCAAGACACAAAGGTAATATTTGCGTAGGGTTGATGTCCGTCAATTTGGGTACATAACAAGCTGCGTCTTTTCATCAATGATTTTGTGTGGAGCACCCTCTTTTCATAATCAATTTGTGCCTAAAAGCTCATTTTCATAAGATAACTTTTCAATTAATGTTTGAAGTAACGGATACATGAGTGGACCTTTCACGTAACCGTTACAATTAATATGATGCAACAAAAAGAACACCTTTGGGCTGTTAACTGTTTTTGTTACTCTCTTATTTATGTGATATAAAATAACAAAGTTAGTTCTTTATGGGACATTGAAAATCATAACAGAAAAAGCAGCCACTTGAGGAAAAACAAAAAGTAAGGTTTTTCAACCTCATGACTTCAGAGTTTGATTTACTTCGATGTTTGTGGTATTCAGATGGTATTATTAATAGAGGCCGTCAGTCTCTCTACAGCTATTATTTAGGCGGTCTCCTTTTTAACAATCCAGGAATTGGATTGTAAAGGGGCTCTGACTTTCGCTGATTTTGAACTTTCAAAACCGTGATAAACAGGTAAGGTCCAATGGGCATTAAGGTTCATTAGAAGCCCAAATCTGACTTTAGTAGTCTTTTAAGTGCTTTGAGTGGGAATGCCTTAATTCAAGGTTAAAAGGTAGTTTTAGTTTTTGTGCTTTTCTGTAATTTTTTTCAGTTTTTGTTTAATCTGTCTTGAATTGACGTTTGCAAAGTGGATAAAGATCTTTTGAAAGATTTAATTACTTTTGATGCATTTTTTTTACTGTACTATATTTTTTGGTGCTGCAAACGTAAACACGAAAAACGTTTTAAAATTTTGAAATACTCCTTTGATAGAAACAAGAAGACAATTTTCAGGAGAACAAACATTGACACAAATATTAACTCAATTTTTGATGACATCTTGATACTCCTTAAGATCTTGTCAACAAAAAGTTTTAACTGGCTCTTCAGTCTAACTAAATGATTAAACTTTAATCGGTTAGGAATATTTTCAGTTAGAAAACAATTAGATGAAAAAAAATTAGTCATTTTGCTACTTCTAGCGTGTAAGCCCATCCTTTCTATTTTTGACAAAATTTTGCTTGTCCTTGCTGAAGAAAAATTTGTTGATTACTGATTGATCTTGTCGAACTCCAATTTTTGGGTGAGCTGTTTTATACTGCAAAGTGATCGACAGTGCATATGTTTTCAAATCTCCCAAAATTATATCCTAATGGGGCTTGTGGTTTGTGATCGGTTTCCATATTAAGGAAATTTTCAACAAAGGTTGCTTCGGAAAATTGCTTCAATTTGAGCTTTGCGAAACTGATATTCAAAAGCGATTTTTTTCTCAAAAAAAATCAAAATTTACACACACTTAAGATGTGTGTCGTAACTTTCATTGCTAAGAAGGACTCGCACGAGCTGTTTAATTTTCTTAATCTATAATTAGTTCTCGGCTACTCTTTAGAGGAAATGATGCACATTGTCCTCAAAATGAAACAAAAAAAGAAGATTTGCAAAAGTTGAAACTTCAATTTTCGGGATTGTTGTTACTTTTGAAGGGTGAAACAACTTTTGAGCAAAGACTGTTTGCAACAACTGTTTGCAATAATTATTTTTTTCTGCTTCTTTGAGAATAACTGAAAAAATCTAATTTTTTTTTGAAATTTTGTTATTGAAATGTAGTAGTCTCAAGATAACAGCCACTATGTAGATATCTGAAAACTGATACTTCATTGCTTAACTTACATGGCAATACAATATCTCAATGTTTTCTGACCGTGAATAATTGCAATATCTCCAAAAAGAAAAAATGCGTTTAAAGGTATTTCAGAAAATTTGTCCTGTAAGAGATAGATATATTGGGAAATTGCAAATAAGGGAATTTTTGATAGTTTTACAACTTTTTTGTATTTTACGAACAATATACGGCTTGGAAAATTAAGTAATTCCAGCTGTTTTGTTCTTATCTTTTCAAAATTTTAAACATCCTAATTCTTTTTATAGAAATTGTGGGAAAACAGTCAGGCTGATTTTTTACGGTATCAATTAATTCTCTTTAATTGGAATTGTAAAGAAGTGGCCCTGTATTGCAAAAAAATTCAACAAAACATTGGTTTCGGCTTTGTGCGACTGTCTTAGGACGGTGACTCTTTTTTTCTCTAAAATTTCATTATAGAAAAAAAAAATCGGTGTCCAACCGTTGCTTTTTGAATTATATTGCAGAATAAATTTCAGCCATTTGATGTGAAATAAAGACGAGCAGTAAAATTTTGGCATCATTCACAAGTTTTTTTCTGCAGAGTATTTAAATGTTTTGGTAATAAATTGCAGTAGTCTCAAGATAACAGCCACTTGCTAGATATTTGAAAACTTGTAGTTCATTGCATATTTGAAATTGCAATGCAGTACCTCAATGTCTTCTGACCGTGAATAAATGCTTCATCTCCAAAAAGAAAAAAAAACTTTTCCATGAATGCGCTTAAAGGTATTCAGGGAATGTTGGCCTGTAAGAGATAAAGGTTTACAGGGAAATTTGTATTATGGGGAAGTTGGGATAGTTTTAAAACTGTTTTATTTTGTATCTCACAAAGAAAACTCGACCTTAAAAGTTTCATTCAAGTTGTTGAACTGAAACCTTTTCAAAAATTTGAACATCCTAATTCTTTCTTATAGAAATTGTGGGAAACAGTTGGGCTGAACTTTTTAGGGTAATAATTATTTCTCTTTAATTGGAATTGTGAAGAGGTGGCCCTGTATTGCAAAAAATACATGGAATTGTCGTAGGACAGTGACTCGTTTTTTCTCTCCAAAAAATCAATTTAGCAAAAAAAAGTTGCTTTTCAACCGTTGGGTTTTGGATAATATTGCAGAAATTTTTTCAGCAGTTTGGCATTAAGTGAAGAGGAGTCGTGAAAACATCGGCAATGTTCACGAGTTTCGTTTTGCTTTATATCAACTACACTATATCTTGACCATAAAACATTAGGAGCTCCTAACTTCAAAAATGAGCAAAAATGTAAAAAAAATGTTCACGGCAAAAATCTGTTCTGCCACCAATAAGAGGTTTCCTTCCCCTTCGTTTCGCGTTCATTAAAGATTGACCATAATTGAAATCAATGTAATTCAAATGTCTAATCTATGGTAATCTATGGTAGCCTAAAATGAGGTACAGTTTGATAAAAATTTACATGAAGCCGACCATCAGAATTTTCGGACTATTATGGTTATCAAAAATTTTATAGTCCAAATTGTGTAGGGTGTGCTCAAATTTGAAAGGATATTAAAATTTCGTCTGAGGAAATAGTTTTTATCGCTATTTGCAGAGGCCTCTCATTATCATCACTTTAGCATACAAATTGACAATTTCGGCTGGGCTCAAAAGAAATCACCGAAAATTTGAATATAATTCTTGTGTTGTCGAATCACAACCTTTAGCACACAGACCAAAAGTGTACAGCGCCGTGTAGTCCTGTAGCGCCTTAAACATTGTCATGCCATTAAGCCTCTTCAGTTTTCTAAGGCACTGGATAAATTTGACTAAGTTTTGATCCGGAAAAAACTGTTGCTTTTACGATTCTCAAAGATTTCAATGCTTTAAAAAGCCTGTTGCTGATTTGAATAGAAGAATTTTTGATCTAAAATATTCGATTCAAAGTTTTCTCTGATAATTGACTATCGTAGAAAATGTCTCCTTGCGGTTTATTTTTCAATATTGCAAACAATTTTCATTTTGACCATCAAATTAAACCTGCCGTTATTAAAAAATGTTGACTTATCATGATGTTTAATTATTTCAAAATGATGAATTTGAAGTCTAGACTGTTTTCAGGATTTCAGGTTAGTTTGGTTCTCGTAAACTTTTGTCTGTTATTTTAGCGCAAAGAGTGGCTATGTCTGTTCTGTCACAAAGGCATCCCGAGAGTTTCTGTAAACAATAATTCCCTAAACAAACAACAATCTCTTCACGCTGATTTGAATGACGCAACAACCCTTCAAAATCAGCAGATGGCAGGAATTGGTGGAAATTATAGCCAATCAGCTATTGGCGCGGAACCTTCCGATGTTGCGAAGCCGTTCGATCAAAAAGCTTCAGCCGCGAACCTTTCGGTAAGTTGGGTCTTTGGGATAGCTTTGAAGTTAACCAACATTTTCAACATAAAATTTGAACTTAATGTCAACGGGATACGAGTGAACAAGATCTTCACTTTTGCGGATATAGTTTAAGAAATAGAAGATCATATAATACAGAACTAGAGATCACATTTTTTAAGTGCATTTATGTCGACATAATGTGATGTATATATATATATATATATATATATATATATATATATATATATATATATATATATATATATATATATATCGTTTATGCGTTGTACTAAATTTGAACAGCAGAGACAAAATTTGTGGAATTTAGCAGAATGAATTTTTTTAGCATGCATGCCGTCGTCAAAATAATTGACAACAAACTGAAAAATTTATCACATGCTCATGACGTTGAACTATTTCAGAAACATTGATTGGAAAACTGAAACTGAAACCTTCAAATTTCTCAAATCCGAAAAAAATCAATGTATTAGCATCTCCCCAAATGAACTTTTCAAAAACTTACCACATTTAAGATAAAAAGCAAAGAAAGCAAAAGATAACAAATTTAAGTATGAGAATTGAAACGGTTCTTAAAAATAAACCTATAGTTTTGCTCATAAAATTCTAACGGGTTGCTTGACAACGAAATCATTTAAAATTTGTCTATTTTAAACCGGTGCTTAGATATGAAACATACACAATTTTTGGAATCTATGTAGGAATCTATGTAGGAATCAAATTTTGAAAAAGTTGTTGAGTACTTTTCTACGTTATAAAATCTTTGCTCAGTGACATCTAAAAGCAAAAACATGTGGAGTTGATTAATTCAACGGCAAGATTGATTATTTCAAAGTGATTACGGCAAGAGCTACATTTGATATTTTTTGTTTTAAATATTAAAACCCTTTGTCATTTTTTCGACCCTTAAAAGATTTGCCATAGTCGGTTTCGATAGAAAAATATTGCTATTCTGTTGTCATCCAAAGAAAATTAATATTGTTCCCGTTCATACAAAGAAGTTTTTAGTTTTTTATTGTGCCAAAAAATTAAGTTTATGGACCAACACAATATGAGTATCAAAAAATTTCATAACAAAAAATCTTTCCGGTTTGCAAAATGTTTCAATGTGGACTACCAATTTTGTTCTTCACAAAACCTCAATTTGTATTTATATATATATATATATATATATATATATATATATATATATATATATATACGTATACTATATATACTGAGGTACTTTCAGAAAATCGGACAACAAAATACACAGTTCAAATAGATCTGATTAATTTTTAGGACTCATATAACTACGCAATGGAAATTTTAAAGCTGACTTGCATTAATTAATTGAGTTAACTAAACAAGTTTTCAGCCTGAAAGTGAAAAACTAAAATTTTGTTATCTTTTGAATAGTCCAAATTTTTAACTCGAATTGAACTTCATCGGACTTTTTTTATTGCAAAACAAAAACTCAAAACTATTGATTGGTAAGACTTTTGGTGAAAAAATAGGAATTTTTTTGAACAAAAAAATTGCTACACGAAAAATGAAAAAAAAATTGAACATTTTCAAAATTTAACAATAAAATGTTGGTCTTTTAGGTTTTCCATAATTGTTAGCGAGTATTTGGACATCATGGGAGTGCAAGTGTTTCCAGAAAAGTATAGATAGTTTGTTTGTGGAAATGAAGTGGTTTAATTGAAAACTTATTCAAGTTACCAAGAAAAAAACGTTTATTTTGATCATATATATGCAGAAGAAGGCAAAATTCGTTTTGTTTTTTATTGCTCATTGTGAAGTTACAGGAAATAATTGTGTCTATTATTATTTCTACCAAACTGAGAAAAAAATTGTTAAGATTTACCAAATATTTCAAAAGGCAATAACATTTTTGTTCCTATTAACGGTTGTCTCTCGGAAAGTTTCATCCGCTGCGCATGAAGCGTCTATACTTCAGAGGTTTTCAGATTTAACGATTCGCAAAGCTACAATTTGAAAACGACAACCGCAGACTCTTTTCTATCACCTTGTAATTCAGAAACAACGGATTTTATATGTAATTTTTTGTATTAAGTTGGTCAAAGCAAATTGGGAAACCACAAAAAGTGCAGATACGACAGTTAGGTTTTCCTTACGTTAAGAATAAAACGGCATAATAGTCGTTCAAAAACGGCGAGTAAAAAATAATCGAGGTCGGTAGCTAAAAAGAAAAATCAGTTTTCATTTTTTTTGTTTGCTGAGACAAAGCATGGCTTATTCACTTTTTAATTTGTAATGTAGACATGGTGCTAATTAAGATGCCTGAATTTTGAGAACAAAGCAAGTGTTTTGCTCTTTTTTGTTTCAACGATTTAATGATGGATAGTTTCCCTGTTTTTAGACATTTTTGGTGGCATGATGTCCCTTTTGACGTTTCCTGTACATTTGCGCACCAGTTTTGAGTTACTAAAAAGAATTGGGGAGAGTGGCTGTGAAAATTGCTCACAAAATATTAAGCTGCTCATTTAGTTTAGAACAAAAAAAAAACAACGGCACGTTTTTGTCAGAAAAAAATTAGAAGCAATTTCTCTTATTTAGTGCAGTTTTGTTTTAAAAAATTGATTGGGGCAGGAGAGGGTAGTTTGCTTGATTGAAATAAAGAAAAAATGAAATTGTTCATTAACCAACTTAAGATTACCCCCACTTAAATACCGTTATTTCATATCCGGGCCATATATTTTTACAGTTGGTTTATTTCCATACCACTTTTTATCATTCGTTTAATTTCGAGATTATTTCTGATTAATGTGCTTGACAAGCTCGTATGCCCTGTGCACGTTTATGAAGGGCCATTTTTGGGTTTGTTTGTCTGCCTTAAACAGCAGGAAAAGAAAACAGTAAACAGAACAAAAAGCAAGGGTAAAAAAGCGGAGAAAGGAAAAACGTTTTTTCCTTACCCTAAACAATTTGTGAAGGTTAACTTTCCCTAACATTTCGTTACCCTTTAAATTTGGCTAAATTTGGAAATCAATTACCCGGAGTGCTTTTTCATTACTCTTATTTCACTGAGAACATCTGAAAAGACACGTTACCATTTAAAACCGGCGACTTTTTGTTTACTTCTGGGCGTATTTTGATCAAATGGGATCGATAGTTTAGATTCAGTTCAACTCCTTGTTGTATTTCAGAGCTTTTTCTTGGACGGCGATTATCTAAATGTAAGTCATTCATTTTTTTTAATAAAATTAGATACATTTATTCTCTCATTTTTTTCTAATTACTTCTTAGTAAATTTTGATCAATTTCACGATAAACAGTATTTATTGTCTATCAATATTTTGCCATATAGTTTTTCAGCTCCGAGTATTAGACCAAACTTATAGCGAAACCATTAATCTAATATTAATATTTAGAATTTGGTTCATCTAAAAATTTCGGATAGAATCGTTTATTGATAAAAACCCCAAGCCACAATTGATTAAATCTCATGATTTTATCTCAGTCATTTAATCAAAGTTAGTTATTATTTATAACATGGATTTTTCAGTAATTACGTGTTTGTTAATTTTAGTTTGAAAAGAGTCAGAAAGAACTGCGCAAACAGAACTCGACCGAATCGAATGACGGAACCCAACGTATTGACAAAAAAGGTAGCTCTATAATACAGTATTATGACTTCATTTGAAGTTTATAGATGTCATCATCACATCAGATTCAATATTAAACAACAACAGCCCCATTTCAAATTGTGAAAACTAACTGAGCTCAATTGGTAGCTAGTAACCAGTTTTGTCTGGTGTTGTTTCCCAGTATGTGCAAATTTTGTTGGTACGGATCATTAATTATATTTTTTCACTTTTTCAACTTCTGAGTGTAGCTGCGGCAAAACAAAAAATTACATAGAGAAAGTTTTTTAAACGAATTTTTGTTTTTCAATGGCCACAAATTTGGAATAATTTGTCTGCAAGTTTGGTTGAAAAATGATGAAGTCAACTGCATGACACGAAATCGAAATAAGCTTCCTGTAAACAATGTCACTATTTCAATAAATTGTGGAATAATTAATTTTAAATTTCATCGGTTTTTCTATAACTTTTTAAATTTAAAGCTTCTGTACTGAAAATGGGAACTTTTTTCCCAAAAATAAAACGGGAACTTTTGACCCAAAATAAAAAAGGGATGTTTTATCCCACTTTTTAAATGGGAAATTAATTCCCATATTACTGACTATAAATAGGATGCACATTTTTATATCAGTCAGTTCAGTCAGTTAGTTAGCTAATATGCGCTCTTCAATCGTGCAGTCTTATAGTTGTTATCAAACAGTTGTTCAACAGTTGTCAAACAGTTTCCGTTTAAGTTACCAACAGTTGTTGTTGGTTATTATATAATTTTAACATATGATATCAGTTTTACTTAAATCTCTATTTGTATTATACCACCCAAACTGTTCTTATGATAAAATTTTAAATTCCATTTCTTTTATCTTTAGAACATCAAAGCTAAACCCTCTTTGTATACTCCCATTTAGGCGGCGAGTATAAATTCGTACGACCAGTGAGGCTCACTCAAGGTTAGTAAATTATATGTTCTAAAGACTCTAACTTTAACCTTTAACTTAAATAAAATCTGCTGCGAGACAAAAAACTTAGGAAAAATTTCCAAGTTGTCTCATTTTTATGTTCTGACTCAAATCAGTCGAACTTAACACTTTGTTTTAAATTCTATGTTAAAATTGTATCAGCTATTTCTAATATTTTCTATCTTTCGTCTGTTATCTGACTTCAACAAAAGACTTAGAAAAATGTCTAAGTTCTCAAATAAAAATAAATTGTACCCAGAAGACGTAATCCTTAGACTATCTAAAGTCGTCTCTAGTTCTTACAAAAATACTTAACTTATCTTAGATAAAATAAAACTTGGCAACGTCCAAGCATTTTAAATAAAAATGGCTGATGCTCCTATTTCTCTGAGTAATGTATCTTTAACTACATTTTCAGGTAACGATCCAAGTCAGAGTGCTCTTGATTTTTGGAATTCTGTTGATCAAAAAGTGAAATTTTCGATAGGAGTTGTTCCTACTGATCCTGATAAGAAAAAGAGTTATAAAAATAGACAGAGATCACTATTTGGGTCGCTTTTAACCGATACGGCCTTGGAATGGTTTAATACTGTCGACGAAGCTAAAGTCTTAAATGATATTAAAGACGACTTTCTTGATAGATTTACTGACGGTCGTGATAAATTTAAGCATAGATTAGAAGTAGAAAAGGCTTCTAGACAAGAAGGTGAACTAATAAAGAATTATTTTCAAAGAGTCAAGCACGCTGTTGATAAAGGTTGGCCAGAAGATTTAACAAATGTAGTTAATACTAATCGAGCGCAAGAAGCTGTAATACAATCTAGACAGAGAGAACAAAAATATATTGATTTTGCTATAAGGGGACTACAACCCCCCTCACTAAAGCGAAAAGCCCGTGAACGACGTATCAACAAACCTAACGAAAGTTGGGATGATTTAAAAGAACATCTAATTACACAAGATTAAACTTGTATAGTTATTAATGAGAATTCGACTAAACATCCTTTAGACAAAATATCATCCTTAGAGACTCAAATTAAGGAACTCACAAGCTTAATAAAAAGCAACGAAGTTAGTGCTATACAAAGTACAAACAACTTTAATAGAGACCCAAATATAAGGGGGCGAGCCAACAATACTAGATTCTGTGAATATTGTAGAAACCACGGAAATTCTATTTCTACTTGTAACAAAAATAAGTTAGACGACGAGATGCAAAAGATTAGAACGGAATTATTAGAGCAAAAAGAAACCAAGCCTACATTTAGTAAAAACTACAGACGAGGCGCTTGGAATAATAATCAATACAATAGTGGAAATAATACTTATAGCAATTGAGCCCAAAACCCAAACTCCTTCTATAATAACCAAAACAGCTAAAAGTGCGGCAATAGATTTAGTCAAAATGAGCAATATTGCCAAAGATTTCCCCGAGAAAATTCTTTTCGGCAAAATGAATATGCTGCTAAACAAATCTATGACCGTGAAAACAGCCAATTCAATAGAAATCAAGCGCATAGTAATATAAGGCCTACTTTACAACAAGACCCGAAGTCTTATAATACACAAAGTGAGAACAATGTTCGTTGGATTCAACAAAAAGAAAACAATGTTGATTATTGTGACGCTATCTCTGATTTATTTCCTTTAAACTAATACGGTCTCCGAAAAATAAGAATAGCACATCAAATCCGAAAGCCCGAATTTTCTTGAACTTATATCACTTTGCTACCGGAGAAAATAAAAAACATAGTGGCTTAGAAATAGAATTCATGATAGATCCCGGGTCAACATGCACTATAATAAATTACCCAACATTTATTGAGCTTAATCAGTTGGGGCAACAAATAAACATCCAAACTTCAGGCAATAAAACAAGAACTTATAACGGTTCTGAAATGCGCATGATAGGCTACACTATACTAACCTCATACTTTGATGGAAAATATAAAGCAAACCATAGAGTATGGGTTACTGAGGAGAAAACTTCTAATTTATTGGGAGTCGATTTTTGTCATACATTTCTTAAAGCACTATACTTTGATATTCCGGCAGTAGAACTGAAGACTAACGATAAAGGATTTCTTAGTTATGGCTCGCTAAATAATGAAAAGGAATACCCCCAAGTCTCTAAATTGAACTCAGTGATACTACATCAGCCTCTATATATCCCACCTTAGTCTACATTTCTATACAAACATAAGTGTAGTGAGCAAAATATCTTTCCGAAAGGCACTTCTTTTGTACCTAATAGGACTACAGTAAAAACCGAGTTGTGCTTTATAAATAATGTTTGTTCTTAGAAAGAAAAACATATTCCCCTACTTATTGAAAACCACAAAAATCATCAAGTTACACTAAATAAAGGGATAATTGGATTTACTATATGTGACATTACAAACAACGCACAAAAATATAGTATTCGCGACTGTAACGAATTCACTTATTCGGTTATCAATAGATGCGAAGAGCTTGATAGTTGTTTTATGCTAAATACAACTACAAATACTATATCCGAATCCACTGATCTAACCGCTGAATGCATTAGGTATATTAACGTTGACGAGCATTCAATATTCGAAGCCAATATGCCTATTATTCATACTATATGTAGAGACTTAGTATTAGACAACGGCTTTACTGCTTCCCTTATTAAAAGATATCCCAACTTAAAGAGAAATATTCTACAATATTTTAAAAGTGTTGGATCGGAGAATGAGGCAGACCACGAACTAAAACTTTTTCAAGATGATTATAGTCAGCAAATGATATATAGTCTGGTAATGAAGGAATATTATAACTCTCCCCCAGAAGCAAGCAGAACTTGTTCAGTATTTTGCGAACTACAAAAGACACTTATGCTTGACGGCATAAGGTGTGTTGCTATGCCTAAGATAGCATGTGGCGGAGAACCCAGATTACGGAAAAGAATAGCTAAGGAATTAGAGGAACACTTTAAGCACACAGGAATAACTTTTTATGTATACATTGGTGGCAAAGAACTACAACTAATAAATAATATAGAAAATCGTCCTCTCACTGACGTGCATATCGCCGAAATAATGGAGCTATCAGCAGGAGAATTAGTAGAGAAATGTAAAAACGAGGATCAAATTGCAACTGACTTTTCTAAAGAGGCAAAAAGGATATGCCAACCCAAATCAAAAGAACAATTTCCAACATTCCGCTCAGCTTATCAAGTAAAAGAATTAATAGATAAATTTACTACGAATGTACATGCTGGACAAAATACTCATTTCAATAAAACGGAATTCTTACAAAAATTCGATTTTACACAAACCGACTTAACTGAGAACGAACTATTCCGACTTGCAGATATACTAATTAAAGACAACGATGTACATTCACATCATAAATATGATATTGGCCGTACTAAGCAACAATTTAATATACCCCTAATTAAGAATGCCGATTTCAAAAAGCAAAGGCCTAGTAAAACACCCTTTCATTTAAGGGATAAACTCGAGTTTCTGATGGTTGAATTAATACAAGCAGGAATTATAAGAGAGCTAGATGAACATGAAGATATGAATAGCTGGTTCGTTAACCCAATCATAGTCCTCCCCAAGAAGGATTACGTCAAACTAGTAATAGATGCTCGCTACCTAAATTCTATTACTGACACTAGTAACTCAAGTTGGCCGTTAGAACCACTACAAGTCCTAATAACCCGAGTAAATGGATCATATTTTACAAGCAGCGATCTTTCTTGTGCATATCATCAAGTGCCACTAACTCCCGAAACACAAAAGTTAACAAGATTTATAATAGGAGGAAGACAGTATACTTATCAAGTCGGCTTCTACGGATTAAAACCACTACCCAACTTCTTTAGTAAATTAATGCACTATCCATTCGGACCTCTTATAAAAGAAAAGAAAGCTATCACATATATTGACGACACATTACTACAATCTAATACTAAAGAAGAAATGTTCAATATAATAAAGGAATATCATGCTTTATTAAGAAGGGCTAACTTAAAAGCCGCACCGGATAAAACAATGTTCTTTTTACGCAAAGTAAAATTCCTCGGACACGTTATATCAGAAAATACACTTTCTCCAGTTATATCGCGTATTAACGACATAAAAAATTTAAGGACCCCGGAATCAAAAACTGATGTTCTTAGCGTATTAGGAGCAATGGGATTCTACTAAAATTATGTGATAAAATTCCATATAGATGCTAAGCCCTTGTACGATTTTACAAAAGGCGATGTAAATTTCAAATGGGAAGAAGAACACGAGAAAGTATTCAATATATTAAAAGAAAAATTCGCACATGATATATCCTTAGCAATTCCAAACGCGAACTACCCCTTTCATATACATGCTGACTCGTCTAACTTAGGCACTGGTTGTATTGGTTGTATACTTATACAACAATTCCCTGATAGAAAGAGAATTGTATCAGCGAACTCTAGAGTATTCGACAAAGCTGAACAGAAAATGTCCCCACAGCATAGAGAATTATGCGGAATAATATCCGCACTACAAACGTACGAATTCTATTTAATAGGCTCGCCATTTCCTAAATATCTCTTTTGCGATCACAGGCCAATACTATTCTTATGGTCTAGGCGCGGACAAGTTTCGCACAGATTTTTTAAATATCAAGTCGTCCTAACTAAATTTCAGAACTTGAAAATTGTATACACCGAAGGCAAGAACTTAGCATTTCCCGATTTACTGAGTAGACAAGTCCCAATAGAGGAAGCAAAAAAATTTCAGATTGATCATAAAACAATACCTAAAGATATCAATTTTTACACTTCGGATTTAAAGCCAGTCTCTTTCTCTTTGTCGCACAAAGAGGATAAAACAAACTCGTCTAACGATTCTTATCCTATACTAGCACAAGTACAAGGTGGAACAAGAAACGTAATGAATATATCAGAAAATGATTTTATCATATCAGACGCACCCGAAGGATTTACAGATTCTTGTAATGCTATACATAATGTAGCCGACTATTTCAAATTTGGCAAAAATATAAATCAAACAGTTGAGCTCACAGATAATAAACAACCGGATAATATATATAGTGAAATACAAGAAGAAGTAAATTATGTAGAATTGGACGACTCAGGACATAATGACGACGGATTTAGTGATGTCATAGATAATTTAGTTGATCCAACATTAATACATGCACTAGAAAAGGCTAAGGAAATCTACAAAGAACGTACAGAGAATTATACTATTATAGATTCAACAGCACTGCATAACGAGAATGTTAAATCAGATTGCTCTGATTTGCTAACGAAGTTAACCGAATTTGCTAAAAAGGCACAACTAGATATTGACACTATACTACAAGAACAAAGAAAAGACCCTGTTTTTTACATAGTACGGAAATGGATAGAATCAAGCAACGAACCTGAACACTACTATATGACTCGACAGTGTAAAGCACTAAAAGCTTACAAGAGTATATATAAGTTACTACTACTAGATGAGAGTTATAAACTACTATGTTACAATAAACCTAATGAGAACGGTTCGTTCGAACTATAGATATTTATTCCTATCTCACTTTTTCTTAAGTGTTTCGAGCTAGCGCATAGTAACCCTTTGAGTGGTCACCGTGGCGATGCTATTACCTTAAATAATATATCCAGAATCTTTTATTGGCCTGGAATGTATAAATGGGTTACAATGTTAATCCACGATTGCTTAGATTGTCAAAAAAAATAAAAGTAAAAGACATGATTTAAACGAAGCACCCTTACAGCAATGGGGCGAATTGGAGACAACTCCCTTCCATATTATACATATCGACCATAAAGGACCTTTTCGGCCTTCTAGTAATAGCAAGCACTACTGTCTTGTAGTTGTAGACTCTTTCTCTAGATATGTACAAGTATATGCTGCTAAGTCCGCTAATTCTGACGAGACTATAAAGCAAATGAAGAAATTTATAACCAGCTTCGGAATACCTCAACACATAGTACATGATAATGGTACTGCCTTTATGAGTAGTGATTTTGTAAACTGGACTTTTGAGCTTGGAATTACCCTGAGGCCCCGAACGGCATATTCCCCTTGGACTAATGGGAAAGTAGAAATCCAAAAAAAGGACCTTACAAACTATCTCAGGCACTTTCTAAACACTACTGGAAACAATTGGGCAAAATTTGTTGACAAATTTGCTTTTGCGCATAATACAGCAGTGAATTATAGTACTGGTTATACGCCGTACGAGATTATATTCGGAATAAAACCACAAATACCTATTTCACTTAGACTAGGATTACTGCAGGATAATAAGAAGAATTGTATATCTCAATATTGTCAAGACTTGCCGTCACATACACATTGTAAAAATTCGTGTAAAAACGAAAAGGTAGATAATCTGTTACAAAGTAGATTATCGAATACTGTACTACAACGTGAGACAGATTTTAAGAACAAATATTGTAACACTTATACTCGTTGTCGTCAAGTTACAAATAAAGCCCATGAATATAGAAATAGATTTAAACTCGGACGACCAACCAGCATTGGAAGCAAAGTTTCTACTAGAGAATCATTCTAAAAGCCTACTTATATCTAAGAAGCTACAATCATTTCGGTCCGGTCCATACACTGTTACAAAACATATAACTAATACAACATATGAAATACAAGGAGACGAGACCCAACAAAAAAGGGTAGTGCATAGAAATCATATAGTAGAATACTTTCCGAGGGAAAGAGAAATCCAACCCCTTATTACCGATTATACTACTGTATATGCTGAACCCGAACAATTCTTTGATAACTATAACAGGCAGTACATAGACAAATTTAATACTACTCAACCTAGTAATAATCTGCACTATATGCCTTGGCCAGTATTCAACAAAGTTGAAACGCCGCCGCAACCCCCAAATAGTAGACCCACTACTACTGCTTCTACTAATACTACTACTAGATGTAGTAGCAATAATCCTGCGATTGATTCCGGCATTGACACATTAGGACTCCGAACATTATTTAATACACAACAACAAGTTACTTCACCTAGTAAGTAATTTAGGCCCCAGCATATATCTACTCCATATCCAAGAGGACCTCTTAGTTATCCACAAACACTTCATTCCCCCCAACCATTAGCACATGATATAAGTCCCTTTAATTTTCAGAGTAGTTCACAAGTCATTACTGCACAACCTACAACTCCACTAGCTAATAAATCAGTAAATGAAAAGTTATGCCCCACTGAGCCCAAAAGGTCAGGCAGACAAGCAGTTGCCACAAAGTTATTTAATGATCCTATTCCATGGGTCGTTTTAAAAGATAAAAAGAAATAAAACATTTAGTACACGTAAACACTCTTACAGAACAAAATGATTTTATTATTAGCCAGTCAAATCCTAGCATTTGTAAATAAAAGAAGAATAAAAATTCCAGTTCTGAAAACCAATAAAAACGAAAACTTGAATAGAAAAATGGGATAAATATTCCCAAAAAATGAAAACCAATGAAATTACACAAACTGATATGAAAAATGAGAATATCTTCCCAGCCAATAAAAAGGACGAAACCGTCACTAAAAATGGGAATGTTTGAGACATATGGAACAGCCCATTTTCAACAGTATAAATAGGGAAGCAAAAACACCAAATATCTTTCTTCCTTCTTCATCTCTCTATCAACGACTAACTGCTTATAAGAATCAACGGCAAACTAGCCAAATTGAAATCCACTTTCTTTCCTGCTAACGATTTAAGCGTTATTTACGCTACTTTCCTCTTTTCCGATTTAACCACAGAGACTTTTCTAGTGAAAGACACATCAAGTCTATTCGCCGTCTTGAAATTCAACATCGAATAAAAAATTCCTTCAAGCATCCATACGTTCACTAACATAATTGAATATTAAGATGAATTCAGAGCAACAAACAGTTGAGCTAACCAGCTTTCAGTTCCCCGAGCTCGATCCAGAAGTGTTGGACGAAATAATTGAAGTAAGTAAATTTATAATTCTTCTTTCTTCACTGTTAGCACATTTCTATCCTTTCAATATAAGAGTACCTGTAATTGTACCTCTAATAACCTCCGCACTACTATCAATTAAATATCAATTAAATTCGGAGTCTGCGAAAGCAGACTCCGAAATTAAAAAAACTCTTAAGAAAGTAAAAGTAGGAAACTTCGATTGCTCTAAGATGGATTCTAATAAAATGTATTCATTAAACAAAATAGCTCCGTGTGATATCGAGACCAAAAAAATTAAAGTAAGTGAGGCAACCGCTACTATTATGCAGCTCAATTATAAAACTAAATTAGAAGCCACTATGTGTAAAGCTACACATCAACGCCTAAAGTGGTATTGTGATACTTTTGACGATAGTGGATTATCCGCTACACAAGCAACCATTAGCTCCGATATTAAATTAACTGCCGAGCAATGTCTCGAAGCTAAGAAAACAGGCTCTGCAACTATTAACACTCACAAAGTTCCATTTACAAAAAATGTAAAGAAACAAACAGTAATAAATAAGGGCGATATTGGTGATAAATACAGTAATGAGTGCACAGAAACAGGATGGATCTATCACGACACTTACGAGAAATATATGCAAGATATTAAATTACTTGTAATTTTAGAATATGGAACGGTAAATAACCACTATAATATTCCCCTGCCTTGTAGCCTAAACAAAAACGGCTTTGATAGTGGATCAACTGATCCATATGCATATACATGGGAAAATAGAGAAAATTGTATAATAGAAGAATTACACACAGCTCCAGTAAAAATGATACAAATGGATAGAAATTATTATATAGAAAGAGAATATGAAGCTGAGCCTGAAACAACAGAAGCTGTTATTAGACGTGCGCAACCATTTAAAGGGCCACAAAATACCTTCACTTTTCAGATTTATAAAAATCCACTGTCAATTTGTGACTCAAACAAAATAGTCTAACCTACTCTTTTTAGCTCTTTATACATATATTACGAAGGAGGATTCGATATGGATACAGGAAAAGCAAAAAAAACAATTTCAAGTGTTGTAAAAAATACTTATATAAATGGCACAAAAGGCAAATTTCTTTTAAAACGGACTTCATACAGAGATGGAGAACCAAGTGTTGATTTGGAATCAGGAATAAATTATGAAGCCCATATGGGAACGAAATTTGATTATTACGAATATACTAATATAAGAAGACTACAACTTTTAGATTTACAAATGATAAAAATTGATTGTGAGTTAGAAAGTGCAATCAAAAGAACAAATCAAGTCTCTTCACATAGTAATCCACGTATGGCTGGATTCTTACTAACAAATAATCGCTCAATGTTCTTAGAGACAAACGATAATGTTGCATGGCTATATCATTGCCCACAATATTTTTCACCAATACAAATAATGGACAAATGTTATAATAGAATTCCAATAATGTATCTAAATAAAATACATTTCGTTGATCCAATTACTAGAAAGACGTATACTAGCGCCGAAGAACGATCGTGTGTAGATGAACACGATAATTTGTTTCAATTAGATATTGAAGATGATAACTCCTGGGTTGAATTAACACCAAGTATAACTAGAGTCAAAGGACCTTCTGTTTTTGAGCCTAATATTGCTCCACAAAGATTAACCAAATACAAATTCCAGGACAGCGAGGAAATATATTTATTTACTGATCAAGAATTAAAGAAATTTTGGTGCGGAATTAAATTTAACAACGAAATGAAAAATGCTATACAAACTTTCTCTAAAGAACTTGTTGTTTCACAAGAAAATTTAAGAGTGAGGATAGACCTTATCTTAACTATCCAATGAGAACAGTCTACTTAGACTCTTTTATTTCTCCTAACTTCTTTGATAACCGCAATATAGAAATGTTCGGTTATACACAATTTATATTGGAGCAATGCGGAATTTATTTTGCCGCTTTTCTTTTCGTGAAATTTATTATCCAAATTGTTGTAGCAATTGTAAAAGCCCTACAGATACATAAAATAACTGGAGCTTCTGTTAATTTTGGCAAAATCATTTTATTTGCCACTTACAATATTCTGTTCACTTCTATTATGACTTCTATCTCTAAAAGTGAAACAACCAATGAGAAAAAGCCAGATGACGTTGAGCATTTAGTAACTGAAATGAAAGAAACGCATTTTAGTTTATATCCACATATTACGCACCCCTTATTTAGTGCAATTAGAAATGAGAGAAATGAAAACAATTAAGAAAATAGAGATAATCCAATTTCTCCCGTCTAAAAGCAATAGGGACTATAAAAAATATATGCGAATAAAAAACACAAATAATCAGTTTGCTTTGTATATAAATAAAGATCTTATCCATAAAACACACTTATGTTGTTTCTATTTTTAGAATTTAGGTTACGAAGGTGACGATGACATGCCGGATCTAGATGACTTCATTGTTCCGGACACCTTAGAAGAACTAATGGGCCATCAACAGGAACAACCACAGCAACAACCAGTACAAGCCACACCAGGAAAAAGTATGCAAAACCTCAGTACCGGGAGAGGAGAGAAAAAAAATCGACATGACAGAAGTAAAGATTGCTCCAACAGCTACACATTTAAAACCTACAGCAAAAGTATGCCCTATCCAACCACGAATCCTCACCATGAGTCAACGACTAGAAAGGCAGAAGTTCAATGAAGAAAGAACAAGAAATAGACAATTCCGAGGACACCCAAATTTCGACTGGGGCCTACAGTACAGAATATTACCCGAAGGAAATATATATAAAATTCAATCTTATAATTCGAAACTGAAAACATATCGCCTAAAAAACATAGCACTCGAAAAACAGAATTTAACAGTCCCATACCAGTTTATAACAGCGGACCTCAACAATGAAAGAGACACTTACACACTAGGACTTCAACAAAATTTCTTACGAGAAAAGAAGAAAAATGCAAATTTGTTGAACCGAATCAAATTTTTACAAAATGAGATTAATAAACTCGAACAAAACTAAAACTAGAAACTTTTGCTCTATATTTATAAACACTGTTGTAAATTTTATATAAATTTCTATCTAACCTTGTATATCCAGCCAGTCACAATAAAACCTACTTAGTCGCCGGTTGAGATGTACTGAAAATGGGAATTTTTTTCCCAAAAATAAAACGGGAACTTTGGTCCCAAAAAAGGGATGTTTTATCCCACTTTTTAAGTGGGAAATTAATTTCCATATTACTGACTATAAATAGGATGCACATTTTTGTATCAGTCAGTTCAGCCAGTTAGTTAGCTAATATGCGCTCTTCAATCGTGCAGTCTTATAGTTGTTATCAAAAAGTTGTTCAACAATTGTCAAACAGTTTCCGTTTAAGTTACCAACAGTTGTTGTTGGTTATTAAATAATTTTAACATATGATATCAATTTTAATTAAATCTCTATTTGTATTATACCACCCAAACTGTTCTTATAATAAAATATTAAATTCCATTTCTTTTATCGTTAGAACATCAAAGCTAAACCCTTTTTGTATACTCCCATTTAAGCGGCGAGTATACTTCTGTCTCATAAAAGTTTTAAACTTCCCCGTTTCAAATTAGTATCTTTTCTTTTAAGAACACCTTTACAAATGGCTTTTCAGTACTCTAGTTAAGAGAAAAAATGTCTGCTCATAAAGACTTTACAATTAATTTTACACTCTGTAAACTAATTCTGTAAACACTCTTACAGAACAAAATGATATTATTATTAGCCAGTCAAATCCTAGCATTTGTAAATAAAAGAAGAATAAAAATTCCAATTCTGAAAACCAATAAAAACGAAAACTTGAATAGAAAAATGGGATAAATATTCCCAAAAATTGAAAACCAATGAAATTACACAAACTGATATGAAAAATGGGAATTTCTTCCACGCCAATAAAAAGGACAAAACCGTCACTAAAAATGGGAATGTTTGAGACATATGGAACAGCCCATTTTCAACAGTATAAATAGGGAAGCAAAAACACCAAAAATCATTCTTCCTTCTTCATCTCTCTATCAACGACTAAATGCTTATAAGAATCAACGGCAAACTAGCCAAATTGAAATCCACTTTCTTTCCTGCTAACGATTTAAGCGTTATTTACGCTACTTTCCTCTTTTCCGATTTAACCACACAGACTTTTCTAGTGAAAGACACATCAAGTCTATTCGCCGTCTTGAAATTCAACATCGAATATAAAATCCCTTCAAGCATCCATACGTTCACTAACATAATTGAATATTAAGATGAATTCAGAGCAACAAACAGTTGAGCTAACCAGCTTTCAGTTCCCCGAGCCCGATCCAGAAGTGTTGGACGAAATAATTGAAGTAAGTAAATTTATAATTCTTCTTTCTTCACTGTTAGCAAATTTCTGTCCTTTCAATATAAGAGTACCTGTAATTGTACCTCTAATAACCTTCGCACTACTATCAATTAAATATCAATTAAATTCGGAGTCTGCGAAAGCAGACTCCGAATTCAAAAATACTCTTAAGAAAGTAAAAGTAGGACACTTCGATTGCTCTAAGATGGATTCTAATAAAATGTATTCGTTAAACAAAATAGCTCCGTGTGATATCGAGACCGAAAAAATTAAAGTAAGTGAGGCAACCGCTACTATTATGCAGCTCAATTATAAAACTAAATTAGAAGCCACTATGTGTAAAGCTACACATCAACGCCTAAAGTGGTATTGTGATACTTTTGACGATAGTGGATTATCCGCTACACAAGCAACCATTAGCTCCGATATTAAATTAACTGCCGAGCAATGTCTCGAAGCTAAGAAAACAGGCTCTGCAACTATTAACACTCACAAAGTTCCATTTACAAAAAATGTAAAGAAACAAACAGTAATAAATAAGGGCGATATTGGTGATAAATACAGTAATGAGTGCACAGAAACAGGATGGATCTATCACGACACTTACGAGAAATATATGCATGATATTAAATTACTTGTAAATTTAGAAGATGGAACGGTTAATAACCACTATAATATTCCCCTGCCCTGTAGCCTAAACAAAAATGGCTTTGATAGTGGATCAACTGATCCATATGCATATACATGGGAAAATAGAGAAAATTGTATGACAGAAGAATTACACACAGCTCCAGTAAAAATGATACAAATGGATAGAAAATATTATATAGTAAGAGAATATGAAGCTGAGCCTGAAACAACAGAAGCTGCTATTAGACGTGCACAACCATTTAAAGGGCCACGAAATACCTTCATTTTTCAGATTTATAAAAATCCACTGTCAATTTGTGACTCAAACAAAATAGTCTATCCTACTCTTTATAGCTCTTTATACATATATTACGAAGGAGGATTCGATATGGATACAAGAAAAGCAAAAAAACCAATTTCAAGTGTTGTAAAAAATACTTATATAAATGGCACAAAAGGCAAATTTCTTTTAAAACGGACTTCATACAGAGATGGAGAACCAAGTGTTGATTTGGAATCAGGAATAAATTATGAAGCCCATATGGGAACGAAATTTGATTATTACAAATATACTAATATAAGAAAACTACAACTTTTAGATTTACAAATGATAAAAACTGATTGTGAGTTCGAACGTGCAACCAAAAGAACAAATCTAGTCTATTCACATAGTAATCCACGTAAGGCTGGATTCTTACTAACAAATAATCGCTCAATGTTCTTAGAGACAAACGATAATGTTGCATGGCTATATCATTGCCCACAATATTTTTCACCAATACAAATAATGGACAAATGTTATAATAGAATTCCAATAATTTATCTAAATAAAATACATTTCGTTGATCCAATTAATAGAAAGACTTATACTAGCGCCGAAGAACGATCGTGTGTAGATAAACACGATAATTTATTTCAATTAGATATTGAAGATGATAACTCCTGGGTTGAATTAACACCACGTATAACTAGAGTCAAAGGACCTTCTGTTTTTGAGCCTAATATTGCTCCACAAATATTAACCAAATACAAATTCCAGGACAGCGATGAAATATATTTATTTACTGATCAAGAATTAAAAAAATTTTGGCGCGGAATTAAATTTAACAACGAAATGAAAAAAGCTATACAATCTTTCTCTAAAGAACTTGTGGTATCACAGGATAATTTTAAGAGTGAGGATAGACCTTATCTTAACTATCCAATGAGAACAGTCTACTTAGACTCTTTTATTTCTCCTAACTTCTTTGATAACCGCAATATAGAAATGTTCGGTTATACACAATTTATATTGGAGCAATGCGGAATTTATTTTGCCGCTTTTCTTTTCGTGAAATTTATTATACTTTTTCGTAAAAGAGTAAATAAAACAGTTAACATACTTCTTTGATCTCTCTGTTTGATGAAAAAATGGAACAGCAAAAAGCAATTTTCTCAATTTTTTGGACTCTCTTTCAAGAATGATTTAAGGCTCCGCATGAGTCAAAATTTGTGGATAGAGATAACAAAATCTCCAGACGTGTTCATACGATTAATTTTGTTCCCTCTATGTACTAAAGTGTGACTAAATCTTCAAAGAGTACCTTTCTTTTGAAAAACAGTCAAAATTTAATATAGACTTAAAATTTTGTCTTTACCTATTACGCTTAAGTATGCAATAATCATCAAATCACGCTGAAAAAAATGACTTTATTTATTATTGTTATAATAATTTATAATAATTATTATTATTATTATGTAACAACCCAACTGTTTTTTTTCTTACAAAAAAATATCAGTCATCAATTGTCAATATTTCCTCTTAATTTACAAGTCCCAAAGAGAACTTTGGTTCTTAAAATTTGTTTCATAATTAAAAACTAAGTTTATAATCAGACTTTGGAATTCTTTCTTACTGAAAAAAGTTATAAACGAGCAGAAATTTTTAAACGCGGTAAAAACGAGCAAAATTTTTTAAAACGAGGTAAAAACGAGCAAAGAGTTTTAAAACGAGGTAAAAACGAGCACAATTTCTAAAAACGAGCTAAAGTCTGTTCATGGCTGATTATGGTCTGGATGGGTCTGATCATGGCATTAATAAAAACGAGTCAAAAACGAGCACGTATGAAAAACGAGCTAAAGTCTGATCATGGCAGATTATCGTCTGGATGGGTCTGATCATGACCGATTTTAGTCTGGATGGGTCTGATCATTAACGCACACCTCGACCTGGGTAGTTTTTCAGCTCCGAGTATTAGACCAAACTTATAGCGAAACCATTAATCTAATATTAATATTTAGAATTTGGTTCATCTAAAAATTTCGGATAGAATCGTTTATTGATAAAAACCCCAAGCCACAATTGATTAAATCTCATGATTTTATCTCAGTCATTTAATCAAAGTTAGTTATTATTTATAACATGGATTTTTCAGTAATTACGTGTTTGTTAATTTTAGTTTGAAAAGAGTCAGAAAGAACTGCGCAAACAGAACTCGACCGAATCGAATGACGGAACCCAACGTATTGACAAAAAAGGTAGCTCTATAATACAGTATTATGACTTCATTTGAAGTTTATAGATGTCATCATCACATCAGATTCAATATTAAACAACAACAGCCCCATTTCAAATTGTGAAAACTAACTGAGCTCAATTGGTAGCTAGTAACCAGTTTTGTCTGGTGTTGTTTCCCAGTATGTGCAAATTTTGTTGGTACGGATCATTAATTATATTTTTTCACTTTTTCAACTTCTGAGTGTAGCTGCGGCAAAACAAAAAATTACATAGAGAAAGTTTTTTAAACGAATTTTTGTTTTTCAATGGCCACAAATTTGGAATAATTTGTCTGCAAGTTTGGTTGAAAAATGATGAAGTCAACTGCATGACACGAAATCGAAATAAGCTTCCTGTAAACAATGTCACTATTTCAATAAATTGTGGAATAATTAATTTTAAATTTCATCGGTTTTTCTATAACTTTTTAAATTTAAAGCTTCTGTACTGAAAATGGGAACTTTTTTCCCAAAAATAAAACGGGAACTTTTGACCCAAAATAAAAAAGGGATGTTTTATCCCACTTTTTAAATGGGAAATTAATTCCCATATTACTGACTATAAATAGGATGCACATTTTTATATCAGTCAGTTCAGTCAGTTAGTTAGCTAATATGCGCTCTTCAATCGTGCAGTCTTATAGTTGTTATCAAACAGTTGTTCAACAGTTGTCAAACAGTTTCCGTTTAAGTTACCAACAGTTGTTGTTGGTTATTATATAATTTTAACATATGATATCAGTTTTACTTAAATCTCTATTTGTATTATACCACCCAAACTGTTCTTATGATAAAATTTTAAATTCCATTTCTTTTATCTTTAGAACATCAAAGCTAAACCCTCTTTGTATACTCCCATTTAGGCGGCGAGTATAAATTGGTACGACCAGTGAGGCTCACTCAAGGTTAGTAAATTATATGTTCTAAAGACTCTAACTTTAACCTTTAACTTAAATAAAATCTGCTGCGAGACAAAAAACTTAGGAAAAATTTCCAAGTTGTCTCATTTCTATGTTCTGACTCAAATCAGTCGAACTTAACACTTTGTTTTAAATTCTATGTTAAAATTGTATCAGCTATTTCTAATATTTTCTATCTTTCGTCTGTTATCTGACTTCAACAAAAGACTTAGAAAAATGTCTAAGTTCTCAAATAAAAATAAATTGTACCCAGAAGACGTAATCCTTAGACTATCTAAAGTCGTCTCTAGTTCTTACAAAAATACTTAACTTATCTTAGATAAAATAAAACTTGGCAACGTCCAAGCATTTTAAATAAAAATGGCTGATGCTCCTATTTCTCTGAGTAATGTATCTTTAACTACATTTTCAGGTAACGATCCAAGTCAGAGTGCTCTTGATTTTTGGAATTCTGTTGATCAAAAAGTAAAATTTTCGATAGGAGTTGTTCCTACTGATCCTGATAAGAAAAAGAGTTATAAAAATAGACAGAGATCACTATTTGGGTCGCTTTTAACCGATACGGCCTTGGAATGGTTTAATACTGTCGACGAAGCTAAAGTCTTAAATGATATTAAAGACGACTTTCTTGATAGATTTACTGACGGTCGTGATAAATTTAAGCATAGATTAGAAGTAGAAAAGGCTTCTAGACAAGAAGGTGAACTAATAAAGAATTATTTTCAAAGAGTCAAGCACGCTGTTGATAAAGGTTGGCCAGAAGATTTAACAAATGTAGTTAATACTAATCGAGCGCAAGAAGCTGTAATACAATCTAGACAGAGAGAACAAAAATATATTGATTTTGCTATAAGGGGACTACAACCCCCCTCACTAAAGCGAAAAGCCCGTGAACGACGTATCAACAAACCTAACGAAAGTTGGGATGATTTAAAAGAACATCTAATTACACAAGATTAAACTTGTATAGTTATTAATGAGAATTCGACTAAACATCCTTTAGACAAAATATCATCCTTAGAGACTCAAATTAAGGAACTCACAAGCTTAATAAAAAGCAACGAAGTTAGTGCTATACAAAGTACAAACAACTTTAATAGAGACCCAAATATAAGGGGGCGAGCCAACAATACTAGATTCTGTGAATATTGTAGAAACCACGGAAATTCTATTTCTACTTGTAACAAAAATAAGTTAGACGACGAGATGCAAAAGATTAGAACGGAATTATTAGAGCAAAAAGAAACCAAGCCTACATTTAGTAAAAACTACAGACGAGGCGCTTGGAATAATAATCAATACAATAGTGGAAATAATACTTATAGCAATTGAGCCCAAAACCCAAACTCCTTCTATAATAACCAAAACAGCTAAAAGTGCGGCAATAGATTTAGTCAAAATGAGCAATATTGCCAAAGATTTCCCCGAGAAAATTCTTTTCGGCAAAATGAATATGCTGCTAAACAAATCTATGACCGTGAAAACAGCCAATTCAATAGAAATCAAGCGCATAGTAATATAAGGCCTACTTTACAACAAGACCCGAAGTCTTATAATACACAAAGTGAGAACAATGTTCGTTGGATTCAACAAAAAGAAAACAATGTTGATTATTGTGACGCTATCTCTGATTTATTTCCTTTAAACTAATACGGTCTCCGAAAAATAAGAATAGCACATCAAATCCGAAAGCCCGAATTTTCTTGAACTTATATCACTTTGCTACCGGAGAAAATAAAAAACATAGTGGCTTAGAAATAGAATTCATGATAGATCCCGGGTCAACATGCACTATAATAAATTACCCAACATTTATTGAGCTTAATCAGTTGGGGCAACAAATAAACATCCAAACTTCAGGCAATAAAACAAGAACTTATAACGGTTCTGAAATGCGCATGATAGGCTACACTATACTAACCTCATACTTTGATGGAAAATATAAAGCAAACCATAGAGTATGGGTTACTGAGGAGAAAACTTCTAATTTATTGGGAGTCGATTTTTGTCATACATTTCTTAAAGCACTATACTTTGATATTCCGGCAGTAGAACTGAAGACTAACGATAAAGGATTTCTTAGTTATGGCTCGCTAAATAATGAAAAGGAATACCCCCAAGTCTCTAAATTGAACTCAGTGATACTACATCAGCCTCTATATATCCCACCTTAGTCTACATTTCTATACAAACATAAGTGTAGTGAGCAAAATATCTTTCCGAAAGGCACTTCTTTTGTACCTAATAGGACTACAGTAAAAACCGAGTTGTGCTTTATAAAGAATGTTTGTTCTTAGAAAGAAAAACATATTCCCCTACTTATTGAAAACCACAAAAATCATCAAGTTACACTAAATAAAGGGATAATTGGATTTACTATATGTGACATTACAAACAACGCACAAAAATATAGTATTCGCGACTGTAACGAATTCACTTATTCGGTTATCAATAGATGCGAAGAGCTTGATAGTTGTTTTATGCTAAATACAACTACAAATACTATATCCGAATCCACTGATCTAACCGCTGAATGCATTAGGTATATTAACGTTGACGAGCATTCAATATTCGAAGCCAATATGCCTATTATTCATACTATATGTAGAGACTTAGTATTAGACAACGGCTTTACTGCTTCCCTTATTAAAAGATATCCCAACTTAAAGAGAAATATTCTACAATATTTTAAAAGTGTTGGATCGGAGAATGAGGCAGACCACGAACTAAAACTTTTTCAAGATGATTATAGTCAGCAAATGATATATAGTCTGGTAATGAAGGAATATTATAACTCTCCCCCAGAAGCAAGCAGAACTTGTTCAGTATTTTGCGAACTACAAAAGACACTTATGCTTGACGGCATAAGGTGTGTTGCTATGCCTAAGATAGCATGTGGCGGAGAACCCAGATTATGGAAAAGAATAGCTAAGGAATTAGAGGAACACTTTAAGCACACAGGAATAACTTTTTATGTATACATTGGTGGCAAAGAACTACAACTAATAAATAATATAGAAAATCGTCCTCTCACTGACGTGCATATCGCCGAAATAATGGAGCTATCAGCAGGAGAATTAGTAGAGAAATGTAAAAACGAGGATCAAATTGCAACTGACTTTTCTAAAGAGGCAAAAAGGATATGCCAACCCAAATCAAAAGAACAATTTCCAACATTCCGCTCAGCTTATCAAGTAAAAGAATTAATAGATAAATTTACTACGAATGTACATGCTGGACAAAATACTCATTTCAATAAAACGGAATTCTTACAAAAATTCGATTTTACACAAACCGACTTAACTGAGAACGAACTATTCCGACTTGCAGATATACTAATTAAAGACAACGATGTACATTCACATCATAAATATGATATTGGCCGTACTAAGCAACAATTTAATATACCCCTAATTAAGAATGCCGATTTCAAAAAGCAAAGGCCTAGTAAAACACCCTTTCATTTAAGGGATAAACTCGAGTTTCTGATGGTTGAATTAATACAAGCAGGAATTATAAGAGAGCTAGATGAACATGAAGATATGAATAGCTGGTTCGTTAACCCAATCATAGTCCTCCCCAAGAAGGATTACGTCAAACTAGTAATAGATGCTCGCTACCTAAATTCTATTACTGACACTAGTAACTCAAGTTGGCCGTTAGAACCACTACAAGTCCTAATAACCCGAGTAAATGGATCATATTTTACAAGCAGCGATCTTTCTTGTGCATATCATCAAGTGCCACTAACTCCCGAAACACAAAAGTTAACAAGATTTATAATAGGAGGAAGACAGTATACTTATCAAGTCGGCTTCTACGGATTAAAACCACTACCCAACTTCTTTAGTAAATTAATGCACTATCCATTCGGACCTCTTATAAAAGAAAAGAAAGCTATCACATATATTGACGACACATTACTACAATCTAATACTAAAGAAGAAATGTTCAATATAATAAAGGAATATCATGCTTTATTAAGAAGGGCTAACTTAAAAGCCGCACCGGATAAAACAATGTTCTTTTTACGCAAAGTAAAATTCCTCGGACACGTTATATCAGAAAATACACTTTCTCCAGTTATATCGCGTATTAACGACATAAAAAATTTAAGGACCCCGGAATCAAAAACTGATGTTCTTAGCGTATTAGGAGCAATGGGATTCTACTAAAATTATGTGATAAAATTCCATATAGATGCTAAGCCCTTGTACGATTTTACAAAAGGCGATGTAAATTTCAAATGGGAAGAAGAACACGAGAAAGTATTCAATATGTTAAAAGAAAAATTCGCACATGATATATCCTTAGCAATTCCAAACGCGAACTACCCCTTTCATATACATGCTGACTCGTCTAACTTAGGCACTGGTTGTATTGGTTGTATACTTATACAACAATTCCCTGATAGAAAGAGAATTGTATCAGCGAACTCTAGAGTATTCGACAAAGCTGAACAGAAAATGTCCCCACAGCATAGAGAATTATGCGGAATAATATCCGCACTACAAACGTACGAATTCTATTTAATAGGCTCGCCATTTCCTAAATATCTCTTTTGCGATCACAGGCAAATACTATTCTTATGGTCTAGGCGCGGACAAGTTTCGCACAGATTTTTTAAATATCAAGTCGTCCTAACTAAATTTCAGAACTTGAAAATTGTATACACCGAAGGCAAGAACTTAGCATTTCCCGATTTACTGAGTAGACAAGTCCCAATAGAGGAAGCAAAAAAATTTCAGATTGATCATAAAACAATACCTAAAGATATCAATTTTTACACTTCGGATTTAAAGCCAGTCTCTTACTCTTTGTCGCACAAAGAGGATAAAACAAACTCGTCTAACGATTCTTATCCTATACTAGCACAAGTACAAGGTGGAACAAGAAACGTAATGAATATATCAGAAAATGATTTTATCATATCAGACGCACCCGAAGGATTTACAGATTCTTGTAATGCTATACATAATGTAGCCGACTATTTCAAATTTGGCAAAAATATAAATCAAACAGTTGAGCTCACAGATAATAAACAACCGGATAATATATATAGTGAAATACAAGAAGAAGTAAATTATGTAGAATTGGACGACTCAGGACATAATGACGACGGATTTAGTGATGTCATAGATAATTTAGTTGATCCAACATTAATACATGCACTAGAAAAGGCTAAGGAAATCTACAAAGAACGTAAAGAGAATTATACTATTATAGATTCAACAGCACTGCATAACGAGAATGTTAAATCAGATTGCTCTGATTTGCTAACGAAGTTAACCGAATTTGCTAAAAAGGCACAACTAGATATTGACACTATACTACAAGAACAAAGAAAAGACCCTGTATTTTACATAGTACGGAAATGGATAGAATCAAGCAACGAACCTGAACACTACTATATGACTCGACAGTGTAAAGCACTAAAAGCTTACAAGAGTATATATAAGTTACTACTACTAGATGAGAGTTATAAACTACTATGTTACAATAAACCTAATGAGAACGGTTCGTTCGAACTATAGATATTTATTCCTATCTCACTTTTTCTTAAGTGTTTCGAGCTAGCGCATAGTAACCCTTTGAGTGGTCACCGTGGCGATGCTATTACCTTAAATAATATATCCAGAATCTTTTATTGGCCTGGAATGTATAAATGGGTTACAATGTTAATCCACGATTGCTTAGATTGTCAAAAAAAATAAAAGTAAAAGACATGATTTAAACGAAGCACCCTTACAGCAATGGGGCGAATTGGAGACAACTCCCTTCCATATTATACATATCGACCATAAAGGACCTTTTCGGCCTTCTAGTAATAGCAAGCACTACTGTCTTGTAGTTGTAGACTCTTTCTCTAGATATGTACAAGTATATGCTGCTAAGTCCGCTAATTCTGACGAGACTATAAAGCAAATGAAGAAATTTATAACCAGCTTCGGAATACCTCAACACATAGTACATGATAATGGTACTGCCTTTATGAGTAGTGATTTTGTAAACTGGACTTTTGAGCTTGGAATTACCCTGAGGCCCCGAACGGCATATTCCCCTTGGACTAATGGGAAAGTAGAAATCCAAAAAAAGGACCTTACAAACTATCTCAGGCACTTTCTAAACACTACTGGAAACAATTGGGCAAAATTTGTTGACAAATTTGCTTTTGCGCATAATACAGCAGTGAATTATAGTACTGGTTATACGCCGTACGAGATTATATTCGGAATAAAACCACAAATACCTATTTCACTTAGACTAGGATTACTGCAGGATAATAAGAAGAATTGTATATCTCAATATTGTCAAGACTTGCCGTCACATACACATTGTAAAAATTCGTGTAAAAACGAAAAGGTAGATAATCTGTTACAAAGTAGATTATCGAATACTGTACTACAACGTGAGACAGATTTTAAGAACAAATATTGTAACACTTATACTCGTTGTCGTCAAGTTACAAATAAAGCCCATGAATATAGAAATAGATTTAAACTCGGACGACCAACCAGCATTGGAAGCAAAGTTCTACTAGAGAATCATTCTAAAAGCCTACTTATATCTAAGAAGCTACAATCATTTCGGTCCGGTCCATACACTGTTACAAAACATATAACTAATACAACATATGAAATACAAGGAGACGAGACCCAACAAAAAAGGGTAGTGCATAGAAATCATATAGTAGAATACTTTCCGAGGGAAAGAGAAATCCAACCCCTTATTACCGATTATACTACTGTATATGCTGAACCCGAACAATTCTTTGATAACTATAACAGGCAGTACATAGACAATTTTAATACTACTCAACCTAGTAATAATCTGCACTATATGCCTTGGCCAGTATTCAACAAAGTTGAAACGCCGCCGCAACCCCCAAATAGTAGACCCACTACTACTGCTTCTACTAATACTACTACTAGATGTAGTAGCAATAATCCTGCGATTGATTCCGGCATTGACACATTAGGACTCCGAACATTATTTAATACACAACAACAAGTTACTTCACCTATTAAGTAATTTAGGCCCCAGCATATATCTACTCCATATCCAAGAGGACCTCTTAGTTATCCACAAACACTTCATTCCCCCCAACCATTAGCACATGATATAAGTCCCTTTAATTTTCAGAGTAGTTCACAAGTCATTACTGCACAACCTACAACTCCACTAGCTAATAAATCAGTAAATGAAAAGTTATGCCCCACTGAGCCCAAAAGGTCAGGCAGACAAGCAGTTGCCACAAAGTTATTTAATGATCCTATTCCATGGGTC
Organism: Convolutriloba macropyga; assembly: GCF_964194025.1. Lineage (NCBI taxonomy): Eukaryota > Metazoa > Xenacoelomorpha > Acoela > Convolutidae > Convolutriloba > Convolutriloba macropyga. The sequence goes on from NC_134477.1 coordinate 46,588,852, forward strand.
GCTTTAAAAGATAAAAAGAAATAAAACATTTAGTACACGTAAACACTCTTACAGAACAAAATGATTTTATTATTAGCCAGTCAAATCCTAGCATTTGTAAATAAAAGAAGAATAAAAATTCCAATTCTGAAAACCAATAAAAACGAAAACTTGAATAGAAAAATGGGATAAATATTCCCAAAAAATGAAAACCAATGAAATTACACAAACTGATATGAAAAATGAGAATATCTTCCCAGCCAATAAAAAGGACGAAACCGTCACTAAAAATGGGAATGTTTGAGACATATGGAACAGCCCATTTTCAACAGTATAAATAGGGAAGCAAAAACACCAAATATCTTTCTTCCTTCTTCATCTCTCTATCAACGACTAACTGCTTATAAGAATCAACGGCAAACTAGCCAAATTGAAATCCACTTTCTTTCCTGCTAACGATTTAAGCGTTATTTACGCTACTTTCCTCTTTTCCGATTTAACCACAGAGACTTTTCTAGTGAAAGACACATCAAGTCTATTCGCCGTCTTGAAATTCAACATCGAATAAAAAATTCCTTCAAGCATCCATACGTTCACTAACATAATTGAATATTAAGATGAATTCAGAGCAACAAACAGTTGAGCTAACCAGCTTTCAGTTCCCCGAGCTCGATCCAGAAGTGTTGGACGAAATAATTGAAGTAAGTAAATTTATAATTCTTCTTTCTTCACTGTTAGCACATTTCTATCCTTTCAATATAAGAGTACCTGTAATTGTACATCTAATAACCTCCGCACTACTATCAATTAAATATCAATTAAATTCGGAGTCTGCGAAAGCAGACTCCGAAATTAAAAAAACTCTTAAGAAAGTAAAAGTAGGAAACTTCGATTGCTCTAAGATGGATTCTAATAAAATGTATTCATTAAACAAAATAGCTCCGTGTGATATCGAGACCAAAAAAATTAAAGTAAGTGAGGCGACCGCTACTATTATGCATCGCAATTATAAAACTAAATTAGAAGCCACTATGTGTAAAGCTACACATCAACGCCTAAAGTGCTATTGTGATACTTTTGACGATAGTGGATTATCCGCTACACAAGCAACCATTAGCTCCGATATTAAATTAACTGCCGAGCAATGTCTCGAAGCTAAGGAAACAGGCTCTGCAACTATTAACACTCACAAAGTTCCATTTACAAAAAATGTAAAGAAACAAACAGTAATAAATAAGGGCGATATTGGTGATAAATACAGTAATGAGTGCACAGAAACAGGATGGATCTATCACGACACTTACGAGAAATATATGCAAGATATTAAATTACTTGTAATTTTAGAATATGGAACGGTAAATAACCACTATAATATTCCCCTGCCTTGTAGCCTAAACAAAAACGGCTTTGATAGTGGATCAACTGATCCATATGCATATACATGGGAAAATAGAGAAAATTGTATAATAGAAGAATTACACACAGCTCCAGTAAAAATGATACAAATGGATAGAAATTATTATATAGAAAGAGAATATGAAGCTGAGCCTGAAACAACAGAAGCTGTTATTAGACGTGCGCAACCATTTAAAGGGCCACAAAATACCTTCACTTTTCAGATTTATAAAAATCCACTGTCAATTTGTGACTCAAACAAAATAGTCTAACCTACTCTTTTTAGCTCTTTATACATATATTACGAAGGAGGATTCGATATGGATACAGGAAAAGCAAAAAAAAACAATTTCAAGTGTTGTAAAAAATACTTATATAAATGGCACAAAAGGCAAATTTCTTTTAAAACGGACTTCATACAGAGATGGAGAACCAAGTGTTGATTTGGAATCAGGAATAAATTATGAAGCCCATATGGGAACGAAATTTGATTATTACGAATATACTAATATAAGAAGACTACAACTTTTAGATTTACAAATGATAAAAATTGATTGTGAGTTAGAAAGTGCAATCAAAAGAACAAATCAAGTCTCTTCACATAGTAATCCACGTATGGCTGGATTCTTACTAACAAATAATCGCTCAATGTTCTTAGAGACAAACGATAATGTTGCATGGCTATATCATTGCCCACAATATTTTTCACCAATACAAATAATGGACAAATGTTATAATAGAATTCCAATAATGTATCTAAATAAAATACATTTCGTTGATCCAATTACTAGAAAGACGTATACTAGCGCCGAAGAACGATCGTTTGTAGATGAACACGATAATTTGTTTCAATTAGATATTGAAGATGATAACTCCTGGGTTGAATTAACACCAAGTATAACTAGAGTCAAAGGACCTTCTGTTTTTGAGCCTAATATTGCTCCACAAAGATTAACCAAATACAAATTCCAGGACAGCGAGGAAATATATTTATTTACTGATCAAGAATTAAAGAAATTTTGGTGCGGAATTAAATTTAACAACGAAATGAAAAATGCTATACAAACTTTCTCTAAAGAACTTGTTGTTTCACAAGAAAATTTAAGAGTGAGGATAGACCTTATCTTAACTATCCAATGAGAACAGTCTACTTAGACTCTTTTATTTCTCCTAACTTCTTTGATAACCGCAATATAGAAATGTTCGGTTATACACAATTTATATTGGAGCAATGCGGAATTTATTTTGCCGCTTTTCTTTTCGTGAAATTTATTATCCAAATTGTTGTAGCAATTGTAAAAGCCCTACAGATACATAAAATAACTGGAGCTTCTGTTAATTTTGGCAAAATCATTTTATTTGCCACTTACAATATTCTGTTCACTTCTATTATGACTTCTATCTCTAAAAGTGAAACAACCAATGAGAAAAAGCCAGATGACGTTGAGCATTTAGTAACTCAAATGAAAGAAACGCATTTTAGTTTATATCCACATATTACGCACCCCTTATTTAGTGCAATTAGAAATGAGAGAAATGAAAACAATTAAGAAAATAGAGATAATCCAATTTCTCCCGTCTAAAAGCAATAGGGACTATAAAAAATATATGCGAATAAAAAACACAAATAATCAGTTTGCTTTGTATATAAATAAAGATCTTATCCATAAAACACACTTATGTTGTTTCTATTTTTAGAATTTAGGTTACGAAGGTGACGATGACATGCCGGATCTAGATGACTTCATTGTTCCGGACACCTTAGAAGAACTAATGGGCCATCAACAGGAACAACCACAGCACAACCAGTACAAGCCAGACCAGGAAAAAGTATGCAAAACCTCAGTACCGGGAGAGGAGAGAAAAAAAATCGACATGACAGAAGTAAAGATTGCTCCAACAGCTACACATTTAAAACCTACAGCAAAAGTATGCCCTATCCAACCACGAATCCTCACCATGAGTCAACGACTAGAAAGGCAGAAGTTCAATGAAGAAAGAACAAGAAATAGACAATTCCGAGGACACCCAAATTTCGACTGGGGCCTACAGTACAGAATATTACCCGAAGGAAATATATATAAAATTCAATCTTATAATTCGAAACTGAAAACATATCGCCTAAAAAACATAGCACTCGAAAAACAGAATTTAACAGTCCCATACCAGTTTATAACAGCGGACCTCAACAATGAAAGAGACACTTACACACTAGGACTTCAACAAAATTTCTTACGAGAAAAGAAGAAAAATGCAAATTTGTTGAACCGAATCAAATTTTTACAAAATGAGATTAATAAACTCGAACAAAACTAAAACTAGAAACTTTTGCTCTATATTTATAAACACTGTTGTAAATTTTATATAAATTTCTATCTAACCTTGTATATCCAGCCAGTCACAATAAAACCTACTTAGTCGCCGGTTGAGATGTACTGAAAATGGGAATTTTTTTCCCAAAAATAAAACGGGAACTTTGGTCCCAAAAAAGGGATGTTTTATCCCACTTTTTAAGTGGGAAATTAATTTCCATATTACTGACTATAAATAGGATGCACATTTTTGTATCAGTCAGATCAGCCAGTTAGTTAGCTAATATGCGCTCTTCAATCGTGCAGTCTTATAGTTGTTATCAAACAGTTGTTCAACAATTGTCAAACAGTTTCCGTTTAAGTTACCAACAGTTGTTGTTGGTTATTAAATAATTTTAACATATGATATCAATTTTAATTAAATCTCTATTTGTATTATACCACCCAAACTGTTCTTATAATAAAATATTAAATTCCATTTCTTTTATCGTTAGAACATCAAAGCTAAACCCTTTTTGTATACTCCCATTTAAGCGGCCAGTATACTTCTGTCTCATAAAAGTTTTAAACTTCCCCGTTTCAAATTAGTATCTTTTCTTTTAAGAACACCTTTACAAATGGCTTTTCAGTACTCTAGTTAAGAGAAAAAATGTCTGCTCATAAAGACTTTACAATTAATTTTACACTCTGTAAACTAATTCTGTAAACACTCTTACAGAACAAAATGATATTATTATTAGCCAGTCAAATCCTAGCATTTGTAAATAAAAGAAGAATAAAAATTCCAATTCTGAAAACCAATAAAAACGAAAACTTGAATAGAAAAATGGGATAAATATTCCCAAAAATTGAAAACCAATGAAATTACACAAACTGATATGAAAAATGGGAATTTCTTCCACGCCAATAAAAAGGACAAAACCGTCACTAAAAATGGGAATGTTTGAGACATATGGAACAGCCCATTTTCAACAGTATAAATAGGGAAGCAAAAACACCAAAAATCATTCTTCCTTCTTCATCTCTCTATCAACGACTAAATGCTTATAAGAATCAACGGCAAACTAGCCAAATTGAAATCCACTTTCTTTCCTGCTAACGATTTAAGCGTTATTTACGCTACTTTCCTCTTTTCCGATTTAACCACAGAGACTTTTCTAGTGAAAGACACATCAAGTCTATTCGCCGTCTTGAAATTCAACATCGAATATAAAATCCCTTCAAGCATCCATACGTTCACTAACATAATTGAATATTAAGATGAATTCAGAGCAACAAACAGTTGAGCTAACCAGCTTTCAGTTCCCCGAGCCCGATCCAGAAGTGTTGGACGAAATAATTGAAGTAAGTAAATTTATAATTCTTCTTTCTTCACTGTTAGCAAATTTCTGTCCTTTCAATATAAGAGTACCTGTAATTGTACCTCTAATAACCTTCGCACTACTATCAATTAAATATCAATTAAATTCGGAGTCTGCGAAAGCAGACTCCGAATTCAAAAATACTCTTAAGAAAGTAAAAGTAGGACACTTCGATTGCTCTAAGATGGATTCTAATAAAATGTATTCGTTAAACAAAATAGCTCCGTGTGATATCGAGACCGAAAAAATTAAAGTAAGTGAGGCAACCGCTACTATTATGCAGCTCAATTATAAAACTAAATTAGAAGCCACTATGTGTAAAGCTACACATCAACGCCTAAAGTGGTATTGTGATACTTTTGACGATAGTGGATTATCCGCTACACAAGCAACCATTAGCTCCGATATTAAATTAACTGCCGAGCAATGTCTCGAAGCTAAGAAAACAGGCTCTGCAACTATTAACACTCACAAAGTTCCATTTACAAAAAATGTAAAGAAACAAACAGTAATAAATAAGGGCGATATTGGTGATAAATACAGTAATGAGTGCACAGAAACAGGATGGATCTATCACGACACTTACGAGAAATATATGCATGATATTAAATTACTTGTAAATTTAGAAGATGGAACGGTTAATAACCACTATAATATTCCCCTGCCCTGTAGCCTAAACAAAAATGGCTTTGATAGTGGATCAACTGATCCATATGCATATACATGGGAAAATAGAGAAAATTGTATGACAGAAGAATTACACACAGCTCCAGTAAAAATGATACAAATGGATAGAAAATATTATATAGTAAGAGAATATGAAGCTGAGCCTGAAACAACAGAAGCTGCTATTAGACGTGCACAACCATTTAAAGGGCCACGAAATACCTTCATTTTTCAGATTTATAAAAATCCACTGTCAATTTGTGACTCAAACAAAATAGTCTATCCTACTCTTTATAGCTCTTTATACATATATTACGAAGGAGGATTCGATATGGATACAGGAAAAGCAAAAAAACCAATTTCAAGTGTTGTAAAAAATACTTATATAAATGGCACAAAAGGCAAATTTCTTTTAAAACGGACTTCATACAGAGATGGAGAACCAAGTGTTGATTTGGAATCAGGAATAAATTATGAAGCCCATATGGGAACGAAATTTGATTATTACAAATATACTAATATAAGAAAACTACAACTTTTAGATTTACAAATGATAAAAACTGATTGTGAGTTAGAACGTGCAACCAAAAGAACAAATCTAGTCTATTCACATAGTAATCCACGTAAGGCTGGATTCTTACTAACAAATAATCGCTCAATGTTCTTAGAGACAAACGATAATGTTGCATGGCTATATCATTGCCCACAATATTTTTCACCAATACAAATAATGGACAAATGTTATAATAGAATTCCAATAATTTATCTAAATAAAATACATTTCGTTGATCCAATTAATAGAAAGACTTATACTAGCGCCGAAGAACGATCGTGTGTAGATAAACACGATAATTTATTTCAATTAGATATTGAAGATGATAACTCCTGGGTTGAATTAACACCACGTATAACTAGAGTCAAAGGACCTTCTGTTTTTGAGCCTAATATTGCTCCACAAATATTAACCAAATACAAATTCCAGGACAGCGATGAAATATATTTATTTACTGATCAAGAATTAAAAAAATTTTGGCGCGGAATTAAATTTAACAACGAAATGAAAAAAGCTATACAATCTTTCTCTAAAGAACTTGTGGTATCACAGGATAATTTTAAGAGTGAGGATAGACCTTATCTTAACTATCCAATGAGAACAGTCTACTTAGACTCTTTTATTTCTCCTAACTTCTTTGATAACCGCAATATAGAAATGTTCGGTTATACACAATTTATATTGGAGCAATGCGGAATTTATTTTGCCGCTTTTCTTTTCGTGAAATTTATTATCCAAATTGTTGTAGCAATTGTAAAAGCCCTACAGATACATAAAATAACTGGAGCTTCTGTTAATTTTGGCAAAACCATTTTATTTGCCACTTACAATATTCTGTTCACTTCTATTATGACTTCTATTTTTAAAAGTGAAACAACCAATGAGAAAAAGCCAGATGACGTTGAGCATTTAGTAACTGAAATGAAAGAAACGCATTTTAGTTTATAACCACATATTCCGCACCCATTATTTAGTGCAATTAGAAATGAGAGAAATGAAAACAATTAAGAAAATAGAGATAATCCAATTTCTCCCGTCTGAAAGCAATAAGGACTATAAAAAATATATGCGAATAAAAAACACAAATAATTAGTTTGCTTTGTATATAAATAAAGATCTTATCCATAAAACACACTTATGTTGTTTCTGTTTTTAGAATTTAGGTTACGAAGGTGACGATGACATGCCGGATCTAGATGACTTCATTGCTCCGGACACCTTAGAAGAACTGATGGGCCATCAACAGGAACAACCACAGCAACAACCAGTACAAGCCACACCAGGAAAAAGTATGGAAAACCTCAATACCGGGAGAGGAGAGAAAAAAATCGACATGACAGAAGTAAAGATTGCCCCAACAGCCACATTTAAAACCTACAGCAAAAGTATGCTCTATCCAACCACGAATCCTCACCATGAGTCAACGACTAGAAAGGCAGAAGTTCAATGAAGAAAGAACAAGAAATAGACAATTCCGAGGACACCCAAATTTCGACTGGGGCCTACAGTACAGAATATTACCCGAAGGAAATATATATAAAATTCAATCTTATAGTTCGAAACTAAAAACATATCGCCTAAAAAACATAGCACTCGAAAAACAGAATTTAACAGTCCCATACCAGTTTATAACAGCGGACCTCAACAATGAAAGAGACACTTACACACTAGGACTTGAACAAGATTTCTTACGAGAAAAGAAGAAAAATGCAAATTTGTTGAACCGAGTCAAATTTTTACAAAATAAGATTAATAAACTCGAACAAAACTAAAACTAGAAACTTTTGCTCTATATTTTGTTTGTTATAAACACTGTTGTAAATTTTATATAAATTTCTATCTAACCTTGTATATCCAGCCAGTCACAATAAAACCTTCTTATTCGCCGGTTGAGATGTACTGAAAATGGGAATTTTTTTCCCAAAAATAAAACGGGAACTTTTGTCCCAAAATAAAAAAGGGATGTTTTATCCCACTTTTTAAATGGGAAATTAATTCCCATATTACTGACTATAAATAGGATGCACATTTTTGTATCAGTCAGTTCAGCCAGTTAGATAGCTAATATGCGTTCTTCAATCGTGCAGTCTTATAGTTGTTATCAAACAGTTGTTCAACAGTTGTCAAACAGTTTCCGTTTAAGTTACCAACAGTTGTTGTTGGTTATTAAATAATTTTAACTTATGATACCAATTTTACTTAAATCTCTATTTGTATTATACCACCCAAACTGTTCTTATAATTAAATTTTATATTCCATTTCTTTTATCTTTAGAACATCAAAGCTAGCCCTCTTTGTATACTCCCATTTAAGCGGCGAGTATACTTCTGTCTCATAAAAGTTTTAAACTTCCCCGTTTCAAATTGGTATCTTTTCTTTTAAGAACACCTTTGCAAATGGCTTTTCAGTACTCTAGTAAGAGAAAAAATGTCTGCTCATAAAGACTTTACAGTTAATTTTGGGATTACAGTCTTCATTTAGCAGTGTTTCAACTAGCTTTCAAAGATGTTTTTGTTGCTGATAATTAGGAAGCGAAAAGTTAAAATGAAGATTTCATCTGCATAGTTTTACTCACACAAAACATTTAAAAAATTTATTATATTAAAGTTTGTACCTTCACAAATTCAAAACATAGAGTAAAACAGATCTCCGCTGTGCTTGTCACTTGCCGTTACAAGCATAACAAACAAAAACTGTTCAAGCAACAATATAGAAGGAACATTTTAATTACACAAGAAAGGTCTTCTGCTCTTTAACGAAACAGAAAATTGTTCTCAAAAAGTTAGAACTATACTTTTTTTGCCATCAAGTTTGTTAGTTACCTATGCTCTTCCTCTTCGTGTTAAACCACATTTTTGTTCCGACCCTCTTGAGGGGGGAGGAACTATATAATCAAATGGGTTTTTTTTGTTCTGTGAATTTTCGCCGCTCGATATATTCATCGTAGAGAGTTGAGACTGGTATCATTGGAAAGCATCCAGCGTAGAATATGGAATTAAAAAGATTTTTTAAATTTTCGTTTTCTACAGGGAGTTATCGAGGTTTAAACTTCTGAGAAAAGAAGTGTGAATTCACGTTGTTTTTATTCACATTTTCCGGAATTTTTGCCTAAATTTTCGACAATTTTGCTAAAATTTGTTATAATTTTTAAGATTAGTGTCGTTGATATTATTTTTGAAGACGAACAAGCATTGTTGATTGTTTTGATTTAATTTTTTTGGTCAAAAAATCTGGATAAACATTTCAAAATTTAGCCTTTTTCATCAAAAACAGCACGAAATAAGCTACTTTAGTCCACTTTGATTAAATTTGCCGACAGTACACGCCCAAACAACACTCATACAATCTTTGTAGACTGAGAGGGGGGCTATTTCTACTTCAGAGTCCGCTGAGAGCGCACTGTAGTTAAAACTTTGCCGTTTTTTGCTAACTTTACTCGTTGATTATCAGAAATGCAGAATTTATTTTGAGTTTTCAACTAACAAATTATCTATATCTACAACATTCGAAAAATCAATTGTTCCTAACGGTCAATAAGTATTAGCAGGGCTAGTTTTGGGCCATTCTTGGACTGTTACAATCCAAAAAATTCGGGTTGTAATCAGTCGGTTTTTTTTTTTAAAAAAGACTTTTTTTAATAATAAAGAACAGAGCATATCAAATCAAAGCTCAGGAGTGATAGGTCCAAACAATTCGCTTGCTAAGCAGCTCCAAGTTAATGCATTTAATTTTTTAATTGAAAGTTTATGGTCGTTTCTTTTTTTTTTTAAAAAAATAATTGACTTTTCAATAAATAATGGCTTAATAAACTTTTCCTCTATTTTTTTCTTAACTTGTTCAACTTCCAGCTTAGTGTCAGCAAAGAAAGACTGTTTGTTCTTTCTACTGATTTAACATTTATTTTCGGTTGCAGTTTTAAGACTGAAGTTATTGTTTTCTGGCTTTGATACTACAAGATTTCAGATTTTTGTTTGTTTTGATATTTGCCAGTTTTTCACGTTTTCTAATTTTGTCACATTATCACATTATTGACAGTTCTCATGTCACCTTATTAGCATTCAGAATAAGGCACAATTGAACATAGTAAAATCCTGAAAGATATACATCGTCGTTTTAACGGCCTCGACGCCTCTTTCTTGAAGAAATCAATTGACTTTTTCAATTTTGTCTCTAACTGTCATTTATACTTTGTCGTTTCGGTCGTATGAAATTTCCTGTATAGTGATAGCTTTCGTTGGCTTTTCCTGGAAGAATAGACGAACCGATATTCTGATATTAGTAGATAGCTGATGGCTTTCATGACTATGAAAACAATCGTTTTCCAAAATTAAAAAAAAAATTTTTTAACTTCGCATTTTTGTTCTTTTTATTTTTTTTTGTTACCTAACCTCGTTAGTTAATTACAGGTCAAATATGACATTATGGGTGTCAAGGGAATAAAGGGGACTGGTGTCCCAAAATCTTTTTATTAAAGAATTTTTTATGACCTTCAGGCTTCGCAAAAAAAAAGTAAATTAATTTGATTTTTGTCGTATTTGACGTTCTTTTTGTAGATGCAAGAAATATTCTGGATAATTACAGGTCTCGAGGGCTTCCTTTTCATGAATAAACGACCCTATATAAATAGGTCTCTTTGTAATTAATGCCTTTCATGTCATTGAATGTAATTTTGTTTCGAAAAAAAATTAAAAGTTTTACAAACTTTAGCACTTCGCTTTTTTGTCTACTTGTTACCTAGTCTTACTAATGAATGGCCATGTACTACATTATAGCTGTTTGAAGAAGGCGCAATCAAATATATTTTGAGTGCCAAAATTTGGCTTGACGGTTTTGACAGCGTTTTCTGGTAAGTTTCAATTGAAATTTTGTTTGTTCTTTGTTGTTCTTTTTAGCCGCTTTAAAAAAGGAATAAGGACAGGTCCTAATGCCCTTCTATAGAAGCAGTGGTAATCGTAAATTTGTGGTAATATTAATTGATTCCTAATGGTATTTATTACTTTGAAGTTAACTGTTTCAAAAAAATAAGTTAATTTTTTTTTACTGTTTTTGCTTTTTTTTGTATAATTGTTACCAAACCTTTTTATGGACTGTTCGAATATGTTTTCTGGTGATTTATAATTTATTTTTGTTTAGATTTGGGTTTATCTGACGGTATGTTGACTTTGTTATTAAATTTAGTTTTAAAGAGGGACATAAACTTTTTGATGTAACTAATGTTTTTTGTTGTTTTTGTTTGATTTTGCTGTTCGTCTTGACTCGCTTTCTTAATATTGACATATTACAGCAATCTAATGCATCAATTTTTACTCCACTGAGTTATTTGTTTTGGAGGCTATCTTTTCGTTCATACAGGATTTTTTGAAAAAGACTTGGACTTTTTTGGGATTCGCAAAAAATGATTTTCGGGTTTTTCTATCTGTTCCTCATTTCGTAGACAATTATGCCAAAATTGTGGATGGGCGGGGTTGGAACCTTATGTGCCCTCGCACATTACTGAGCCGCCGTGTTGTCCCTAAATTTGTTTATACGTTTGGATGTTTGACAGAACGTTTTTGTTCCAAATTTTTTTTTTCAAAATGGGGGAATATATATAAAAGGCTGGCTTTTTTCTTACTTCAGTCAAATTTTTACTTTTTGTTTAAGCATCATAAAGAAACTAAAGCAAAACAGCATTTTGTAGCCCTCAGGATCTAGTTTTGATTTACATAGAGAAAATCAGAAAACTGAAAAGGAAAAACAAATCGCGAGGTGTGTTTGTGGGGGTCTGACAGACCGCAATGAATTTTATGATAGAAACAAACAAAAAAATGTAGTAAATTCAGTTAGTTTTTTATCTGTCTGTCTCTTTTCTCCTAGTTTAAACCTATCCTACGAACTTTTTTCGTAGTTTTGTGGGCAATCGAAGACATCGGGCAAGTAAGAGCTCTCAAAATTGCAAACTTGGACATTGGAAATGTAACAAACTGCAGGAAAATGTTTCTTTCTAATTAGTTGTGTGTGAAAACATTTCTTCTCATCTCACAGAAACGTAAAAAATTTGGTTCCATAAAATGAACCTCAAATCAAGTAAATTCATTAATGAAAATTAAACGGAAATCTTTTCTTCTCTTATTTATTTGTATTCCTTGCAATCTCAGAGCTCTTAGTTCAAATAAATCTCCTCTAGTATAATGAAGTCTAGAGGTTGAAAAAATAAAAACAATTGTCATATTTAAAAAACAAGAAAAATATTTTTTTTCACTTCTCTGTGTTTTGAAGTTGCTCATGGAACTGATCTTTCGCAGTCTTTGGGTATTATAAAACTCATCGTTTTTTGTAAGAATATTTTTTTTTCAATTCGCATATAATTTGTTAAAATTTTATTTTTCTTTTTAAGAAAAGATCATTTCTAATACAGTTAGAGATCCAAACATAAGATTTACTGAAAATCAATGTTCCTCAACGCTAATAAATACAAGCGTTTTTAGGAAAACGTTTGAAGTTTCGCTAAATGTTCAACAAAGCTAGCGGCAGAGTGCGAGAGTTTTCACACATTAAGTAATATTTAACAAAGTTTCTCTACATTTTGAACAAATCTAGTGGCAGAGTGCGAGAGCTGTCACACATTAAGTAATATTTAACAAAGTTTCTCTAAATGTTGAACAAAGTAATTTTGAAAGTAATACACATTAAGTAATATTGAAATATTAATTAATGTGTGCCAAATTTTGACAATATTGAAGAATAAATATTTATTTATTAAATCAAGTTCTCAAAAGATCTGCGAGATTTGGAAAATGAATAGGCTAATCATGCTGAGCAAACATTAAAAAATTTTCAATAAAAGAAAACTTAAAATAGTTCCTTTTTGATTTTCGCGTCAGTTTTATGATTACCGATTCAGTAGCCTCAAGAAGTCCAAACCTGGTTTTTCAGGAAAACCAACCAAGATATAAATTAACAGCGACAAACCTTGAGTAAGGATCAGTTGAAACAGAGATTTTTTAAATGTTTTCTTTTGGTGGCGAATTTTGTATTCATGTGTTTGGGTTTGTGAGTGTGTGCGCGCACTTGTATGAGTTTGTGTGTGTGTGTGTGTGTGTGTGTGTGTGTGTGTGTGTGTGTGTGTGTGTGTGTCTGTATGTGTGTGTGTGTGTGTGTGTCTGTATGTGTGTGTGTGTGTGTGTGTGTGTGTGTGTGTCTGTATGTGTGTGTGTGTGTGTGTGTGTGTGTGTCTGTATGTGTGTGTGTGTGTGTGTGTGTGTGTGTGTGTGTGGAAATGCTTGTATCTGTAACGTCTGCGGTATGGGCGTTAGAGAAAGAAAGAAAGAAAGAAAGAAGGAACGAGAGAGAAAGAGGAAGTTTTTGTGAGAGAGATCGATCCGCTAAATGTTAGAAGACACATATAGGCAGAATGCAACTGAAATCCGAAAAAATAGGAAAATTACTTTAACTATGTCAAATAATGAAACTGTGTGTTTTTAACTCTCGCTGATAACCCGTCTGCGAGTTGTTGAAAAATTAATTGTCCCATTATACTCATGAAGCATGAAAAATGACACAATGTTTCGATTAATTTCAGAAAGTAATTTTTCAAAGTATTAAAGTTACAGTTACGGATACGATTGCCTCAAAAAGTCCACGATTCTATTTTCTAAGAAAAAAAACAGGTAAGACCTTACTGAACGGTGACAATCCTTTCGTTTTGACTAGTCGCCAAAAATATTTTTAAAAAAATTGTGCAAGAAATTGATAAAAGTAGGCAGTAGCCAATTGCTAAGCACCTAATGTAATTTGTGTCCATTGAAAGATTTTGACTCTGCTTAAAAAGGAAAAGTAATTTTTGAAAAGGTGAGATTAGCTTTTCCGAACCGTTATCTCACTTCAGGAGCTTCAGACGTTCATCCAAAACAAAACCAACAGCAACAACAACAGCAACAGCAACAGCAACAACAACCAAAACTTTCTACCACTTTTGACGATTTCGATCCCAATCAATATTTAGCTCAACTGGATGCGAACTGGGGAGCCGACTCGACATACGAAACCACCAATTCCACAGTCGAAAGCTACTCGTCAGCGAATGAAATCAGTTCTCGTAATCTGAATACGGAACACACTATAACATGGAGTTCTTCCTCTTCGTGGAAACCGAAACAAAACGAGACTGATATGATACAGAAAACTTCCATAAATGGAAATAATGACCCGCCTGACGTCACTTTGTCGGCTGAACCGCGCGACCAATCAGAAACCAGCAAATCTCGGCAGAAGTCACCGAATAGAATAATGCCGCCTTTGCCCAAAGATATCCAGAAAAAATCTCAAGTTGATGATAACAATTCACGAGTTATTGGGACGTCAAAATCTGATTGGTCGGCGAATACAAGCGGAGATTTAACCAGCCAAACTCAGACCTCGGCTGTTTTCTACGAAGGACAACAAGTCGACTCGGCTCAAAACGACTATCTTTATTACGACTACGGGACTTATGATGATAGTGTACAGTACTATGATTACGAACAATACAACTCGGGTTACTATGATCAGTACGGAAATTGGGTTCAACAAGTTGAGCCCATTTACCAGAAACACGACTTGGTAAATGCCCAGAACGATTATGAAAACATTGTTGAAAAACGGAGCTCGGGAAACTCCGCGACGTCTGTGCCTGCAGAAACGGCGCTTAACTCGGCTGTAACGACATCGGCAACTGGTAAACTCGGCAGTTCTAAGATGTTTGCAGAGCAGAGCTCGTTCGATATTCCTCCTGGAGTAATTGCCGAAAGAGCAGAAGGTACGTATTTTCTATACAAATGCAGCTCTCGACGACCAGAAAATATTAGTTAATTCAAATGAGGTATTAATTTATTTAGCGTTAGTTTGAACTTTTGGTTAGAGAAGGCATTCTACTGATTAAGTATTACTTTCAAATTTTATATTTAGGAAGTTTTCAAAGTTTATGTTATTGGAATTTCATTACCAAAAATTGCAACTTGGGTCTCGTTTGAACCTGTTGCCTCGTCGCTTCGGCATCAAAAGTTGTCCTTGTTTGGGGCATGCCAACAATGTGCACCAGCGATTCAAATGAAGGTCGGGTTAAGGGAAAATTTCCATATTTTAACAGATTGCTGCAGCACAATGTCAACAGAGAAAATATACAAATAAGAGGACTCGACAAAGTTCACAAAGATTCACAATATTGTACTAACAATGCATGGTAGCCCGGGTCGAAATCTAATGGTTATCCTGGAAGATTGGCAGATTGTTGCTAGAATATGCATATTCTTGCAAGATTTCTGTCAGAATCTTGCAAGATAACAATTTGGTCGCGACTAGGGAATGCTGTTTTTTTGAGCATGCATTTATAATGCAAACACTTGACCTCGGGTCAGAATTACAATTGCATTTTTTCAGGTGAACCCAAATCAGCTTCAATAGTAGTGGACACGGAAGAGCCCATATATGAGAACAGTGAAATCATGTTTACCACCACGTCCATTAACTCACAGCAGGATGGTGGGTTTGCTGGTGGGGTTATGGGGGGAGACGCAAGTGGTTACTCTCAGGATCTGATGGACATGATAAGTTACCAGGAGAACTCAGACGGTGAAGAGGAGTCTTCGGACGTAGAACTGATTGAAGAAGGTTAATCAAGTTGCAAGTGTATGTTAGACTACTGCTTTTTGACGTATCGAGTTTCAAGCTGACTGTGATTTCCGCAGTCATTTAGTTTGATACAAGAGTATTGAGATGGAAAAAAAGTTCTGTGATTTCCGCGGAACATTATTATTAATACTGCATATTGAAGATAGCAACTAAAAAAACGAACTTTCACTAAGTGAATAAGTTACATTCTCGCTTAAGGGAGTGCAATTTCTTTTTTAAAAAAGTCACTAGACATCCTCTAAGTTAATTTTAACATTCTTTGCTTCATATATTTCAAAATGGTTGAAAACAAAACATGAAAAAAAGTAGGGGAAATAGGGAAAAAAAGAAAAGAAAACAATTTTTTTTATTTTTTTCTTCATTTTTTAATTTTTTTTATTTTTTTAACTCGATTTGTTAATGATTTCATTGGTCAAAGTTGATTACCCAGATTGTGTAGTTGAACTATTCTCTCATTGTCGTGATAGACAAAATGTTGCTGGGCGAAAACAAGCAGGTTATCATGCTACAGATCATAAGTTCATTGACAAAAATTTTGATGAACTCACTTTGAAAATTGCGTCTCTGAAAGAAAAACCTATAGCAATCTGCTTAACAGTGACATGGCCTAAAGATAAGTTCTCATCAAATATTTTTCACATGGTTGGTTATTATAAACTAATAACAAGAAAAAGCGAAAAAGAGGTGGAGGTGTTGCAATTTTTGTATAAATAAAATTCATTGTTAAAATACGTGGGTCTCTAAACCTGAATAATTGATTACAAGCGGTTAGTGTTTACTTCGGTATTGGAACAAAAAAGTTATCGATGACTTGTGTTTATATACCGCCTAATGCCACCACTTATGCTACTTTTGACGTTCTGAGTACTTACTTGGAACATTATGTTAGCGATCCAAAAAAACTGTATGTGCTGTGGGGTGACTTTAATGTAAATTTTCTATCCAATGGAAACAAACAATCTTTTTTAAGGGAACTGGCCCAAACATTTGTTTCAAAATTGGTAAGTGAGAACCTCATTACACGAGAAACAAAAAATTCAAGTTCTTATATTGACCTGTTCTTTACAAATTTTGAAACGCTCTTTACGATTAAAACAAATTGATCTTACCGAGAAAGCATTTCAAAATATTAGATCACTATTTACCTAAGACAACAAGAAAACATGCGCAGAAGATCTGTATTGACAACGAAGTCAAAAACGCTGCAGCAAAGAAAAAAAGTATGGAAGAAAGCACTCCAAGGCCAATCAATATCGGCCAATAACGAATACAAACAACAGTGCAAGAAGGTAAGAACTTTGATATAAAAGAAAATGTAAATTTTTTTAAATCAAAATCAAATTGAAAAGGGTGTAGCAAATACAAACCGAAACTTTTTCAAAGATTATGACGACATAACAGGCAAAAAAATTGAAAAACGGGAAAAAATACCATCTCAAGAAGAAGTCAACCAAATAATTGAATTTTGTACATCAATCAGAAGGAAAATGAATGCACATTTACCAACAAAATCATTTCTAAAATCAACCGATAAAACAGAACAATCCATGCTTCTGACCGAGATTACGGACAATGAAGTTTTTGATATCATAAATAATGCTCGGAATAAGTACAGTGAGGACTGTTATGACCTCAATTACTACTGCATCAAGAAAGTTTCTAATGTGCTGGGCCCATTTCTGTCGGAATGGTTCAAAGAATGTTTCAATCTTGGCGTGCTCCCGTATTGTCTTAAAAATGCAAAAATTTTCCCATTTCAAAAATCTGGAGATAGGAGTATACCATCAAATTTTAGGCCTATTTCTTTATTACCAACGCTAGCAAAAATCTTCGAGAAATTGTTTCAGAGTCGAATTATTCCTTTTTTAGTTAAATTTAATCTGCTCTCAAAATCTCAGTTTGGTTTCAGGGCCAAAAGAAATACAGTTGACGCTGTTTTGTTGTTGACTGAACTCCTGCGCCTAAAATTATTTGATAAATCCGTTATTTTTTGTTTGCACAATCCTGGATCTCAAAAAAGCTTTTGAAACGGTAGACCATACAGTACTATTAGGCAAATTTTACAATATTGGTTTGAGAGGTCATGTCTTCAATATACTTAAATCATACCTAACTAACCGCTCTCAGTCTGTTCAAATTGCACAAGGTGTTTCAAATACGACTTTTGTTTATATTGGAGTTCCCAGGGCTCGGTACTCGGTCCTCTGTTTTTCATAATATACGTGAATGACTTGAGCAATATGCAAGATGTTGGCAATTTAACTAATCTTGAATCTAACATTATACTTTTTGCAGACGACACAGTGATTGAAACGTCAGCTAGAGCCAAAGATGTTGTGATGAATCACAAAACTCAATTAGAAAAATGTAATCAGTGGTAAACTAAAAATAAATTAGAAATCGATACTGAGAAAACCAAATGAATGTTTTTTTTGGGAAAAGTAAAATTTACTGCAAAAAGGATCATATTAACATCGATAAAGAACGAATTGAAAACGTTGATTCAATACGTTACCTCGGAATAACAATAGATAATATATACTCTTTCAAAAATCATATTGAAGTGGTTAAACAAAAACTAATAAAATTCAGTGGATTGTTCAATAGATTGAGAAAATTTCTTAGGAAAAGTCAAATGATTCAGGTTTTTAAAAGTTATGTTCAGCCGGTAGTGCAATATGGTATACTGATTCATGAAAATTCTGTTTCGTCAGATATTTCATTGATAGACTCAAAATTTAAAAATCTCTTAAGGATATTTTTCTATAGAAGAACGTCAACTCACTGAGCGATCTAAGGAGAAAATTTAATCTGTTTTTAGCTAAAGAACTACAATTGTACGAAGTACTTAAACTGTTGATAAAAATGCTAAGAGACGAATGTCAAATCCTTCTTGAATGATAACGAATTAAACAGAAAAAGTAAAAGAAGAAAAACAACGTTGTGTCTGGATTGCGGTGATCAAAAAAATGTGACAAACCGATTGAGGTTTAAGGCTCGAAAAAAGTTCAATTTGTTGGTTTTTTGAACCTTCCTCTGTAAATACGAATTTAAAAATGACAAATCAGCAAATAAAAAATTTTTGCCATATGTTTTTTAGAAATTACATAATTGACAACCAAGACTTCTCAAGTTATTTCTTTTAAGTACGTCTAATTGTAAGCCCCCTGCACTCAATTGTCAGTTTATTTTTTGTTTTAACTAATCATGATTTATAGTTCAATTACTAGAGTAATTTTCTTTCGGTTCGTAATGAACAGTTCTTTGATGTTCCTACATTGTGAGGCACCTGAAAACGGATCAACGGATGATCTAAGGTGCGCTCTTTTTCAGTTGAACTTCATTGTACATATTTTTTGTGCAGAGTGAATAAAATTCTTTTGTGTTGCTCGATAACAGAAAATGAACAATTTATTATTATTAACTAATGGTCTAAAACGAAGCCGAGTGTAGAGTGAAATAATAGCCTTAATAACGAATGTCGAAAGCAGTCGTCTAATATGCTGAATTTACAAGTTGTGTGTTTATTGCATGCGTTAATACAGCTGTCTTACGAACAAAACTCTTCATTTATACTGAATATCACCTCATGTGTCCTATAATACTACTTATTATTGGACAGTTTAGGTAATAGCTAGCACTAGCGTTTAGTTGACGTAACAGGAAGTTGATTGTTGACGTAACATTATCTGATTGTTGACGTAATATTCAGTGTTATAATGACCAGTGTGCTCGTAGTACTGCTCTATTGACGAATACAAAAAACACGCAAATCTGAGAATTAAACGATATTGAAGTGTCATTTTTTGTTCTTAACGGGTTAAACTAAGAACCAAAAAACAATTGAAAACAATGACAGTATTATAATAGAATTATACGTAGGGAATAAAAGCATCTTTAATCAACAATGGGCAAAATATAATCAACATAATCAAGAGGAAGACCTCATTTCAAAGCAATCTACTGCAACAAAAAATTATATATTATTTTTAATGATAGATTTGAAGAATTTAAAGCAGCAGTTTTAAATTTTCTGCAGTTTAGAAATTAGGTCACTTCTGGCAACAGTTTTTCTACAGCTTTCGATAACGTAAACTTTGAAAACAACTAAAGTAGAGAAAAATTAATCGGCAGAATATTCATATTTTGAAAATGTTTCGTCAATACAAAGGAGTGATACATTTGCAACCAGCAGATTTATATGGTGGTTACCGTTCTCTATGTCCAGTTGACTTTTAAAAAAGTATACCCACAGAAAAAAAACGAACTGGATGACTATTTAAAGTTTCTGCATTAAAATTGATACCAGTTAATTTCTCCAATTAATGGTGCCCTTAAGTTCAAATTTAAATCATACTTTTTCGGACAGTTTCTATGTTTGTTCATGCATTACAAAAATATTAGCAAGACAATTATCTGATGTATTTATAATAACCGGTAGATTAGACTAATAGAAAAATTTTAGAAAAACCAAGTAAGGAAAAAAATTGTAGGTAACCTGAATTTCAAAAAAATTTTTAAAAGCTTTTAGTTTCATTTTTTGTGCAGCAAATCAAAAAATGAAAATATTTCTTCAACAAACGATTCAGCTTTGAAACGGTTGTTCAATGTTGTCACTATCGTAAAAGATAACGATCGGCCGAAATTGACTCCACAAAAACTAAAACTAGCCAGGGTAGCATAAAATGCTACAATTAAAATTGAGGATACACGCTATAACTCGATTTAAGTCAAGCATCAAATAAAAGGTAATCAAACAGAAATATATATTATATTATCGATCAATTTATCAATTTTCACTGATAATTTTTGACAGATTAAAACGACTACAGTCCTGAACTGTTGTTTTGATAGATTTATTTTATGTCTATCTGCCAAGAGAAAAAATTTTCTTAAAAAAACCATTTTTGATAGTGTTTTTGATCATTCTAAAAGGATGTTGCAAATTCTATTTTTAAAATGTTATTATGAAGTGAGTAGCCCGCGAGCGCCCGAGGTAGAGATCCGCGTTGCTCTTTATACATTAGCCAATTAGAAAAAGGGCAGCTGAGAGCAGGCCGCAGTAGCCTAATGCTGTTCCGCTGCGATTACGCAGAACCAAAATTAATTAATTAATTAATTAGTCAATTTGCTCCAACGAAGATACATTAAATGTGGCTCTGAAACTAAAATTTTGAGATTTGAATACAGCTTCAGTCGTATCTTAAGTGCTGCGCAAAATGAAAAGAGTTTATGAGTTTTCTCGCGCCTTCATTAATATTCTTAGTATATATTATTTTTTTCTTTTGTTTTGTATTTTTGGCTTGAAAAGTTTCACAGTTTCATAATATCGTTTTGTGCACAAGGTCTTGTTGGTGATAGGTCTTCAAATTAATTTTTTTTAAAGGATTCCTGAATAATATGTGGAAAGCAGCTTAAATCACTGGGGTCTGAATCAATTTCGGCTTATGATGAATTTGAAGAGATCAGTGTACACGAGCAATTTAAAGTTTTTTTTATATCAATTCTCGAAGCTAAGATGTACCTTTATGACTGGTTTTGACTTTCCATCTTAATCTTTTTAGTTTTATTTGAGAGCACACATTTCGGATGAGCTGGACACCAACAGACAGAATTGCAGATTGATAGATTTCTGATGCCCTTGAAGAAAATTTTTTGGACAACGCAATTTTGATAGATCGTTTTCTACGAAATTACCGTCCGTCCCCTGTCGACTAAAATTGTTTCTGGGAAGCATAATGCAAGATAACTCTTCGTCCTACTAATACAAAAACTGATAGCCAGATGGAAGGAATATGTTCGAAATATCATCTGATTGTGTTCGGAACATAAAAGAGCAGCGTTTCGTTGCTTTTTTCGTTTTGCCAACAATTTACAACTATTATAGCTGGAATTCTGTTCTTTCTTTGTAACAAAAATTTGGAAATAATCGAAAAAAACTAAGGAAAAGTCAAAAATGTTCCCAAAATGCATTATTATTGTTTATTGAAACAGAATTGGTTTATGGTTGGCAAAGTTTACCCAGAATGTTTTTTGTTCAAGTTCACATTTTGAATGTTTCCTTGATATTTTTATGCCTAGAAACACAAGCGACTATGTCTCGGGAAATTTCTGAAGAAAATGTGAGTAGAGCTTGAGCAGGTTGAGCCCTAAAAATAACAAAGTGACTGCTCATTTTACAGGGTCTTGCAAGATAGCCATTGACTTACAATGTGCGGCAAGGCGATACGATCTCGGAAAACACGCTGAAAAAAACCAACATAATTTTAGATAGGAAATAAAAACAAACCCAAACCCCCCATGGAGATAACCCCCCATGCAAATAATCCACCAATTGAATATCAAAGAGCTGCAGATTTAGCGCGTTTGACTATGCGGAACATAGTCATGCCTTAGCGGCCATTGGACTTGATATGAAACTATAACAACCGAACAAATTATCATGATACCAAAATTCAAATGTTTTTGTTTACGTGGGGGTTTACTTCCTTGGGGTTTTTCCCTCTCTAAAGTTAGGTAAAAAACCCAATATAGTTTAAAAAAACCAAATTAACTGTTTGAAATCCGAGAAAACGGTTTTGAGAATAATTTATGAGAGAATTGAAAAGTTTAGCGACTTCACAAAATGTACATTTAAATCATTTAATAAGATTAATCTTAATTGATGGGAAAATTAACTATTTAATAACTAATCACTAATTTTAATTGATGGGAAATTAACTAATTTTCAATGCAGGGTCTATGGATCGCTACAGTACCTTCAGCAACCTCAGCACTGCTAAAGAGAAGACTTCCAAAAACGGGTCCGGATCTCAAGAGTCGGACCTGAACGAACTCGATGACCCAGCCCAGAGTGGAAACTTTGAAAACGAAGAGGAACTTCTGGACCCCGATTCAAACAATTTCGTCCAGTATCAACAAGAACAGGAAATATCCGCAGCCCTGGCAAAAGCTGGACGACATCCAAGAACTCCGTTGTGTACTTTGATCGAAAGTTCTGAAGAAGACGATGAATTATCAGATTACGGAATGAGCCGAAGCAAGAAAAAAGTTCTCGACATTCCGAAACGACAAACACGAACGGAAATGTTGCAAAAACTCGAAGAGCGTCAAGCAGAAATTGGGCAGAAATCGAGCAGTCCAAAATCGTCGGCTGACAAAGTGAAAGTTTCGCACCATCAACAAAAACACTCACAGCAGTATCATAGCGTACAACATCAAGCGAGGTCAAATCAAATTATTACCATCGAAGCCCCCAAAAGTGTTGCAACAACGACGGTAGCCACAAGAAGTGTGCAGGCCTCAACTCAAACTATGCCGAAAAGCGCTTTGAAAACATCAGCAGTTTCCAGCGCGTCGATTTTGAACTCTGCAGTTGTTTCCACTATTCCGCCCCCACCTCCGCCAATCACAACAAGCGGACAGACTTCGTTGTACTACCGACTTGCGAAAGACATGATATCAGAGCACTACAACGTCGGCAAAAGTTCATATTCACAATCGTTAGCGAACCGACTTGAAATTGGTCAAACGCCCACTGAACAAAACACAAGTTCCAAAAAGGTCATTGACTCAAAAACAGGTCAAAGGTCAACGTCCGCGGATACCAGTGACCTCAGCCACCCTGTGCCCAAGCCAAGGTCAAATTATAAGTGTACAACATCCACTCAAACTGGAAGTGACAATTCTGCTGGACAGAGCGTATCCTTTTTGACACGCAACGACTCGGCCAAAACTACCCGATCGACCGAAACCCAGAGCTCGGCTTCTGGAGCCGAGACGAACTCGTCCGGAAGCCAAACACCAGTTGTAAAAGAAAAGCGGGTGAAATTTTTGGAAAAACGAACTTGGAGTTTGCCCGAAACCGAAGAAGATTCCGAAATGGGTTCAAGGTCTCTGGCTGTCAACGTTGAGCGGGTTATGATTAATTCGAGTTCTTCGGACGAAGTCAACGAAGTTCCAGAAACGGTCGCAATTCCAAACACTAATACTACAAAAAAGAGCTACAAAGACGCCTCAACGAGCAAAACTGAGAAAGATAGCCCAGTTTCAATTTTGTCCCCGACCCGCCCCTCATCGCTTTCGGGTCTCGAAAAGTCGCGGAAGGGTGCAGTTAAGAGGGTGTTACCTCAACCCGACCCCGAAGAGGTCGAGCAGGAAGAAAACTCGAATCGGTTTGGAACCCGAATTAAAGCTCGTCCGTTACGTAATGATGAAGTTGACATATTGAGAAAGCGGCTTCTAACTCCGTCCTCAAGGGATAAAAAATATACAAATTCAAGTCACGCAATTTCGAATTTGTCTCCTCAAAGTCAGCAACCGTTGCAGTCTATCTTGAAGAAAGATCCATCAACTAGAAGCGGTTCCAGTGAGCCGAAAGGGAGAAGAATGATGACCTCTACATCTGTTCAAGCCGACGGAAACGACCTTGAAATGCCACGTGATATTAGAAGCCTAGAAAGTTCTAGAAAGCCGTGGGATATGGATGAGACAGATTTATTTTTGAGTGAAGCAAATGTTAGAAAAAGTGGATCTAGCGGATATGGGGCAGCTAGCAGCAGTCGATCTAGCAGAATGGATTCGGCCAAATTTGATCCCTATAAAACAGAGGTTAGTTGTCTTTTCCTTGAGAATTGTGTTCTGCAAGGATGAATTGTGCGGTTGAGCGTGGAAGGATGAGCGTGCGGTTACTTAGCATAAAATATTACAGCCGTCTGGTCAAGTTTTCGTTTCTCTAACATGGATATGAGAAAAATGCTTGGGCTTCCCAAATATTATTTTTTCTGCTAGTTACTGCAACGGTTAAATAAGATAAAGTAAACTTGTGTTTTAATGTGGCATAGAACTGCATGTTTTACTTTTTTCAAATTTTGCATATAACGTAGTACAAGCGCTTTTTCTGCACTTCTGTAAATTAACCGTCCTCAACTGATCAGTTGGTAATGGTAAATATAGAATTTGAGCACGCGGCCATAAAGCCTGCGACACGACCATTAAGGTGATACGCTCAATTCCAACATTTTCCATTACTAAAACAATTTCAAACGCTGCACTGGGCACCTCCGCTAGATTCTTATATAAGAATAATTGTTGCCATTTAAGGGTTACCATGTTGATGTAATCCATATAAAATTTCAATTTAATTTTGTCTGTGGTAACCCAAGCGGTAACACACAATTATTTGATGACTTTTTGCACAGTGAAACCAGTATAATGTGTTTGATAATGAAGAACACTGAACCTCAAGTTGTCACAAGATATATGTTTTCGGGTTTGTTCAACTGTGGCTAAGTTTGAAATTCACATTTCATTCACATCTCTCTTCAATGTTTAACACATTGAAGAGAGATGTGAATGAAATGTAATCTTGTGACAACTTTCTTTTTACCGTGAAACTTGGATGAAATTCATCAATTTTACGTTGGGATTTATGGTAACCCGGACTTGAGCCTCAGAGCATTTCAGCGCTGAAACAACACATTTCAAGCGTAAAAACCTAATTCAGTTCTGATAAATTGCATCTCCAGAATATTTTAAGCTTCTTTATGTGCAGTTTTTCTTCATAATTATATTGAGGTCATTGAGTTCACCCATACTAAAATTACCCTGTATAGTCTGAGAACTACCCATACCCCAAAATTAAGTCTGAGCAGAATATTGTTATACATTTGTAGCGTATAACTGGTAATTACTATAGTAGTATACACACTATTTATACATAGGCTAGTTTGTAGGCAATTACCACAAAGCCCGCTTAGCTTAGTGGTTACAATTGCTACGCAAATTAAATGTTACAAGTTTCCACAAGGGTGTCGCATATAAAGCAAACCTTGTCGGCGGAGTTAAGCTGAACATTTTTTTTTCATGTGGTAAACTTAAATCACAAATCAAGATTCAGCAGTGTAAATTGTGACTTGAACAGAGCAGTGGCCATCCTTAAAAACGGAATGTCTTCAGACTGATTCAGCACTGATTTGCTGTGCCACCCATCTCCGGAACGATGCGTTTTATCTGATTTTCTTATGCAGACAAGGCGGCTAGCTTACGGATCCAAAGATCCGAAGAAAGATACAGACCATTTCTTCTTGTCTGTACAAAATCTTTCTCATTAATATTTCAAGTACACAAGCAGAATGGCTGTGAAAGTGCATATGAACTATGAGAAGGAAATTGTTACAAAATAAAAATATGAAAAATAAGAAAACATAATACTGAAACATGCTGAATTTCATGCTTAAGCTTGATGGTATATATATATATATATATATATATATATATATATATATATATATATATATATATAGATATATAATACATGATGAGCGTCATTATGCTGCAAAAAGCAATTTCACTAAAATATTAATGATGAAATAGCAAAAAACATAAAAGGTTTATGATAATATTAATTATGATAATAACTGTAATGATAATCATATAGAATCTGATAATGATAATGGTGTTGATAATGATATTGATACTGATAATAATATTGATATTGATATTGATAATGATAATGATAAGAATAAAGATAATGATAATGATAGTGATGAAGATTATGGTTATGGTTATGGCTATGGTTATGGTAAATATGTAAATCTAGCTCTTTAGGTGTCGAGTGCAATGTGTAAAATGGCAATAATAATGGTAAATATAGGAATTGAGCAAATCGGCCTCTGGGAAGTTTGTTGCCCTTATGGTTATGCGCTCAATTCCTATATTTATCATTACTCAAATTGTGTATCAGAGACTGGGTGATTATGAAGTTATCCTTATGCCTTTTAATAAGTGACATGGGGAACCTAGAAACTGTAAACTGGAATTGCTCTCCGCTAAAAGACCGGATGTTGGCTATCAAAATCTGAGAAAGCCGCCAGCCGTGCTTAGGGAAAAACTGAGATGCCACCTAATGAGTATTTACATTTAAGCGGGTCCGCCAGTCGGAAATTATTAAGAACATCAAAGCCTGAACTTTAAAAATTTTCTGCATAGTATGCGCATTCGTGGAAAGGTATTAGTAGTCTCTGATTGGTTAATAAATTGCTCGCTTAAATTCTATTCAAGATTAGCCCCCTTTTGCATAGGGGCAAAATTGTTGAAAAGATCCATTATTTCAATTGTTTAGGGTGAGGTTAGTATTAAACGCAATCAGCTACCAGACATTCCAATTGAAGTCGACGATGATTTGATGAACCAGCTGAAGAGCAAAATCCGGTACCTGGAAAATTGCAAGAGAGAGAATTTTGAAACTTATTCTGGAATTGCTTCTGCGGTAACTGGCAATAGCGTGAAAGAACCAAGAGCGCATGCGCGTCTTGGATCCTCGAGGCGTAGTCCGGATCCCAGCTATCAGAGGTCCCAGAATACAACCCAGTTCCAAACATCCACAGGATCTCATCTAACACTTCCAGTTGGCCACCCGGGCTCTAAACATGTCCGAACATGGTCGCCGAACGTTGGCGCCTCCGATTTGGTTGTACACATTGAAGAACCGAATCCAGTAGTAAACCAGCAGAAGCGAAAAGTTCACCAGGAGCTAAAGTATCTCGTCGATGATTTGCAACGCCGTCAACTAACGGAAGCCAGGAGAGCACTAACAAGCATCACAACTCAAAAAACGTCCGACCTTGAAAAATATGCTTATCCTAAAGGTCGAGGCTTAGTTTGGGTTGCATCGCAAGCAGTGAAACCCAAAATTGCGCACCAGAGTCTAAGTCCAGCAGTTGTAGTACAACCTCAGCAAATCGTCGCTCCATCCCCTGTACCATCTCTTGACGGAACTATCCGCTACCAAACCCAAGCTGCACCCCCTGATCAAGTCATAGTAACACCTGGTTTTGCAACGGGAACCACTCTCATTCCCCCAACTCCCCCAACTTTAATTTTACCCGCGGCACCTATGACTCAACTTCCCAGTTATGCACCCACGGCAGTCGGGGATCTAATTTTACCCGCAGGGTTAGGCGATCGACTTTTCTCCTCAAACGCGGCTGCGCTAAACGTGCCGACGACCACTCGGCTTTTCATTGATCCGAACAATACAGCGACTTATCTATCGACTCGTGACCGACTTATGCTGTCACCCGGGCAAAATTACACGACTCTGGGGCGACACGCCGATGCCGAGTTTGACGCATTTCGTCGGAACCGAATGGCGGAAACGAACGGATTCGTGCCTGGATTGTACATTCCGAACCAAACCCAAGATCCGAGTCAAGCATTAAACTCAGCATTGTACAACCGGGGCGTACTGTTAACGCAGCAACCGACAGACCAAAGCCTGACTAGAATTCAACCCACTTACGAAAATGACCCGTTTGGCATTCGAACCAACTTGACCCCGCAAGACCCGGCGACTATAAAGCGAGACTCCAAACTTGAACTCATAGCTTCGCTGCAACAACAACTTGACGATCTTTACCGAGTTGAACTTTATCGTTCGGCAGTTGACGCGAACACAGTCGGGCAGAATCAGCAACCATCACCCGGTAATATGGGTTTCACAGCAGCAACAACTGGAAATGCATCAATCAACGAGCTCAAAAAGTCAATCGACCAACGTTGGCAGCAACTTGACCAATCATCAACGTTGTTACGTAATCTTAGCGCTAATAGGCTGGCTCAAACATTGGCAACGAACAATATTGCGTCATCGAGTGCGCTTCCGTTAAATCAACAGGCAGTTATAGATCCCATGGCACCGGTAATGGCTAACAATGCTCTAACATCAACTCTATACGACCCGTTCCCAGTTCGGGATTTGAACGCTCTGCCAAACGTAATAGTCGAGGAAATCACGAATGATACCGGCTCAGTTATATCTTCACCCAATCAAATGGGGGCTTTAGTAACAAGCCCGACATATTCTTCGGCTTTTAACCAACTTCAAAGCACGATCGAGCCCATAATTCAACAATCGGCTCAAACCCAACAGATGCAAGCACAGTTATTTCAGCAACAACAGCAAATTGCACAAACGCAGCAACAGTTACAAATTTTACAGCAGCAAACGAGCCAAATTCAACAACAGAACCAACAAGCCATAACCGGACCTGTTCAAATCCAAGATGCGACTGGAAACATTTTCAACCAAGTTGCGCCCAATTCGCAGCTAGTAATGGCAAACCCGAATGCCGTGTTTGACCCTACAGGAGTTGGGGGTGTTAAAAACCCACCTAATCTGGCCCTAACCCCTTTGCAGCAACATCAGCAGCAAGCGTTCAGTTTGGGCAAAAAGGAAGCACCAGACTTTGGTCCGAGCTATAATTCCAAAACCCAGTCTTTGCCTCATACTAAGCCAAACATGGGCGCAGTTCAAAATGTAGGAGGTTTAATCAGACCTCTTGAACAGCTTCAGCAAAATCAAAACCAGCAGCAGAGTCAAAGTTTGATAAATTCCATGAATAACAACCCTTACGCAACCCTATCACGAGCAGCAGTGAACGAATACTCGAATCATCCTCAATTTTACGACAACCAGGTTCTGAGTGGTGCCAGATCTGGTCAAAGAATTGTCGGTCATTTTGGCGGAAATGCCGACCAAAACTTCCCGATAAATGATAACTTTTTCAACATGGGTGGTCAGGATAAAGCGATTCGAAGCATGACCGATTTAACCCGGACAAACCAACCACCCGATTTACTCGAACGAGCGCTGATAAAACCCAGTCAGCTTTCGATTGAAGACCTAAACGACGGACATTTCAAACGACAGGTTGAAGGTTTCAGACAAGACGGAACAAACACAAACAATCGTGGTCTATTATTACAAGAATTCCCGACTCGCGATCCGGGTTCTATTAACTTTAGTCAACTACCCCTGAAGTCGTTTCGCCTTAGCCAAGACCCGAAAGACCGAAGTGGGCGAAGTAACGGGTTGGGTTTGAGTATTGTTGGGGGCAAAATAATTCCGGAAACTAGCAACACTAAAGTTGCGATGATACAGAAAATTTTCCCAGGAAAGGTAGCTGAAATTTTAAACCCTCAACTTCAAGAGGGGGATATTGTTATTGAGTGGAACGGGAATTCCTTAGTCGGGAAAACTTACGAGGAAGTTCAGCATATAATACAGTCCAAAACTACTGGAGATGTTGATATTTTGGTCTGTCCTCAAGCTCAGGCAAAATCTATAATGTCAAAAGCAGATCGAACTGCACAAATGAGCGTCTATTCTGCTAATGGTCCGAACCAGCGAGTCAAAAAAGAGCACGACTTTCACAACATGCAATTTATCAAAGGACAATTTCAGTTACCACAGCAAACCTCACTTTTGATGCCCGCCCCTAATCAGTGGTCGAACCAAGGTCAAATTCCGGGACAAGGTCAAATGTCCAGCCAAGGTCAAGTATTCAGTCAAGCTCAAATTCAAGGACAATTTCAAGGTCAGTTGAACCCTCAAATGCGTAACAATCTTAGTGCATCGTATAATCAAGACCTGAACCGGAATCGAATCCAGTCAAGTCAGGCTGATGACCCGATTCAGTACGGGAACCCTGGAAACAAAGCGTGGAGGGGCGCAGGGATCTACTCGACCCTACCCCGAGGAAGTAATATGGGAAGAATTGGAGGGGGCGTGGGTGGCGGGAAGCCTCCAGTGAAAGGATTATGGTTGGATCAGGAATCAGAGATGTTCGGAGCAGGACAAGGCAACGATGGTCTTGCAAATCAATTTGTTAGTAAAATTTGGATCTGTTTTTGGACCGTATATTAAATAAATTTAAAATGTGATCAATTTTGTTACGCAAGGAATGACTTCAATAATCTACTAGCTTATAGAAGTGCGCGGGAGATTCAAAGTTGTCCAAAAAGCAGTAAAATTCGACGAAATTTATCTTTTGATTTCCAAAATTCAAAATATTAAAAGAAACGGCTCGCTCTTACTTAATTTCTTCAGTACAATAAGTATAACAGTATCTGTTTTTATTATTTATAGAGCACATTGCCTATTACTCACTCTGAACGAATGAACGCACGAGGTGCTTCAAACTACAACACCTGGCAGCAAGGTTCCCAGTTCGGTCCTGGGGACGACTTCGGACCTTCAGACCCTCACGGGTTCCAGAAACGCGGAGCTGCATCAACGTTGCATCACAGTCGAGATCTCTCGGATGTTTGCGCAGAGGAGGAGATCAGAGGTGAGATGCAAATTGCAGTTGCATACTCGGACGAAACACAGGAACTCGTGGTCGATATCATCCAAGCTAAGGGCTTGAGTCCACCCTCGTCTAAAGCCAATGCTGATCCGTTTGTGAAGGTGTATTTGCTGCCAGACCGATGGTTAGTTTGGTTCAGGAAATAATATTTAATTTGGTTTCCGAAAAACCAGAAACGAAAAAAAAAGAATTTTTTATTGTCGCTTCTGGAACAATTTATAAATATAATAAAAGATGGGAGTTGTTTAAACACAGCTATTAGCTGTTGTTGGCAGGAATGTTAAAACTGGAAAATTTAATAATTTTTAAGAAGAGATTATGTTTTTTCATCAAAATTTATGTGATTAAGAAAAAATTTCAATTCAGCCTTTCTTTCCTATTCAGCTCGCTCAACTGTTGTAATACACTATAAAAAAGCTATGTACAGCAAGATTTGTGCTTACTGAGAGAGATTTAAGGTGTGAAAAAGTAAAATTTTGGAACATTTTTTATTTCCGTTTTCTCCGCTCAAACAAAAAGATTGTAAAACTGGTTTATTTTTCTTACTATTTGCGAAACTATTGAGCTACAAAATGTCGATTTGTTATAGATAAATTTAACAGAACAACTTAACTTAAAATCAAGACCAAGTGCATTGCATGCACAGTAGAGATGGCTAAAAAATAACAATTCGGTGCGCAAAAAATTGCATAGAAAAGCATTAGAATTGCACATAACTGTTTCTCTTACTGTGACAAAATTTTTTCAGAAGTATTTGGGAAAATTGTCAAAAAATGGGGCTTAACACTTAGTTCAGAAAAATTTTATCAGTGTTTTATAAATGGAGTTGGAATATCCAGGGACAGGGTTGTTTGAGCTTCTGAAGAAACGGTGCGAGATTTTGCGAAAAAAATTTTCCGATTGAAGACAGGCAATCTTTTGGAGTGCAATACAATGGAAGGTAGTTAGTTGTTTTATATCCAAAAAATTTACCGTTTTTGGAAAATTTGCAGAATTGCTTAGAAAAAAATGTGTTTCAAGGACCTTATTTTTCAGATAATACTCTTGTTCTTAAATTATAGGTGTCAGTTCTTATTCTGTGGAGATGAATTGGAGGAGTTTTTTGTCCTAAGTTTCCACAACTTTAAATTTTCCCAACATTTGCCTGTTTGTGTAACAGTTGCTTCTAGGGTGTACTTACTTTTTCAATTCGATTCGGATCTGGATTATTGTAGAAGTGTTCAGAGTATAGTAGATGTCGTGGTCTCCAACACGAGTAACAAGAGTTTTATTATTTTAATAGTTGAAATCAAAATGGCCTAACAGTACGAAAGTTCACAGGTATTTATAGTGGCTATCAGTATGAAAATTTACAGAACCGTTTAGAAATAGATAAACTGATAATGGTTAACTTATGGCAAGTATTATTGCAGTTTTTTGCATTTAACACATTGCTTTCCTAATCTGAGAACATGTCATTGGTATCTAAAGTGAGGATCCTCGAGTGGTTTATTGTCATCGCTGATGGCGGGACGGTCGAATTAATCGCTCAAACTTAGGGTTTATGTACACTGATAAACTTGTGGTATGAACAAATTTGATGCAACGATTCAGTTCAATTTAGTAGCCATTATTCACTAAAAATTACTTCACCAACATCAGTTAAGAAAATTTTTTTAATATCGAAGTTTTAACTTAAACTCTAAGTTCTAATGTTCGCGATATATCACAGTAGAAAACTGTACAAACAGGCTATTAGATGCCAAAATTGTAAAGGCGTGATAAAGCGTTTTTAAAGAACTCACTTGGGTTGAAAATATTGTTTTTATAAATCTATCTTAATGCTTTTTGTAACGGTCTCCAGTTGTACGTAGCTTTTTGGTACCATAAATGGTACCAAAAAGCGACGTACAACTGAAGACTTTTTGTTTTGTTCAGAAAACTGAATTTTTGTATTTCAGTCTGTTTGCATGTTAAGGCAACCATCTATTACTATTGTCAATTATTTCAGCCCTGAAAACAAGCGTCGCATTCGGTACACGCGCTCCACCCTGAATCCCTTCTGGAACCAGAGCATAGAGTATGGGTTCCTACCTCGCAATCACCTGCCTCGCAAGTATCTGGAATTGACTGTGTGGGATTACGATAAACAGAGGACAAATACTTTCCTAGGAGAGGTAAGCATTTTCATGAGAATTAAATATCAATAAGATCAGCACATTTAGGCGCATTTCTTACATAACTTGAAAAATTCTTCGACCCGGAACATGACTTTATTTTTTTAAATATGAGATATCTCAAGCAATCGCACACAACCTCCATTTGGGTATTTAATTAAAGCAAAAAGAAACCCAATTTTAAAAAACAGGAAGTTACCTACGAAACTGTTGTTACTTCGGTGTCAGCAACATTATTAGTCGTCGTATATAAAAGCAACCGCTCAAAATTTTGTGCTACCTGTAACTGAGAAAATATTATTCCCAAGATACAAATTCCAAATCTTGACAGTTGTTTCGTTAAAAAAAGAATCGAATCCTGATTGATGCCGAATTGCGCGTAAAACAATTTTTTTCTAGCTCTTTAATATTTTTCTTTAAATTATTCTTTAAATTACTTTCCGTAAACTTTTTTTATATTGTTCACATTTTCATATAACCGTGATGAGACAATAGTGATCTTTGGTACTTGTGTCAACTAAAGAGATGTGAACCAATGACCTCCTATTTTTCAAGGTTATTGTTGACCTTGGCGACTATACAGTGCTGGACGGTAGAGCCAGATGGTACCTGCTGACGGAGCATACAGACAGTCCAGACGCGTATCTGGACAGAGTTCACTTAATGCAGCAGATACAGCAACAGCAGAGGTCATCCGGTCAAGGAAGAGGACAAGGCTCAACAGAGGGCAAAGAAGGTCAAGTGAGGAAAGTGAGGTCTCAAAGTGACCTTGAAAAGAACAGGTACAGTTATAATTTGAGCAGCTTTAGGAGTTAAAATGTTTTTCTAAAGTTCTAAGGGTCAGTTAACTGAGAAAATAATGAGCATCAAGATTATTGAACTGCATCTTAGAAAACTATTTTTAGCTCTTTGGGTCAAATGTGGCATTCAAATGTAACTTTTCATTAGGCTCTTTTGCTTTCGGTAGAATGTTTTATATCTGCGTCGACTAAGTTTCGTTTTTTCCAGCGCTATACATTTAAAGTATTCAAATAAAATAGAGCGAATAACAGCAAAATCGGCCAGCCGAAACTCATCGTAAGATTTCATTAATTTTTTTCCGAACAATTTCTTTAAAATTTATTTTCTCTTTTTTATCAGATTCGGGCGCTTAAGTGGAGAGTTTGATCGCCATGGCAGACTCAAGTCAAACAATGGAAACTACCAAAATGGCCCGAACAACAGCGACTTGAACCCTAGAAGAAGTCGGTGGGACTCGGATCCCGAGATGTCAGCGAACGAGTTTGGAGACCCTCACTCACATCAAGGTCACTCGGGGTCACGAAGAGGTCACGACGGCTCAGCTAGAGGTCAATCTTATGGAACACGAGCCAGAAGTTTGGAACGGCAGCTGGATAATGATGGAAGCGGGAGAAACTACTACCCCAATGAGCGCAGGTATATCACATATTTATGGTCTTGTTGCCAAGAATTAACAAAAAATCCTATTTCCTAAGTATTTTTTAAATAGTTATTTTCTCCGAAGCAACTTTGAGCAGTGATTTTTAGCGGCTGGAAACAACTTCTTTCCTTAGAACTATTATTTAGTAATCGAGAAACAAAAGCTAATATTGTCAAGGGAAATATGGTCAACTTTTTTGTTTTTGGTTGTGTGTTGTTTTCTCTGGGTTATGTTATCAAAAAAATGGTTCTGAGTTAGTACGATTGATTTTTGGCTTAATTGGTTTTTAAATTTTTTATCTATTGTTTGCTTTCAAAACTAAAAAAAATATATTTTGTGCCCTGTTTTAAGTTTTCATATTTCTATCATTAAATTGGTCTTACTTTAAACGATGATTATATCCAATTGTTGAGTAGATTTTATATAAAAATGTTCAAATGAGACCAAGTCATGTTTTGCAAGTTTGTCTTATTCGGAAGAGATTTAGTAACAACATTTGTGTTCAGTGATGACATTTTCTGGTAGCATTTTTCAAATAAAATCTTCAAAGTACGTATTCGAGTCACAACGATGTTTTATTGCTTTTCTCTGCTGCCATTTTTAGTTTTTGAATAAAAGGTCTTTCATAAAAATTGTTGTTTTTTTATAAACGAGTATAAAAATCTGATTAAACAACTCATTTAACAATTAGAGCAACTATCAACTTAATTCTCTTGTAATACTGACTTCTTCAAAAAGTGCAACTTCACATCTAAACGTTCACATTATCTTGTTTGATAGTCCACAAAATCTGTGCTCCGTTTAAGTGTCTGGCTCCACTAATAAAAATGATTGGTAAACTGGTTGACTGTGAGGTTTTAGATATTTTATAGACATGTATCAGAAAAGTTGCTATCTGGCAAGACCATGGCTGATACTGAGAACCAAATTACGAGCCAACCAAATTTTTTTTTGCAAGATCATGATGCTGCAGCATCAGTACTGCAAGATCTTTATCATGTTGGGGTTTGCTTCTTGGATTTACTCAAAATATGTACTTTGCAAGGATTTTTTGCTGACATTGTTTTTTTTGCCATCCCGATTTTTCGCTGTTGAGCTGATAATGTAATTCAACTATAAAAATGTTCATTACAATTGGCAGACATTACGTTAGGTTAGCAGGTACAAATGACCACCTTTGAGAGGCGATTAATTTACTCGGATTAGCTAGTTAATTCGTTTAGTAGTTTTAGTGCCTGGGACAGACTGAATGAAAATAGGTTTCCTTTATACTTTAATCGTTGCTGTCTTCGAGAAATTATTATCATTTAATTGAAATGAGAATTTGGCTCTTATGAGAATTTGGCTGCAGCCAATTTGCTAGTTTTGAAGAAGGAATAACACATTAAACTATTAAAAAATTTTTAAGTTAACTATACTGAATGATAATTGATGGGATTTTCTAAACTTCATATAGTTATATTCAATTATCATCGATTTTATGTTCCAAAATGGCAAAATAATCAATTATAATCGCAGTTTTTGTCATTGTAATTAATTATAATGATGTAAAAAAGAAGTTTTGGGTTCGGAAAGTAATTGAGCACAACTGTAGTGCTCAATTACTTTCCGCACCCAAAACTTCTTTTTTACATCATTATAAATAATTAAAATGACAAAAATTTTGCGATTATAATGGATTATTTTTGCCTTTTTGGAACATAAAATAGATGATAATTGAACATAACTATATGAAATTTAGAGACCCCAATCAATTATCATTCAGTAAAATTAATTTAAAAACTTTTAAAAATTTTAATTTGTTATTGCTTCCTCAAAATTAGCAACCTCTCTCTTCTCCAACGTTTTGTTGCCTTTTCTTTCATTCTCTTTTTCAGCATCTCTGGTTGGATAATTCGTGCTCACTATTCCAAAGTTCAAGTTGAAAAGGGAAAAGTCCCAGGTCATTTTTCTCTTAACCATTTTTCCTTGCAGTTTTTCCAAATGGTTAATTGGTTCAATAATTGCCAACAGAGAGACGTAGAATCTTAATTCCAATGAATAGCCTCTATTTTTCGAATAATTGTTTTGAAATAATAAACTACACCTGGAAGTACTAGTTGTTCCCAAGTATTGCAATTCTTTGTTTCATGTCCATGTAGAAGATTTCCCAGTTTTAATTGTTCGACTCTAGACCGCTATGGCGGGACCATTATAATCGCTCAACGGGGGCGTGGTGCGTCCTAAATTACACGGTCTGGGAGACGCTTGAGTAGCACGATAGTCTGGACTATGGTCGAACTACGGTCTGATCACAATAAAAACTGCGAAAAGGCCTGGACAATGACCGCACTACGGTCTGATCAGAGGGCAGAGTCGCATTTCAGTGAGGTTATAGGTTGCACGAAAATCTAGACATGGAGCGAATACGTTCTGATCATAGGGCAAAGTGGAACAAGAGTCTGATCTTAGGCTGCATTAAAGTGTGGATGATTGTCTGATCATAGACCAAAGTCGGCAAATAAGCGGCCCCAAAATCTGACCAGAGTATTAACTGACCATATTTATTTCCATAGCAGTTTTTTTACCACTGTTTTTCATGACACAAAAATTGCATTGCTTCAAATGATTTTTTGTTATTAACTTACTAATAAAATACTAAACAAGTTTTGACGGCTTTTGTTTCCATCTAATCAGATTTTAATTTGGTTAATAGATTGGATATAAAACTATTATACAGCTCTATTTTATAATCTGATAACTTTTATTTTCTGTTATCCGGTAGTTGTTGTTGTGAGAAATTTTAGGCTCTGAAACAATCGTAGGCTCTCGTAAGTTCTTTATCATTGTTTGCTTTAATTTTATTTCGCTCCAATTATCTTGTCTTGATGAGTAATGAAATCCAAAATCTCACCACTTCATTATGATTGGTTCAGATCGTTTGCGCTGATTTCAGCTAAATTGATCTGATTGTTTCAAAAAACTATCGGGTGAAAAATTGAATAAACTTTCGGCATTCTTATATTCGGCGTAGTATTAGGACGGCATAGTTGTACGTGACTGATGTAATAAAGAGGTAATTAAAATAGATTTTGGTATTTTTTTGCGATTTTCTCAGTGATATCAATAGGGCCCTGGTAACAACACCTTTGAATAATTAATTGCTTCAAATTGTCTCGATTCAATTTTTTTTAAATTTTTGTGCTGAGATTTTGTTCAGATATCAACCCACAAATTGTCAAGTTTTCTTGTATTGTTTTCAGGTTTAGTGATTGCAGCTATTGAGTGAGTGTAGGAAACCCACGAAATTGTACCGCTTTTTAGTTTCACCATCACACACTGAAACGAGAGATAGATAGCTGTTACTACAAACTGATGGAAATATCCCACAGAACTGATTTTATTTTTATTTTTACATCCTTTAATATAACTGAACTGAAGGAATTATATTTGGCTGATTTTTGTGATCTTACCCATCGCGTACATAAATCCAAAACAAGAGAAATCTGCCATAGTTATTCAATTTTCCTTGTAAATAGAACATTTATGAAGGAACAAACAATGGCATGCGCCGGGTTCGAACCCTCAATCTAGTTAGAGAATTCAAGACCAATGTGCACTTTAACTCTGTTCAAATGACGGTAACATTTTTAAGTTACTGACCAAGAAAACCAAGATTGTTTTATGTGGTTTCTTTAAAAAAGCTTGGTGAGGGAAAATGCGCCTACGCACTTTATAACAACAATTAATTCCCGTCTTATGTTTCCTTTTTTTAAATAGAATTGCAATGGTGTTTCCTATTTATATTGTAACAACCATTTACTGCTGCTCCGTTGCGATTACGCAGAAACAAAATTATTTATTATATTAATTGAATAAAAAATTATAGAGATCAACAGTTAAATTCTTGCAGCCTCTTTTTTCTGTCGCCTATAAATAAATGGTTATTTCAATATAAACGGCAATGTAACTTTACAGTTGATTTTTTTTGAGTTGGAAACTTTTTCACTTGTTGATTTTAGGGAAACTAATTCGATGATTGATAACAATGCGGAAGCCGAACACGACAACATATGCAGATTGGCCAACATTTTAGCTTCGGGCTACAACGAGCAAATGTGAACAAACATAGTCTTACTAAATCGAATCTCAAGCATAAACTCCTGAAAAATCTCAAACAATAAATTTTAATTATGTATCCACATTTACAAAGCTGAATTATAAACTGTGAAATATTCGCGATGTTTGCACTCCATTGTAATAATGCTGACGTTATTTGTATATTTGTCAATGGTAACATTAACTGACGGTCAATTAATTTTAAGGTCACAGTTTAATTTTATTTTAGAATATAATACCATGGTTTTATGTGATAGAACTATTGTGCGAAAAATTTCATCATCAATAATTGGCAGGTTCAATTTTTACAATGTAAAAAGTACACTTTGTATGGCGCAAAATTGCCACAACAAACTTTATGAGGCCATGAGAAGTTGATCAGTTTGCAATCACAGAAAAAAGTATTACATTTCTTTGTCAATGGACAGCTAAGAATTCGTGCAATGTATTTACGAGTTTTCCTTTTGCGGGATAAATGATTTTTTAGATTGTTTCATTGATCTGTGTGTAGAATTGTCGAATACCATTATTTTAAAACTCTGAGGCCATGAATATTTAATTCGTTCTTTGATATTGAGTGGTTAATTAGTTTGCAAAGTTTCGAAACTAATCTTGGATGTATTTACTCTATGTATCCAAAGGAGGACCAGAAACAAGCAGTGAAGTTGGAGTGAAATTTTACTCGGCAAGCAAAAGCAAAACTTGCTCTGCAAACTCAATTATTTGTCAGAGTGATCAAGAAAGAAGTAGAGAGGATATCGTATGCAGTAAGCCTAAGTTGATTACAACCGAAAAAATGAAATTGTTAGCAAAGAGTAATGGTAACTCTGATTCAGAAGTCTACACCTCTAAAAGTGCAATCTCTCTTAAAAATTGACTGTGTTTTAGCTGAAAGAAAGGGCAAAACTGGAGGAATTAAATGTTTTTTTTTCAGTGAATTAAATGAAAAGACTAGCCGACAAATTGTCCTACAAATGCGGAAGAGCAACAATAACCTCCTTTTAAGCGCTTGCTGTTATTTTGTTTTCAATATATCAAGGAAAACCTTGTCAGCTAGCGATTAAAGTAGATAAAAATGTTAAATATACAAAAATATTAAATATATATGATAAAGATACAAAAGCTGTCGTGACAACCTATTATGCGAGAAAAACCAAAGTGCGTATATGAAATTTTCTTTAAGAAAGGTTAATTTTACTGGAACCTTTTGTAAAATTGAAGTTGAAAAAATTGGATTTGTGAACAAAACATTGCTTTAAAAATTTAAGTCTGCAAACCAAAGAATTCAATGTCTTCGTTTTAGTGGAAATAATAAACAATTAAGCATTTTTGACGTTTACCATAGTTACGAAGAAGAATTTATTGTTTAGAAATTTCTCTGAGGCTCAATTGAAAAGTTTAAACAACAGGAATTTTACTTGGAATTATTTTGGCAGAGAGAAATTCATTTGTCCAAAATATTAGTTGCCTGTTTCACCGCCTCACCCCATCTTTGCATAGTGATACTTCCTAAAGGTTGATTTGTGTCCAAAATTGAACTGACTGTGAACCGATCAACGGTTGAGCTTAATGAGATAAGCAGCGAGTTCTTTCTGGTAGCACTATGCTAATTAAATAAAACATAGGAAGAATTGCGTCTTTTGAAAAATATGCTCAAACCTTAATGGTTCAAATGGGGCTGAAATTTTGTTGTAGTTTGTCTCTTCAACTAGGTGTTTCAAAACTGTTTTTATGTTTTGGCCGTAATTAAAATCGGTTGTTTCGTTTTGATGTTTATTTTGTCTGGTTGTCTCATTGATATCAGGTCTCATTGGACCTCTAGTATTTGGCATCACATATTTAATTCTCCTTTTGAGTTTTAAAAAAGTTGTTTTTTCCGATTAGTGTTCAAGTAGTGGTTAATTAGTTTGAAAGTTTTCGAAACTAATCTTGGATGTATTTACTCTAAGTATCCGAAGGAGGACCAGAAACAAGCAGTGAAGTTGGAGTGAAATTTTACTCGGCAAGCAAAAGCAAAACTTGCTCTGCAAACTCAATTATTTGTCAGAATGATTATGAAAGAAGTAAAGAGGATATCGTATGCAGTGGGCCTAAGTTGATTACAACCGAAAACAAAAGTGAAATTTTTAGCATAGAGCATTGGTAACTCTGATTCAGAAGTCTACACTTCTAAAAGTGCAATATGTCTAAAAAATTAACTTTGTTATAGCTAAAAGAAAGGGCAAAGCTAGAGGGATTAAATGTTTTTTTTCAGTGAAATAATTAGAAAGACTATTCGACAAAAAGTCCTACAAATATGCAAGAGCAACAATAACCCAATAACCTCTTTTTAATCACTTGCTGTTATTTTTTTTTCAATAAATCAGGGAAAACTTTGTCAGCTAGCCATTAACGTAGATAAAAACAGTTACAAAAAGTTAAAGATAAAAATGTTACAAAAAATGTCTTGACAACCTATTATGCGAGAAAAACCAAAATGCATATATGAAATTTTCTTTAAACGAGATTAATTTTACTGGAACTTTTTGTAAAATTAGAGGTGAAAGAAAGGAAATTGTGAATAAAACATTGCTTTAAAAATTTTAGTCTGCAAACCAAAGAATTCAAGGTCTTGGTTTTAGGGAAAATAATGAACAATTAAGCATATTTGATGTTTAGTATAGTTATGAAGAGGAATTTATTACTTAGAAGTTTCTCTAGGACTCAATTGAAATGTATAAACAAGAGGAATTTAATTTTAATTTTTTTTTATAGAGAAACTCATTTTTCTAAAACATGAGTCGCCTGTTTTACCACCTCACCCGACCCCTGTATAGTGATACTTCCTAAAGATTAATTTGTGTCAAAATTGAACTGATAGTGAACCGATCAATTTTTGAGCTTAATGAGATAAACAGCGAGTTCTTTCTGGTATCACTAGGCTAATTAAACACAACATTTATCGGAAAAATTGCCTCTTTTGCAAACTATGCTCAAACCTAACCTTAATGGTTCAAATAGGGCTGAATTTTTGTTGTTGTGGTTTGCCTCTTTAACTAGGTGTTTCAAAAGCCGTTTTTATGTTTTGGCCGTAATTGGTTGTTTCGTTTTGATGTTTATCTTGTCTCGTTGTCTCATTGATATCAGGTCTCATCTCATCGGACCTCTAATATTTGGCACCATATATTTAATTTCCTTTTTGAGGGCTGAAAATAGTACGTCTTTATCTTCGTTCTAAAAGATCTCTTCTTCTTTTTGACTTTTGGCCGTTTTTGCCATTTAGGTCCTAGTCGTTTTGGTTTGCATGTCATTCATTTTGTGCTTGCATTTTACAAATTGTTATTTTCGCCGTTTCGTTAGGGTTTCGGCATAAATGACAAACTGTTATCTTTGCGGAAAGCATTTTAAATCGTTGTTTTTATTTGTTGCCCTGTAAAAAGTT
Organism: Convolutriloba macropyga; assembly: GCF_964194025.1. Taxonomy (NCBI): domain Eukaryota; kingdom Metazoa; phylum Xenacoelomorpha; order Acoela; family Convolutidae; genus Convolutriloba; species Convolutriloba macropyga. Next base: position 46,631,032 of record NC_134477.1, read on the forward strand.
TTTGTTTTGAATCTAAATGTAAAGAATTCCAAATACTCTCCGTGAATTGCCTCTTTTTTCATACTGGCATAGACTGAGGTGTAAAGGAAATTGTTTCTTAATATTTCTACCAACAAACCAGTACTAATAAAGTAGCTGAGAAATTAAGAAAATTATTTCTGAAAAATGATAATGCGTATCAACTTTTTGAAGTATTATATGCGTTTTTTATTCTATTTTTTTTAAATACCTGCCAAAGACCAGCAGTGACGGCAAAACAGTGACAAATTTGTTCAATCATTCGCAAAAAAAGACATAATGACTTAAACAATGAAGTTCAACTAACAGAATTGATGGTCTCATTTCAACAAGTTAATCGCTTTTGGGTCGATTTTGACTAAGTTGTTGGATTTGAACTACAATTGCCCACTTATCTCTTGGGAAAATTTCTTACAAAAAAGAACTAATTACGATTCTTTATATGAAGGAAATGACAAAAAACGGTAATGTGATGAAAATAGAATTCAACAGAAAATAGAATCTCGTTTTTGTTGTTTCTGTTGAATTCTATTTTCATCACATTACCGCTTTTTGCCATTTCCTTCATATAAAGAATCGTAAATTAGTGTTGATTCTTTTTTGTAAGAAATTTTCCCAAGAAAAGTAGGCAACTGTAGTTGGAAAACAACCACTGGATCAATTTGATGGACGGCGTGTTGGCTGGCAGAGCATTTATCTGACTGCAGAGCATTGAGAATACTAGCTGAAATTTTAGGTAAAATGATTATTAAGTAAGGCAACTTTAGAGCTGTTATTGAATAATTTTAGGATTTGGTGAGTGGAGTGATGTAATCACATTTTTTAATCATCCGTCTATCCAAAGGTTTATCCGTGGCTGCAGCCTACCGCGCTTGGGGGGGGGGGGGGGTGGGGTGCGGCTACTGAGAGTTCGAGTGGAGCGCCATCTGACCACACAGCAAAGTGAGTGGTCCGTCGAAGTACTGAATCATCGACCAATGATTTTTGGCCAATTAAGGCAGACACAAGGTGGGCTCCTTTTACAGCCGTAAAGTATAAAGAGCTAGGGCTACTTATTTCAAGTTTTTGAAGTAGGCTTACCTAAACCTCTAAGAATAACCGACTCTGTAAAACACTAAAGAAAAACTTCTATTAATACGGTTGTATTATAGTATAGCACTGGAGTCAAGTGTATACACATGGTTTATCTAAACTAACAGACCGACTAGAGTTAGTGCAGCATGGGCTTTACATAGGAGAATAGCGTCTTCTCAGTCTCTGATTGGTTGGAGGTACACCCCAGTATTAGTGTTTCTACTGCTACATCTATCCGGCGTTAAGAGTTTTATATCGTGATTTGTGAATTGTATCTGAAATATGCTGAAAGTGTCATCTTCATTGAAGGTAGAAAGGGTCATATTTCTGGTAAATACGATAAGAGGCAACATTTTTTGTGAACAACGTTTTCAAATTGTCGTTTTGACGATCTGCTAGGGCGAAAAAGTATTTAGAGAGATGCCAGAATCTCTCCATGAACCGGGGGCTGATAAGGAAGTGGAGGCATTTTAGTGGGAGTTTTCTATCACGTTATTCTTCCACATACTCATTTCTGAGTTTTCCCAGTGAGCATGTGCTAGCCGTTGGATTCAGTGTATGGTGAGGCGGCGTGGTGACGCAATTTATCTTTTCAGGAAAGTGAACACCATGGTCTGTGTTGGTTCCGAAAGGATTATTGAACTGGTGGAACTTAATGTTCGGATCGGGTGTGCTTTGCAAAACTCCTTGTGTTGGTGTGAAAGGATTCACCCGTGCCTTGGAAGATGAGGGCTGTGAGCTTCGTGGTGAGATGGCCGTATACCGAGCAAGCGACTGTGAGATCTAAATTGGCGATGAGCGCACAGGGTAGAGTTCATGTGCCATAGCCCTGGGGCGTCTCCTTCGTGAAGGATCTGTGCATGGATAATTGCCGGTCGAGGTGGGCCGATTATAAGTCGAAGGTTGGGGGAAGGCTGACTGGGGTCGAAGTAGTGAAATTGTGGGTATTCAACATCGGTGGGATGCAATACTTGTAGGTTGTGATGTTAGTCGGGGCATCGCTGGCAGTTGATACACCAGTGGTTGGGAGCGTGTTCGGGGACCACGAATTCTGCCTAAATAAGACCAATTGGAACTTCTCTTTTGTGTGTTGAGTGACCTGATTGTTCCGCAGCAAACTCGTCAGCTCACGAAGAGCTGTGTGGGGCTGGGTTCCTGGCTCTGGCACCCAGTGGGGCGGCTGTGCCGCCAAAATGATTGAGTGCGGTGGCTGTGGCACCGGCTGTTGCTCTTGTATCAAGAGTTCTGGTGATGAAATCAGTGATCCCATTGGTGCAGTTGGTAAGCTTGTTTCGCTCTCGATATATTGGCGGAGTTATCATGATGACGAGAAGGAGGTAGCGAGTGAAGGCAGTGGGTTCACCCGAGCATAAGTGGCTGAGTCTGGGCTATCGTGAAGACGACCGGCGTCTGCATTACACACACAGGCTCTGGTACTGGAGGGACTGCACAAAGGTTGTGAGTGGCGATGGCAGGATCTCGTCGGCATCCAGCAAAACAAAATTACATGCCGTAGGACCAACATTTGGAGGGATAGGTGAACCCTCCATCTTAAGGGCCGGGGTTGACAGCTGTGATGTCGCTAAATCATAAAACTGTCATATACGATTACTTGGTAAATTTAATATAAGTTATTGCGTGATTTCCTGATGCTCAAGGCCATCCACAAAGGAGTCTTTAGAGAGTGATACAAAACGTGAGCGTTTAGGTTTATTAGGTTGGAAAGTGCGTAGGTGCAACGATTAAAAATTTTGGTTTTCGGGCTTGCGTCGACTGGTTTCTCATAGCATTCGTAAATAGCTGAGGGGGAAGTAGAGGCTCTATGTTTATTAGAGATATTGTGTACAGGTGAGAAGAAATTCTTATAGGAATTTTCAAATATTCTACAAGATTTCAATTCATTATGTGTAATAAAATCAATTCTTTTTGTGAGTGTGGAATGCTAGTATCAACAGAGTGCTTTCGTCTTTTCTTTGGTGAGGGTGGTTTATATTGTGAAGACTTTTATTGTAATACTTGGAAAAGAGTTTTGAGAACATTCCAAAAAATCCAAAACTATTATATTAGCTAATGCGATATTAGGACTTTAAAGTGATTTAAGATTATAGGAGTTAATTGCATCACGAATTTGTTCAAATAGGCACTGCAGGAAACTAATAACAGTCCAAGTGATGGCTATTTTTAATACGTACCAGGGGTATCCAAAGATTTCTATGAGGGATTATTTTAAATAGTTGCCGTTGATTAAGTCACGCCAGTCAAGATGGCGATGTGTAAATTAATTCTCGTTAATAAAGAGTTTTTTGAAGTAACTGGTGTATTGACTTTGTAGCTGAGAAAATCGTGCCTGTAATTGTGCTTGTTTTGCAAGGTCTGCAAAACTAACTGCCTGTGCTACTTCAATTTTTTCGGCGGCGTCATCTACTCATTGGTTAAATTTCATTTTATCAATTGAATTAGTCCAGTTTCTTTGACTATATGCCAAGGTGTTGTGCAGTAAAGTCCGCGTGGGTGAAGTGGCTTACAACTTCGACGGGCGTGAAAGGTTTAACGTGATTTGGCACTTTAATCGGGTAAGCCGTTCAGCAGTATGATTCATCGCCATCCGCATCTAGTGAGATTTGTTGTTCAAAATCGTCAGTTTTACGTGGGTCTTTAATAGACCAGGGAAATATTTTACGTGTTACTTGATCTACAAGTTGAAGTTTATTCTGATTGTATATGGGAATTCGTTCGAAACATTGATTTTCCGAGACTTAAAGTGATGAAGTAACAGTGTTACATAGTAAAGTGAAATAACATTAGAATTTTTTAGTGTAGCGAATGCGTTTTGCTCTCCTGTGATGACATATAATACCAGTGGAAAATTTTGTGTTAGTAAGATAAAGGTGGTCTGTTTTAAATCGTGATCAAGATGGCAAAGTTTTTTTTATATAGATACAATCGTGTTATCTGTTTCAAGTAATACTCGGCAGATTATATAATCGAATTTAGCTTCGATCTGTACATTAGGGTGTACACCATCAAACCAATTCTGTTTTCGAATGCGTTCGTACTTTTCAAATTTACGGTATAACTGGAATTTTTTTTAGAATTACCTATCCGTTAGGGGTATCTGCTTTTTTGTGTAAGGAGATATAGAAGGTGCTTTACTTGGGATGGTTAGATGTACATCTTTAAATTCTTGCGGTGCTTTGACTGTGACAAATTTAAAACCTTCTTGATACTGTTCAAAAACATCTTGATATAGTGTAGCATAATAAGTGCGGTCTTCATTACATTTCTAAAATTGTACAGTGAGTACTTCGAAACGAGAAAAAGCTAATTCATCATAAAAGTGGTTTGCAAAACGACTATTGTGCATGTATGCATTGCGTTGACATCCACTATTGGGTTCGTTATCTGCGAGCGTGTCGATAAAGTAGCGTTTTTGAATTTTGATTATTCGTGCATGAGATCTACTGACATCAAAAAATCGTGATTACTTGTTTCCCAAACAATTGTTGCTTTGAAAGCGGGTATTGGCGGACAGTAACCTTCTTTTGATGCCTGTTTTAATGCTTGACTCACCGTTGTAAATACTTTTGATTTAACGTCAAATTTAATCGTGATGATAGTTAATTGAAGTGACCAACCTAGTGTGTGGATAGCATAATATTCGTGTGCTAGGTTTTTTACTGCAGAGTTAGCCCAGGGATTATTTGTTGCATATTGGATTCAATCATGGTCCCGTGGTTTATATACCATGTTTCCGTGTTGGAAAGTAAAATGGCCATATCGATCGAGTTGAAAGCGGTCTTGTTTGACCTCGACATTAGCTTGCCAGCATGGGTCATTAAGTATATGAAACTGTATCATCTGTGGGTGATAGTGATGTTTACTTACGTGACAAAGTCGTGCAAGTTTTCTACGAGTTTCATTTTCTGTGGGAAAAAAGGGCTTTACATTTTGTTAACATACCAATTATCGTGATGAAACCGGAAGACTCTCCTTATTGAGATTTTGTAGCAAAAGTGTTCTTTGCTGGGTTTCGCATGTATGGCGTATGCGCGTTCTTGCAATGTCCAATTTTATGAGAAGATGGATTCTTGGGCAGGGAAGATTTGAAGGTCGGCTGATTTGATCTTACATTCGTCAATATCATAAAGCTTATAAGACTGCGTATTTGTGATATGCTGTGGGGAGCAATCAAAATGAGTTACTATTAAAACTTGAACTCCTGACTTGAGAAATGAAATATTGCGATTGTCAACTTTAATTAGTTGTTTTATAGGAAGCGGTTGTGCAAAAAAATATTAATCAAAAGTACGATTCAATTTGTAATTGACATGAGTAAGATAGTCCAGAATTAGGCTTATACAAGAGAAAATATCCTGCAGTGTTTTTTTGTGTAGCTGGCTGTCAAATTTATAGTGTTTTTCTTGACATATGAAGAGTGGTTTATTTTTTTTTACTCTAAAAACTGGTGCAGCGGCTTGTGGGTGTTACATTAGTTTGTTTTAGTAAATCGTGTGCTCGTTGTTTTTGTACTGGATTTACTTCGTAGGGTTTATAGAGTCTTTGCTATTCCTAATTATGTACTTTTTCACCGTTATTGTGATCTCCCAAAAGAGCGTGTGGTGGAACTACAAATTTTCGTACAAGTTTCTGTGGTAAAATTTGATAAGTTTGGGTGGTATCGGTTTGTTTTCCAAACAACGGCGGGAGTGATGGTCTGAGGTTGGTGAATTTGATTTTAGTGTGATTATAAGTGGTGTACCTTGAAACCTTAGTGGTTTTGAACTTTGAAAGGAATGTAAAGAGTTGTCAATATTAAAGGAGTGATTCCAGTGAGCTTGTGAGAGATTACTTTCAATATTTGTGTTTTGTCCATGTGGCGGTTTAAATGGATTACTTGCAACCTGTGAGGGAGTTGGAGAAGAAAATTGAGAGCTGAGTGGATCTGAAAGGGAAGTGTCCAAGATAAGACTAAAGTTCTGGGGTGTGTCGTTTATATTAGAAACAGTGTGAGTTGGCTGTTGCAATTCAGAACTAGATGTTTTATTAGTGTTAGCAAAGTTAATTGGTTGAGTAGAGAAATGTGGTGTGTTTGAATAATTGACTAACTGAGTTTGTGGTGCTTGTAGTGTAGCAGGTATAAGCGGTGTTTGTTCTTGTAAGGTTGCGTTTGCAATAAAGTCTGCGTACGGCAATAAAGTTTTTATATTTAGTGGTTGTTGTTAATGCGTTTGGGCTTGGTGTTTTTGCGATGGAATTTGATAGGTGGGTACGGGATTACTGTATGTGGGGTAGAGTGGGGTGGAGTGTCCCATAGGATGAGGTCTATCTGCAAATTTAGCAGTAAATATGACCGAATATGGGTATTCTTTGATTTCTTTTGCTTGTAGCTTTTCATTGAAGAGTTTAAACGATGAATATTTGGGGTTAGATTGTTTTGTAGCGTCACTGTATGAGCAACTTGTTGATTCTGAGACCGGTGGAGCACTTGGGTTAATGTTGGGTTGTTGATTAGAGGACGCAATTTTGTCGTTAATTTTTGGCCAAGAGTAGGGCAGTTACCACTATAGAATATTTTATGATGAGCAAAAGATGGAACCACAATAATTAGTAAGTTTATATTAGGTATACTAACTCGGATTGATGCGAAGGTGATTCAAATGGGAGCTATCTTGTGTTGATCAGCAGAGGAAACTGTTAACAATTCTTCAATTGTAAAATTTTTTCTTGCAGATGAAAAAATAATGTGGGGTTATTCAATTTTGATTTGTGTGTTGTTTTTTCCCACGTTGTTGGTATTGTTCACCCAAATTAAGAACTTCTTTTTTATATTTGATATCATAAGAGGCTGGGATAGCGTCTAGATTTATCATATATACTGTATTGGTGAGAAGAAATTCAGATATTTTTGGTGCTGCTTGTGGTAGGAAAATTGGAAGATAGAAGGGAGCAAAATGCTCTTTGTTAAAGTCCCTTATATAAAAGACTCATTCACCACAAAAAGTGAATATAAATTGTGGTCTAGATTACAGAAAATGTCTTGAAAATGTATCTGTTTTGAAATTTCGAGCAAATCGGAAAGTGTCAGCGTACGGAGTTCTGTGCAACAATACTTCAAGTCCGTGTTGTGAAGTTGTTTGCATACCTGTCTGTTTTGTGAAGACGTGTTGAGCTTTCAGCTTTCTTAGACTGAAAGTTGTAGTTTGAGATAGAGTGTGTGCTTCTTTGAGCGTTATCAACTTGTATTGTTAATTGGCTTTGCTGCTGTGAGCTGGCTGGCTGAAAGAACTCTGCGGTGAAACACTTCTGTAAAAGTTGTAGAGAGAAAAAAAATTGTTGTGAAAAAAATAAGACTATTTTTCTAAATTACAAAGGAAAAAATGAAAAAAAGGCTGTCAAAAGCAAAATGTTGAGAGTTGAGAAGGACAAAGATGAGAGAAACTTTTGAAACAAATGTTTGAATCAAGAAGAGATAGCAAGAGAAACAATTGAGTTGTAAGCATGGTGGACTGTGAAGTGATTTTAGTCAATGCGATTTAGCCTGACCAAAATTTTTTTTCGTGAAGACAAAATTAACCGAGTCATTATAACCGAGTCTTGTTATATTAATTATTTTAGGGAACGTTTCCCAGACCAATCTGTGTGTCGGCTCCTAACTTACTTTTTTGTTAATTTACTTTCTTTCATTGTCGTGGTGGATGGCTTGTATTCCAATCTATTTCATTTACTGATGAATGGGTTTTTGTGGTTCTGCTGGGGTAGCACGTGGAAAGATTGTCCGTATGCTTTGTTAGCTTAGTGAAAGAGCTTTGTTGTTTTTCTTAGTGAAAGTAATTGTTTTAGGGGAAAGGGGTGAAAGAACTACCCGAATCATTCGTTTCGAGTGAGAGAACTGGGAAATTGTATTTTTAGTGGACTTCCATAAATGGCGTCTTTAGAGTACTATGCTATATTGTATTCGGCTACTTAAAACGAGAGAAGTTATATTGTGTAATTTAATTTTGTTATATGTGTGATTTAGAAGTGCGTCATGCGTGAAGCCAAAATTTTATTTTGGACCGTAGTATAAAGACACTGTAGTCTTTTGTCGGTTGTTTTCGTAAACGGTCATCTTTTGTATTGTAATTTTCTGAGTGTGTCTCTGGTATTTCAGACAAATTGCAAGATGATGGAGGGGGGTGGGATTTGATGGTATGCACAGGCTATCTAGAGTAAACGAGACCTTGTGATTGTCGGTTTTTGAGGTTGAAGTTGTAATAAAAAGTTATGGGGAAAATTATTCTGTTTGCTCTGGAAGAAATATATGTTTTGGGTAATACGAGACAATGTTACTAATATGGCGGGTTTTTTGTTTTTCTGAAAAGTTCTCAAGTTTATATGTTACCATTTTAGGGGTATCAATTCTTTTATAAGGTACAATTTTTTGTGGTTGGGTTTTTATTTTGAAATTTCAGTTTGTGGAGCTTAATTTACCACGAGAACATAGGTGTGGATTTTTAGTAGTTGAGCCGTTCCACGATTAATGAACCAATGTGAAAAAGTTCCTTTTTTATTTTTTGATTTGGGGATGATGACTGAGATGATCAGTATGTGTGTGTTTTGGAGAGGAGTGGCATGGAGAATTTTGCAAAGGTTTACATTGTCCAAAACTATCTGTAGTGGAAGATAGATTAAGCTTTACTGGCTTTTTTGGTTTAGAGTTCATCTGGTGAAAGATTCGTGTTAGTTTTAACTTTTGATATAAATGCAATTGGGAATGTTTATTTTGTGACCATATGTCACATTATGAGTCTACCACTGTGCGGAGAAGCTTGTTCAGTTGTCGATTACGATTTCCTACTAGTCCATTTGACCCTTGTGCATAAGTTGTGCGTGGTTCAAATTATACATTAAATATGCGGCAAAAATGTGCTAAATCGCCATTAAAATATTTATTTCCACTGTCATTTACCAATATATCGGGTATTCCGAAATTAATTAGGCTGCGGTCGAATAATACATTTAATGCTTTTGCTGCATCCGTTGTGAGAGAAGAGTGAAGAACATCATAATGTGTGAATGTGTCTACTTTAACACAGACGTAAGATTTTCCCTCTAGCGACGGAGAAATTGGACTTGTCGTGTCCATTGAAGTACAATGATCGAATTATGGTGAAACTTCTAGAAGTGGTCGTTTTGAAGCCAATAGGAGATTGGGCAAGCATTAGTCGTTTGGTAATGCAGACAATCTTTTGAAAGTTTTTTATCATTTTTTTTTGGAAATTAATAACTGTCTGCTATTGTAGCATAGATTTTTAATCGATCGGGACGGCCTGAAAGATCGTGTGAGTGTGCGATATGAAATACTGTTAAGAGAAGAGAAAATGGTGGACACATTTTTGGCAATTGTGTCTCTTGATTGAAAAATAGGAGTTGATTTAATTCGTTTAAACTTAGGCCCTGGAAATGTCTATAGTAGGGTAAACGTTCCTTATTTGCCCGGTCTGCTAAAGTAGGTTTAGCAGGACGGTTTTTGTTTTGAATTAAAAGAAGGATTTATCATAAGACAGAGTCTTGCTGTTTTTTTCTCTAAGGATGTATTATTGAGTCTGTCTACTCATCATAAACACAGTTTAGATTTCTGGTGATTTAAAAATGATATCTTCCATTGCGGAAAGTGAAAACTTTGTGCAATTGATCAGTTCTGCATAATTTGCATCTATGCATTGAGTGTAAATGGTTCTGTGTTATTCATGTTTAGTTCAACATCTGAGGGTTGTAATATAAGGTAATTTTCCAAATGTGGTTGACTTTATTTCGACAGTTGAGTTATGTGGTGATGGACATGTTCTAAAGGCTGTGCTTTTTTCGCTTTATACTCTTGGTATGAGAAGCGAAGATAGAGATTACTTTGAAGTTGTACTTTGAGGTAGTTATCTTTTATTTGTAGATACATAGGAAAGTGTGGTGATTCTACAGTAGTATCCAAACTAGTTCCATTGTCCGAAACTGTTTTTTTTGGAGAGCTGCAGCTCCAATGCCATAGTTCGAGGCATCACAGAGATTATAAACTGGTTGTTCCGAGTTGGTAATTGCAAGACTTAGTTCTTATATTTATTGGAGTTCTAAAGTCCATTTGAAATCTATCGTGTCCCTAAATTGTAGATAAAAAGGTCGTAGGACGACTTGAAGATTATTAAAATATTTAGAGAGTAATATTAAAGGTCTAAAATTTTTTTGTATTTCATTCTTGTTTTTTGGTAGTTGTAGCTTTAAGAAGCCATCTGTTTTTGATATGAGTGGATTTATTTAATTATTTTGGTATTTGTTGTCCTAAAAAATTAACTGATTCTAAAAAAGAAAGATTTATTTGGGGCAGCTCTGAAATTTTCAGTTTTGAGGTTTTGTGGTATTTATCTAATGTCTGAAACATTGTGTCTGTTGTGGTATCTTGAATATAGACATCGTCAAATACGTAATAATCTTATCTTGACGAATTAGTGGTTTACATATACTGCCCATAAAACATGAGAAGGCGACTGTGCCGATAGATATACCATAAAACAAGCGTTTAAAACAGTATTGTTGTCCTGCAATAAAAAAATTGGTGAGTCGTTGTGATGGTTTGCCTAGAGGCTTTTGATTATATGCGCTGTTCATGTCGGCTATTAAAAAAACCGGTCCTTTGATTCGTGTGAGTATGATTTGTATTGGTTCTACTGGCCAACTACTTTTAGTTTCGTTGATCATTGTTTAAAGTTATTGAGCATCTAGGAAATTTTTTGTTAGTGATTTTCCCTTTTTGAGTATAAATGCTGGATCAATAAATGTGTTCCCTGTAGTGAGGATTCTGTGTTAGCGGGTGCAATGATGTCAAAATGTGTTAACATGTCGAGTAAATGTTCTATTCGTTCCTGTAATTGTACGGGTATGCGGATAACTCGTTGTTTTCCGAATACTGCGGTTGCTTTCAGAGGTAGACTTAGTTCGACTTTGGTTTTTCCTACATTATATTTAGACGTGGCATAACATTGTTTATATCATGTTAAGGGTTTTGCTAGTCGTTCAACTTGTGTTTCTTTCAGTTTCGTGTGTTCAAAATCAAAATTTCTGAGAAAAAATTTGTCTGTGTCTGTGAAGATAGAAAAAATCAAACTTTTTGTGAAAAAAATTTCTGTTGTTCGGTCAGATTTAAGCAAAATAGGTTCTTAAGTGTTTCTGATGTACCTTGTGTAGGGTAACTTGAGGTATAGGCATCCATGAACTCAGTGAGTTCATTGATGCGATATTTCGTGGTTTTTAGATCTATGAGTGAGATGACTTGCTAACCAAATCCAATTAATCCTTTTACAAGTTTCAGTGGGTGAGTTAAAGGATTTTGAATAAGATTTTATATAAAGGATCGAGAAGAATATTTGAGACTATTTATATCCAATTTGGAAAAAAAATATATTTTTGCGTAATGGTTAGAGTGAGAAATCAGATTTATAATTTATAGTTCCTTCTACATATTTGCTTTTACTTTCGTATGTAGTGAGTGATGCAATTGATATTTTATGTTCAGAAGGTAGAAAACATAATGAGTGATCTCCAATAACGGGAAATAATCGTGAATATTCTGATTTTGTGGAAGATTCATAGTCTTTTGCGAATTTCGTTTTTTAATTATGTTTGATCTCTAGTGTGTGAGATGTGCATTTGATTGATTAAACAGGAATGGTGTTCTTATAATATTGAATTTAGTTTTTGCGAGGTTAAAGTTGATCGTAAAAATGATGTTTTGATAAATTCTGTATTCTGTTATTGAAAGTATTTAAACAGGAATGGTGTTCTTATGATATTGAATTTAGTTTTTGCGAGGTTAAAGGTGATCGTAAAAATGATGTTTTGATAAATTCTGTATTTCTGTTATTTCGAAAGTTTTGATTTCTTTTCATCGCTTGATTAAAAGTCTTTTTGAATATTAGTTTTTTCAAGTGGTTCTTCGTTCCTTTTTTGGGGCAACATTGTGGTCCTGATTGTGACCATTTTTCTATTACAAAATTTAAGGAATACTGTTTTCACTTTAAAATTTGGATTATTTGAGTACTTGTGTCGTACTACGCTGATCCCATATGCAATATCTTGTTACAAGATGTGTACTTCATCTATTGTGAGTTTAAACATATTCATAGATATTTTTTTTGTGGATGAGGAAAGAGTGGAATTTGTGCTTATTTAATGCCTATCTATATGAGTTCTAGTGTTGTCTTCTTGATGTATTTCCAAACTGGCTGCGCAAATGAAAGCTGTTGTCTGTTGTTCCAATGCTGTTGATCTGATATTAGCAATCTTTTTAAGAACAATTCTAGCTAATAATGGATCTAGTGCTCTGACAAGTGCTTCGTTCATCTGTGTTTTTCTCATATCTGGAGCAGTATTAACATATGGTTTTCTCGCCATTTCTTAAATTCGAAGTTTGTTTGTTCAATGTTCTTAAATGTACTCAAGAGGCACTTGTGATGCTTTCTAGGAGTACTTTCGAATGTATTTGCGATTGTTGGTTGTCAAAGAAGGTCTTTGAAAATTCTCTACAGAATGCTTGCCAGTTCTTCTTTTTTTTCTAGTGGCAAATGTGAATAACAGTGTGGTGCAGGGTCGATTAAAGCCGTTTATATCGTGACGATTCGTTTTGAAATCCATGCTTCATCATACGGTGAATCAGTTTGTTCAAGTCCTGCTGTCATTACCATGTTTGCTGTGATAGCGTTTAGAAAATCATCTGTTGTGTGTAAGGAATCATTACCTTCGAACGGTCTTAAGGACTGCTGCATGGGCACTGAGCCTCCTAAATAAGCTTATGTCATTTGGGCATTTCCTCTAACAACTGGTGAGGGTGTTTGAGTAGATTTTGCTTGCAAATGATAAGGGATTGGGGCGTTTGTTGTCTGTTGAGTGTTTTGTGAATTAAATTGTCTAAAGAATTTCACTAATTGTTAAGGGGTGAAATGATTATTTCGATTTGTGGTTGATGCTGGTTGAGCTGATATATTTAGAATAACTGGTTCAGTATTAATATGTACTGAATTTTGTGCCTGTAAATGTGATAAAGGTGTATTTATATTACAATGTAGTGGAAAAAGAGTGTTTAGTGGATCTGAATTTTGTGTCAATTCAGTTGAGTTCACAGGTTGTCTTTTTCTTTGGTTTTCGTAAATATTTGTTTTGTTATTATTATCATTAATTACCTCATTGTTATTACAATTAATTTTGTTTCCTATTCAATCAGTGAAAGAGTGTTCACAGTGTGTGTGGTGAAAGAGTAGTTTGAAAATAAAATCAGTATCTGTGGCTTCATTTATGTTAGAATTCATTTGTCGTGAATGGATTACGGTATCCCTTTTTTGTTGGTGTACTTCAAAGGATGTATTTGTTTTTTTCTGGAAAGTTTGTGAGAGTAAATGATTGATTTTTGGCGGTTTGGTTTCTTTGATATTGTTATGATCAATCTTTAGTTTTTGGATGATTTCCGATTGTAATCCGATTGCGATATTTATGAATTTTTCAGAAAAAAATTTTGGGTCATATATGTAATGTTGTATTTCTGGTAGTTTATACATCAATTCTAAATACACTTTTGTTGAATACTCTCAGTTTGGCAGCTGAAAAAATTTGTCGCTCTAAACTTTTCTTAATCAGTGTGTTTACCAAGATAAATGCGTGAGGGAGTCTAATATCTCCTCTTGTGATATATATTCATCTTTTGCAGAGCATATATTTGTTTTCATGCTGAGCATAAATTTGTTCAGGTGAGTGAAACGTTCAGCTTCTTGTCTAGCGATTTTGTGCATACCTTCTTTCCGCGATTGTAAAGCAGCGGCATATAGTGTTGATGCTAAGACTTTTAGAAATTCAACAGATGACTTTCTAATTGAACCAGCTGTATCAGAGGGTTGTAATTCTGTCCGTACACTGTTAAGAAATTCAAATAAAGTGTCTGATAGTGGGTTAAGTAAAGTTTCATAAAATATTGAAATATAATTGCTAGTGAGAGAGTCACAAAAAAAAATTGAACTTTTGTGATTTGAGCTCTAAGCTTCGATTAAACATGAGAGAAAAGCAGTCCGTAAGACTAGTGAAACTCTGTTTGGTAAAGAAAGGACAGGCTGCTGCTTTACTGCAAAATAGTGGAATTTGAGTTATTTTGCTGTGTTTAGGAGTAAGTTTAAGTCATCTTGGTGTTGATATTGTGCAATCTTAAATGGTAGGATTTCATGCATAAGACGTTTGTTCTGTTGTGTAAGAACATCTAGTTGTAATTCTTCGGAGTGTGTATCCGTTTTTGATGACCTTTGGCCACTGTGACGGCTCATTTTGCTAATACCAGTGTCTTTGTATCAATTTTCTTAATTAATTGCTGTGGTTTTGTTCCCTGTTTTCTAAATTTTAGGTGTAAAAAGAGTATAAGGTTATATAATCTAGCTAAGTCTTTTTCTCAATAGAGATTATTGTGTTTTGTGTTTTATGTGAGTTCTTACTACGGTTAGAGGTTGTTAACTCACTGGTCGCACCAATTAAAGCAGACCCAATGTGGGATTGTTTTACATCCGTAAGGTATAAAGAGCTAGGGCTACTTATTTCTGCGCCTGAAGTAGGCTTACCTATATCTCTAAGACTAACCGACTTTGTGCACCGGAGTCAAGTGTATACAGAAGGTGTATCTAAACGAACAGACTGACTAGAGTTAGTGCAGCTAGCGCTTTATATAGGAGAATAGTGTCTTCTCAGTTTCTTATTGGTTGGAGGTATACATCCAGTATTTCTACTGCTACACAATTATAATAAAACTATCGCCAGAACTTTTCATCTTCCCATTTCGGATAAATAAACTCCCTGCCGGCCAATTTCCCTATTTTTGATAAGGTGATTTTGTCGTTTTCATATGTAACAGACATTTAGAACCGTGGACGCTATTAAACAAAGTTTTGTCGATTTAAATTTGGATAGAACTTTAAATTGATGGCCGCTCGAAGTTGGGAAATATATAAAAGGAAAGGTTACTTGATTTAAGTTTCAGCGTTCAGCGTTGAAGATTGAAGTATTAGTTTTTCTTCTCTATTTATTGCTGCCCCACAGCATCTTTTTGAAATTGGCCAGAGGTTTTTGGAACGGTTTGATGAGAACTATGAGGAGAATTGAGTTGACAAAGGCAAAGCTCATTTTGAGAGACCTCAGTGGGGCTTCAATGCGGGCATCGC